>NW_027286292.1:2592500-3192500 GCF_022747635.1 Hetaerina americana | reverse complement strand
GGAATTGGTGATAGAAAAGACGACTCTAATGCACCCACGGATTTATTTTTCACCCGAAGAAATCACTTCTCAGCTAGGGATTCAAGGCAGGAGTACAAGTCACAGTGTAATAGGAGTGTGAATGAGGAGGGAGCGGAGTGGAGAGATGGACTGGTATGTGGGTATGGAGAGAGGGGGACGAGTGTGTTCGTGGAGACGGATGAGGAGGGCGAGAGGTGAGCGGGCGGGGTTGGCGGGAGGATTAAAAGGCGGGGTAGGTATTTTCGGGGAAGAGCATTGCTTCCTCTCGCCTTGTGTGCGGCACCCCCGACGTGGCGTGGTCGGAGGGCCGCACCCTCCTCTTAGGCATTCGTCCGACGGCTTCAAAGGATGCGATCCGAGATGGGGAGGAGAAAGGAACGGATTCCGCGCCATCAGGAAGCTTCCGTCTGCCCTAGCCCACCCGGTCTTATTTCCACCCGCACCCACACTCCTCACTAATTATTATCCGAGCTCCGCTGGCCACATTCACCATTCAGGCCTTCCCTCACTTAGCCCCGAGGAGAAGTGATTCCACCCCTCCGCCCCCCTCAGCATTAGCCAATCAATAATGTACCTCCATGCTGCGGTGAATCACTCACGGGATTGATTGGCACCTTTCTCCTCTTCCACCGCTTGCTCGCATTCCAGTTACCAAAGGGATGGGGGTCGGAGGGAGGGAGATGAGCGAAGGGCGAACTCCAATGAATGCAGCAGCAATGCGAATCAACTCTGGGGAATCAGGCGAACTTTTTCCAACTGCGCCCGATATTAATAATGTGCTAATGGGTGATGTCAGCAATGAAGGCACTAACGATGATTGTCACGAAGTTTGCCTCCACCATCCTTAGACTTCCCGAAAAATTAATATTGATTTCGAATTACGAAGATTTTTTATAGCATACAGCGTGCGTTCCAAAAGTAATTCAATGGTTTTTAAAAGTAATTTATTGAACATATTTCTAAAAACACTCAAAACTCTTCAAATTACTGTTCGTGGGCCACTACACATTTTTTCCAGCGACTCTGCCATAACTGGTACGCGCCCTGGAAGGCGTCTTCGAGGACCTCTCTCAAGGTCTTCGTCACGGCTGATTGGATATTTTCTATGGACGAAAAAAGGGTTCCTTTGAGGGCTGCCTTAATTCGAGGGAACAAAAAGAAGTCTGCTGGGGCGACGCCAGGACTAAAATGGGGTGGGACTGTGTTAGCACCTGGTGTTTCGCCAGGAACTCGCGGACTCGTAGCGCGTTGTGGCAAACACCTTGGGCACAGGCTTGGTGCACACTTTACTCATCGCTAAATCGTCAGGCAATGAGAAGCACAATAGTTAACGCCAAGTTCAGTGCATTAGCAACCATCTTGATACTCAATCGACGGTCAGAGTTCAACAATTTTTTAACACGAGGCACACTGTTGCCGTTTTTGCTGATTGACGGCCACCCTGAGCGTTGTTCGTCATGAACCTCATCCTGGCCTTCTCAAAAGGCCTTCATCACCTCGAAACGTTTGAGTAGGACATAACAGAGTCCTCGTAAGCTTCATGAATCATTTTTTTGGACTCCTCAGGAGATCTTATAGTTAAGCGCAAAACTTAGTAATCGCGTAACGTTGCTCGATCGTCGATTCCGTTTTTTTCGTTGCACGGTCGGCGCATAGAGGTTTAGAATTACTGAATTCCTGCCGTTTCCACAGCTTGAATAGCACTGAGACCGGTTTCGGGGCAAAGCTTAGGGTTTCCCTACCTTTCCATGTGGTTTGATTCCACTTCAACCTAGAGGAGCGGCGTGTAAAATTTAATTGCATTACTTTTGGAACAAACCCTGTAATAGCATAGGTCGTATGGTGTTGATTCACCTTAGAAAAAAATGCATCTCGAAATTCGCAATCTCAGCTAATATTTTATTAATAATTATTGTGAAACACATTATACGGACTTGGGGGTTTTATATAATAATATATTTATTCGTTAACTATTGTAATTACATTATAGTATCTTTAGAAAAACAGCGCCAGAAGGTGATGCAGTACAGAAAAATTAATGAAATGATGTTTTAATATAATATTTTGTGGAAGGCAATTGGTCATTTTGTACTTTACGTTTATCAAAGATGAATTCCTCAAATTCTTGGTCTCAGCTTTCTTTGATGAAAACTTTCAAATTTTTTCTGAAGGAAGTACGCTCTCCCCGCTCATCAAACACTGCTTGATAACTTTTGTCGTTATTTTTAGAAAACATTTTTTGAATTTAGGCGATATAATGGAATACAAATACTCGTACATTAGGTCGCGATTTTAATAGATGAAATTAACAACTTAGCCTTAAAGATAGGCGGGATGTAGAACAGATCGCAGATTATGCCTAAAAAACTGTAGGTTCCCTAAATTTAGAGTTAAACTTCGATTTTCATACACATACATCTAGTGTTTAGTTTTTAAAATCCATAAGAAGTGGTTTATCTAAATGTTCATTAACGATACTTTGTCCTGTTTCTTAACTCCAGGGGTGAACCACAGATTTTGAGAAACACGAAATTTTTGTCGAGGATCATTTGGGCCGCGTAAGGATTTCATGCATGGATAAACTAATGCCAAATGTGTATATCTACAAATAGATAGAAAAAATAGATTAGCTGAGACATAAGCTTATAGCACTTGGATCGTTGATGACAGTGCGAAGACAAGGTCTAGAGACATCATTGAGTACAATGCGAAATAATGCTAAAACATTCTGAGAATAAGTCTTAATTTGGGGAATAGCTGCTACCAAACATTAAAAATATCGATACATCGGTAGAAACAGCATTCGTCATTATTATGAGTAAAGAAAAGTACCATATATTTGGTAAAACAGGGCTCATTTCACTGTATGTGCGATAAAATTACCCAGCAATTTAAAAGAGAGTAGGTTAACTTTTTAAACTTTTAATCAAAGAAAAACCATATCTTTCTCTATGAGGAACATCCGAAACCTTTGGCAAGGAATTTATTAGTGGGACTTGAACTTTTACGGAACTTTGAAAACATGTATATTAAGATGGTTCAAAAGTAGAAATTTGAACACTTTGATTAAATATCTCGGGAGCAGTTGTAAAATAAATAGCTAGAGAAGGAGAATTTTGAAGTAGTTGCCACCGGAAATTTTTCACATATTCAGTAAATTACAATAGCTAAGTTGGTTAAATGTATTTATAATTTAAAAAAACATGCTACATAGAGCTAGAGCTAGAATATATTTTTCTATTATTCTCTATTATTCTGTATCTCCCTATTCTCAGTCTAACCAACTCTTAATCGCTAAAGCGTAGCTGTTATCTTTTAAATACGTAAAAGCTTAAGGTTAAGTTGGTGAATATATCTCGAATATAATACACAATACATGTTAGATAGAGCTAGAAACTTTTTTCTATTGAATTGTACAACCCACTTAACCTCTCATTCCCAAAGGCTTCATATTTTGCTGACAACTTTTAAATAGAAGCTTACGCTAAAGAAATGTTTCTAAATTCAAAGGAAAAGTAAGAACGTTTATGGGTTGGAGGAATGGATTCTACACCAGCAGATTATATATGTGTCTGTTATGGTACTATAATATGTAAAAGCAGTCCTTGAACTTCAATTGCAATAATGCCATTTCAGACTGCATTTTTTCCTAATTTCGTTCAGATAGTTACGCGATAATATTTCCAGACCAACTCCGGGCCAGAGGACTTACGTGATGTAAATTAAAAGTGGACGCGAGTAACACTCTTGCGTTTACCAACCATGAAAGTTTAATTCTCTAAATAGGATCTTTAAAATACAATACTTTGATTAAGTTAAGTCACAGTAACTAAATACAACTGGGAGATATTGATGTAATGCTAATAGAAAACTTCTTTAAAATATTACCCGCTAGCCAGTTATAAAATGTTTTTGGCAACAATCTCAGAGTGTCAAAATAATTCGATTTGACTGGGATTTAACCCAGTTCCCCCAATGTCCGCGATCCGCCACACTCCACCAACTTTAAACACTAAGGGTGTTTTTACCTTTGACAAATTCCAAGAAATTGTGGAAGATGCCTCTACAGTTACTTTTAAAGGAGTCATCCGCCAAATGTGTATTACAATGTAACAATTTCAGAGAGAACAATCATTCGCCTTGACCGCGATTCGAGCCTGGATCCCTAAACCCCTTGATTTAAAATTTTTGCATTTTAATGTATATTCAGCAGGTGACTCCGTTAACAGTGACTGTCTCACCATCCCCCGTAGTCTCATAGAAAGTAGAAAACTTCATGATGCAAAACATATTAGATAATGGAAATACGAGCTTAAATTTCATGAGTGTTACACTATTAATAATATAAATTTTAGAGCATGCGCTTCCCCTTCTTCATCCTTCTCCACGTTCACATTTTAAAGGCTTCTAGTATACGCCCATCGTCCTGATTCAATGACAACGATTCTGCGTCGTAAATTACAACACTTCAGCTTTTTCGTCTTGTGCAATTCTTTTCCTCAATGTCTCTACTACTTTGATCATTTTGGCCGAAGGATTTCTGAGATAGGTAAACGATTCCATCTGCTCTAGTTTTTACCTTCCTATTTTTAAAATTTATTTAAGAATTCCTCTACCTAGAAAACCACACACATATTATTTATTTACATTATTCTCATACCTTTCATATTGACCTTCCAGTGCACCCAGCAGAATTGGAAAACCCTTGCCTAATTGACAAAATATTGCCTGATCATTAGCAAACCTAACTGACTTAAGAATTCCCAGCCAACTTTCATCCATATCTCTATTCTTTCCCATGCCGCGCATTTCCTTCTCATTGAGTATGCGTTCAACAGCTCAGGTGATAAAGGACACCCCTGTTTTAACTAACAATACCCACCCAAAATCTCCATCCACTAGTCCTTCCTGAGTTCTCTTAGACATTTACAGTGTGCGGATAAGTCTCCTTTCGCTTTAATAAACTACTATTTTTTGCAATATTTTTATTTATTCTACCCAATTACCCTATTAAATTCCTTTTCACACATGGCGAAATAGAAATCTTATCATTCCCATTTGCCCTACTTTTCATCCGCTTGTTGATGATCCTTTTAAAACTACTTCACCTGCGCGCAGGTGTCTGTAGTTCCCACATATTACTGCCCTTCTTTTTTTGATGGCATTAACACCGATCCTGCGGATTCCACCAGCCGAATTCCTCTCTTATAAATGCTACGAATAAGTCCATGAAAACTCTTCCCCTCAACTTTCCCTTAAACCATAAGTACTTTGGCGGGAATGTTGACTACCCCTGCGGCCCTATTTCATTTCCATCTCCTGCATTCCCTTTCTCTCGCGCTATCATGAAAGCTGAGACCTTAGCAAAACACAACTGCATCATATCATCTCTCAATTTCTAACCTTTGTGACGTAATGTGTATACAATATATTTGCTGTTCCAATTATTTAAATATCTATATATATGTATATATATATATATATATATATATATATATATATATTATATATATATATATATATCCTGAAAACCACTTTAGCTGCGTGGAATATCAAAGTAATTGTCCAGTAGTCCTCACTTGGCGTAACCTTTACCTTTTTAGGAATAGGAACTAAAACTGATCTCACAAAGTCTTCCGGCCATATTCCTTCCTCGTAAATACTACGGATCAGCCCATATAGCCTCTTCCTCCCACATTTTCCTAAGCATTTTAAAAGTTCCGCGGGAATGTTATCCACCCCCACGACCTTATTTAGTTTCATCTCCCTTAATGCCCTTTATATCCCATCGTCGAGTATGCCTGGACCTATGCTATCTTCCTCTACGTCATGTTCATTTTCTATGTCTAACTTTGTTGGTCTAAGTTTTTTACTATACAGTTCATCTATATAATCCTTCCATCTCTCAACAATTATCTTAGCCGCCTTATCTCTAACTGTTAGCATAGATCTTCCTTTCTTACTTCCCGATAAAGATTTCACTTTGCTGTACGGCGCACCAATTTTACCCTTCCTCTGCAAGCTTTCCATATCCTCACACTGCGTCTTCCACCATGCTCCTTCGGCTTTATTTGTTGTCCGCATGAATTTATTGTTTAACTCTTTGTACTTAATTTTGCCTAACTCTGTGCTTACATTCTTCCATTTTCGCCTCGCATCCATTTTTGTGATCATCTCATCCGTGATCCATGGTTTCCTAGTCCTTTTCGCGTTAACGGTTCCAATAGTGTCTTTTGCTGCTTTAGATAACCCTTCCTTGATACTTTCCCATTTTTCTTCGATAGTACTTAGCTCTTTACCATTCTCCAAGATTTCCTCCACAGCCTGTTGGTACTCATTCCTTTTTAATCCATTTAATACTTCTACATTCCATTTTCTTACCCGCCGCCCCTGCCTTATCTTTTTGAAACGGACGCTACATTTCATAACAACTAAATAGAGGACAGAGTCCGCATCCGCTCTCGGGAAGCTGTGCGAATTTATCACATTGTTCCTAAACCTGTCTAAGAAGAATGTAATATAGCTTATTACTCTCTGAGTCACCTGGCCATTTCAATGTATACCTGCGTCTTTTAAGGTGTCTAAACCAAGTGTTGGTGATGACTAACCCCTGTCTCCTCCAGAACTCAACTGCCCTCTCCTCGAGGTCATTCCTCGTGCCTAAACCGTAGTCCCCGACCTCATCACCAACTCTTCCTTCGCCTATGGTGTTGTTCCAATCCCTCATCACTATGAAATATTTCCCTGCAGGAATACACGCGATTCGGTCCTCTAATTGATCGCATATCCCATCGACCTCTTCCTCCGTATGGTTGCTCGGTGGCATTGATACTTGAATAATGACTAAGTTCGTCGGTTCTGCTTTTATCTCTACTAGTAATATTCTATCCGTTGCCTGTTCTATGTTGACTACGCTTCTTTCTACCTCTTCATTTAATACTATTGCAAACCCTCGTTGGCTCTTGTCCTCGCAAGCTGTATGTTATTCTATAGTTATCACTTCAGTAATCCGCGCTATCCTTCCATCTCACCACGCATAGACCTAAAATATCATATTTTTCCCCATTTCCATCTCAAGCTTAATATTTTCCAATTTCCCTGTCCTCATAATTGTTCTAACATTTCATGCTCCTATTCTAACTAATTTGGTCTTCTTCTCCTGCGTCTTCTGCCCTACTGCTGCCGGTTTTCCTTTCCAAGGGTTTCGTGGGATGACGACCGCGGCAGACTTGCCTCCCCCGCTGCCGGGCACGACACACGGCCGATTGGGCTGAGCCCCGTAGTTGCCAGGACTCAAAATCTATGTATTGACCATCATACTTATCTTGGGAATCATAATTGAGGTCCTTTCCCGTTGCCTTCTTCAATAGTGGTTTTAACGTGACTGCATCACTTACTGGCCGCCCCACTTGGGTCAGACGCCATTGCAGCCGTTTCACTGAGGAACAGACGCTGCGTGGACTACCTTTCGTCTGGCTCCTAACCGTCGACCTTTCTGGCATGGGTGACCCTACCAGAAGCAATTACTCCCGCCAGCACAGCTCCAGGGTCATCGGAACGCATAAGCCCTTACACCACGTCAAGGTTGTAGTCAGGGGAGGGATTAATATAATATACATACACACACACATACACACACACACACACATATATATATATATTTCTATGCATATAGCAGTCTCACTTGAAGAAGGCCTCTGAGAGGGCCGAAAGCTCGAACAATTTACCGTGTGAGTGTCCTTTTAAATGTTGCTATTCTATTCTATTTTTGTTATATTGTGTCAGCCCATTATATATATATATATATATATATATATATATATATATATATATATATATATATACCTATAGCTCTCTCTATATATATAGAAAGTTCGAACAATTTACCGTGTGAGTGTTCTTTTAAATGTTGCTATTTTTTTCTATTTGTGTTATACTGTGTCAGCCCATTATTGTTCCGCTCGTGTGAGTTTTTCCTTACAATCTATATATATATATATATATATATATATATATATATATATATATATATATATATATATATATATATATATATATGTGTGTGTGTGTGTGTGTGTGTGTGTGTGTGGGTGTGTGTGTGTGTGTGTACATTATATGTATTTATGTACATATATATACATATTGGACAACAAAACTCACCCCGTGACCTGGGTCAGTGATTCAACGCTCTACCCCGAGACCATTGCGCCTCAAGTGTATATTTCAAAAGATTTGACTGACCTACTGTCAACACTGTAATGTTTTTTAACTCAGCACCTGATTTTTTAAAATACGAATGATAAATTACAGTAATTTTTAGAAGCATCAAATTGTATGAAATTACTTTAGTTACATTTACTCTTCAAGGACTTCTAATTGTTTCGTTTAACCACGACTATTTTTAAAATTCTTGTATTGTGATCAACTTTTTAGCAGAACCCGAAATTTTGTAAAAATGCATTAGTGGTGTTTGCTTTTTACTTCGAGTAATATTCCACTGGCGTTTGACTAAATTACCATAAAAGAATGTAGGTGTGACAGCACGTATTTTCCTCAAACCTTTTTCTTCCATTCAGTGAAAAGAACTGGGAATCGAAAGATGCGTCAGGAATTTCACACCAGTTGCATGAAAACTAGACTTATAATGTATTAAAGTCTCAGAAAAATAGCCCTCTTCCCCTCCAGGAAGTTTAATGGCGCACATAGTTCTTGAGGCAGGGCGTAACTCATACTTTAAACAGAGTTTAAATAAGCGAGCTCTCATATATTGATGTCCAGTTTCTACGTACAAAATAAGGAGGAATTTGTTAGGAATGCCAAGCGTGTTAAAAATATTTTCCCGGGAATATAAACTCGTAAAATCTGGAGTCATTCGTTGGATTCTTCAAAAGAATACTTCCCCTAAGCATTCCCCCTTCTTCTGGGGCCATCCAATTTGAAGAGCCAACGACGATATGATAAGCACATACCACGCAGTCCTTTTCGCCCGAATACCCAAGTCTTTCTTTACAGTCGCCGTGGTGTGTGGCCGTCAAAAACACACAGCGGGCCGCAAAATTGAGGATGAAGGTATGCTGTGAATGTTGCCAGCTGCTCCCTCCACCATCTTCCAGCCACTCCAGAATCCAACAGCACTCGCACCCTGCCCCGCCCACCGTCCGGCTACCTACCTCCTACGCCTCTTTCTTTCCCCTCGCAGGCATATCCACCTTGACCTCACCCCCAGCACACGGCTCACTCCTCCCCCACCCCCTGCACCGCTCAAACAAGACCCACGCTCGCCACTTATCCTCGCAAATATGCAACTCACCTCCTCTCTAGCAGAGGACACGAATTCGGACGGTGGGTAACGAAGCGGACGATGGGGGCGTTCCGACATTAACGCCTGCCATTCGCTCTATGCTACCCAGCACCAAGCGTCTTTCCGCCGTCGCAACTAAGGTAGATACTTATTGAGCTGCTCTCGGATGCAACGTTAGATGTTTTTAATATGTCAAACCAAAGGGTTTTTCTGTAAGAAACTCTTGAGAAGTTCACAATGTTAATCAATTAAAAATGCTTTAGAGTTTAAGGAACCCATCTAAAAATGCAGGTATTTATTTAAAATCTTAGGAAAAGGTTTAATCTTAGGAATTACGACTTTGGAGGTAATGGTACGCGTTTCTCACGGAAATACAATATCAAGTTCATTAAATTTTACATCCAAGAATGTTTAAAATTTGAAATTGATCAGTAATTTTAATATTTTTTGCCAAACATTTATTGTTTCAATCAACCCGTAAGAAAGTAACAACTGGTTTGCACTCTTCTAATATGGAACTCAACCTAAACTAGCATTGTTTTCTCTTCCGCGTTGATAATTATCTCATATCTACATCTACATCAATACCCTGCGAGCTACCAAAAAGGTGTGTGGCAGGGGATGTCTAATATTATTGTAATGCAGATTTCTCGTTAATAATATTATTTATCTTTACAGCCGACCCTAAACTTCAGCTTCTAATCATTGGCGCTATTTCCGAAAAAATTTCCCGAAATTCCATGTGAGAGGCGTGCATCTAGATTGGACCATACTGGGGTATATTAAATGAAAAAAATACGTTATATTCACCTACAAATACCGAAGCCTGGAAAATTGAATTTCAAATATTTAAAACTTATTGTTCGCAGTCACCCAAGGCTTATGCATCTGAAAAGGTTGTGAAATAATATCATTGAAAATAAAATCAATTGAATGATAAGGAGAAGTTATTTTCCCTTTTATTATGCAAAATAACGAGACATTGAAATTTATGAAGAATATCCGGCAAACTATTAAAAAATATTTAGTTATGACCGCACTTATCACCCAACTTCATGACTCATTTTGATTAATATTGTTAAAGTAAAACATAATCTATTCAAATAGTATTAAAAAAATAACTGGATTATCTGTTATTATCGAAATGCTAATTTTTTTAATAATGATATGCGATATTATGAATTTAAAAAGAGAGGACTAATTATATTTTACTTAAAAAATGAAGACGAACCAACACCGCGGGAGTGTAATTTTCGAGAATTAGTTTCTACTCACGATCGAAGACTAAATATTGTATCCAAGTTTTTGCTAAATATTATCCATTTATACGTCTTTGAGTAATTATTACTAAGATATTACCAAGTTATCCGAATAAACGTAATTTTTCACATAAATTATTCCGTTCGTACATAATTAGTATTTTTCATCTAAAAACAAAGGCACAGCGATGGGAACTAGGAGGGCAACATCATACAGCAATATCTTCATGGGTCACCTTGAAGAGACTTATCCTATCGCAACAACCCCATCCAGCCACTTTTCTTGGTCCGTTGCGTGGAAGACATTTTCATCCTCTGGACGCATGCCTCGGAATACCTTAACCTTAACAATTTCTTATTGCCCCTAAATTCTCCTTTCACTATTAAATTCACATCTTCCATTTCAAACTCCATCCTCACCTTTCTCGGCTAAGGTTTTTCAATATTCAACCACGAATTCACGACTTCAATATATACGCAACCTACTAACCGTCGTAATGCCTACATTTTACTAGTTGCCACCCAACCCAAACCAAACGCTCAATTCTCTCTCGCTCCGGGGACACCGGATCTGTAACTCCAAACCTTCCCTCAAAAATACCTTCACAATCTCCACAGTGTTCCTAACAAACGCGGTTACCCAGAAACGCCCCTGCAGCATAAAATCCTCCGTTCCAGTCGGCCTTAGACATGTAGCAATATCAACAGTAATTATCCTCCATACTTCCACATTTTTAAAGGTGTAATGTCTTAACGAATAGAAATAACATTTTCCCCTTACATGGGATATTGTGTCCGTATGTACTTCCACCTGAATTCATTCTGCACGCAAGTGTTTCTGCCACACTATCATTTATGAAATACTAAGCATTTATAGGTAAATTTTTAATCTCCTCTGAGTAGCTCTTCTACTTATCACGCCCAACAGAAAATCTCCACTCGAATATTTCCTGGTTTAAGGGAACTATTGCTATGATACCCTTATTATAATATTATTATTACTCTTGAAGATAAATTAATTGCGGTATTTTAAACAAACATTTTAATAGCTATGATGGAAGATGAATGACTTTCTAAACAGTCGATCTGCATGAGTTAAGAAGTTCTGTGTCTTTACGACAGAGTTTTGCTTCAACGTGATTTAGTAAAAACTCATTCCTCCGCATGTGTAGCTTTTTCTCATTACAATTTCCTTGTTAATTTACGTTTAACATTCTTAAAGGTGTGCACCAAAGGAGTAATTTTTAGATTTATTTTTTACTATGCCATTTTAATTGAAATTATCTAATATTTTGAAGTACGCAGGAATAGATTTTATTATTTTACCACATCATTCAGGCGCAAAAATTATTCTACAATCCACTTTCGGCTGTCTATTTAATCTCTTTTACAATGTTTCATCCAAATACGCAGTAATAGAAAATCGATTTTAACTTATTTGAGACGTAAATTTTAACGGTATACGGAAGAAAATTCTTTCGGGAACAGTGCGAAGGCTGGCTAGCATATAACATCAACTCCCTAAGCTATCTTCAGGCAACCTTTTATCCATTTCTAATTTTCTTTAATTTATTGTAAAACAAAATTCCTAAGTTTTGCTATTAAATGTCGGGATTGGAAAGTTTTTAGCCGCAAAATGAACTGGAGATAGATATATGCGTATTTTAGAGTCTTATTCAAATGTAAGTTTTCTACTGATTCGCAAAATTTTATTTTTTCATTTATTTTATAAGAGATAATATTTTATTTTTTTAATTATCGTGCCACTTGTTCTCTATAATTGTCTAGCTTTAAATACTTAAGTAATTTTCCCCATTTCCTAGCATTTCAATATCAGATTATTTCTTTTGTCAAAACTTATAAATTGGTGTATTTATGGCATCAAGCATATACAGGGTTCGTCCGGAAAATAAGTGTACTGACTCCTGGGCTGGGCGCGCCGCTCCAGGTGCGCCCAGCACCAGTTTTAAGTGAGGCAAGGAAGACGGATATCATACAGGGTTCGTCCGGAAAATAAGTGTACTGATTTTTTCCCGCCGCTCCAGGCGCGCCCAGCACCGCTCTGACGGGCTGCGATTGGAGGGGGGTATGTTGGCAAGCGACGCTGAAAAAGGCAGTCGGCTCTGAGCTGTGGTGTAGTGAGGAGCTCTGTTAACGCGAACCTCCACGCTTCGACCCACGTCACGGAATCGATGCCGAAGTTTTTGGAGCAGCGTTATTCCATCAAATTTGCGGTAAAGCTTGGGAAATCGTCTACCGAAACTGTCGGTATGATTAACCAGGCTTACGGGGAGTCAGCCATGTCCAGAAACATGATTTTTCGGTGGCACAAGATGTTCGTGGAGGGCAGAGAAGAGGTCGACGACGAGTCTTCGAGAGGTTCCCGATGATGCCTTCGCGGGAGCGTTCCAGGAATGGGAACGCCGCTGGAACAAGTGTATCGACTCACAAGGGTCCTATTTTGAGGAATATTAGCTTAAGATATGTAAAAGTGTAATAAATTTTTTTTCCTGAACTCAGTACACTTATTTTCCGGACGAACCCTATATATATATATATATATATATATATATATATATATATATATATATATATATATATATTTAAGCATATATATGTGTATATATATATATATGTATATATTGTATAGTAAATAATATACCTTTATGGTATTCAACAGATTCAGGCGAGATGTAGTGGAAGTTCAAATTTGTTTCTCATAATACTTTTATGGTGTTCATTAATTCTTGATGCACACTCAACTAAAACAGTTAAAAGAAATATTAAAAAGTTGAACAAAAACCAGTGACTTCAATATTCCAGGTTTTCCTAGCCACTTTCAGGGTATGAGGTGTCTAAATTATTTAATCAAGGCGTTGTAGTAGGGGTTTTCCTAGCCACTTTCAGGGTATGAGATGTCTAAATCATTTAATCAAGGCGTTGTAGTGGGGGGCAAGGGGGCAGGGACGTGAATGCGAGTCCACCTACCCCATTCTCTAAATCTTTGGCCCCGCCCTGCTACAGTGTCGAAGGATGACTCGATGCGCCCTCTGAATCCTTGAAGGGGATTATTAGCGGGGCAGCAACGATGGTCAGAGAGTCTTATCCAAACCGTGCCCTCGAGTCTTCGACCACGAAGGAATTTTCCTCCCCGGACTTCCACCGCGTAGCGCTTTTGTCGGTGTCGTCTCATTACCATGTAAGTTGTCTTTCCTTCGCTTTTACTCTCATGACGACATTATATGGTATCAGGTTTGGAGTGGGCTCGACGACATTATTTGTTGTTAGGTGTGTAACATGATCGACCATCGTACTAATGGCTAGGTACTTGTAAATTCTGGTTCTTTTTGCAAGGAAGAAGGAGTTAATTATTATTCATAGTTTATTCATTGCTGGGTTCATTTTATCTGTGTTGGACTTTTCTTTTATTATTTGTCTTCTTTTCAATTCCACTCAAAGGTAATTACGCTAAGCTTGCTGGCGTATAGTACCTTTCATTTTTAATCGCAATGCAATTAAAAGTTTTGGCACCACATGTTTTAAGTTATCCTTTCTCTTGTATTGTATAAGCAACTGCTGTCATGGTATCGTCAAACCCATTTCTCCCACCCTTCTCAAATCCCTCGTATTAACCTCCTTCCCAAACACTGCCGAAACATTTATCTTAGTTATCTGACTTTGCTCCCGCGGTCAATGTCCTCACGTAAAATACGCCATCCGCTGTCCCAAGCCAAGCAGTATCCATTATGCCCACCATTCCTAGCCTCAGACGTACAAGCTTACTTCATCCCACTATTTATAGGGTACGATGACACTACGCTACTAATTTCTTAGATTGCTTGAAAACGCTTAGACATCTCAGTGCGAGGACGGAAGTCCAAACCCTTGGTATCGCTCGGTTACGGATTAGTGGCACCGCTTCGGAATTTGTTACCGCTTACCCTCATATCTTGGAAAACCGTGAGAGTTTCGCAAACAAATTTCACCGTAGAATTTCAATGAAAATGTCTCCCTTGTCTCTAGAGCGGATATTCATAACTTGCGTTCATCGCCCCCTGGAGTCGGTGAATAACTTCTTCGCTAGGCTAGGGAGCGCAATCGACCCATAAGGATTCGAAATTCAGCAACGGGAAAAAGTATACATTCAGGCGGAACCCACGATTAAAAAATATAGTATATGAATAACGGGACAATAGAGAGAGGTGATGCGAGCGCCAGGCCATCATAAAATGGTTATTTCGCGTATCTGTGTTTACCTTTTGTATAAGATCGTCTCTGACGTGCCTATGGACGCTCTTTAGCCTCAGTTCAGAGGCCAATGTCTTCTGGTACAAATAGTGGCTCCATTTTGTTGCACATTGGAGAGAATATCAAGATACCCGCTTTCTCAACTATGCTGTGTATTGCGCGGAATAATAAATTAGTGAGCCAAGGGGTACTCCTTGGAGATTGTACCACAGCACTCCCGGTGGTAGTGAAGGTATCGGTGAAGAGACTGCTCCGGTTTTTTTAATTGACGGCCCTCGAGGAAGACGGTGGAGGAATGGGCAGGCAGCAGCACTCAGCAGCAGCAGCGCCTCATGACACACGGTGACCACGAGTAATTCCCTGGATTCTCCCTCTCTCCGGAGATAAAGGAGGACTCGAACGACGAAGAGGCGCTGGTACTCCGGATACGGCCCGGCATATGACAAGATGATCCGGGAGGAGAACCGCCAGAGGGGCAGTAGCTAACATCACCTGCACCGCCCCGAGTTGGTAAGTCACTATTAGTTCACACTTCCAACACTAGGAGTCGATGATCGTATCTCTCGGTGTCGGTAGTCGTTCCGCAAAAGGGCATGCGGAGGCGGCAGCCGTGGCCGTCATGTTTGATACTATGACTTCCACCACCACGGGTGAAGGGTTCCACGACACCACCGGCCTCAGTGGAACCCTTTACACTTCGTCCCGCAAGTCAGTGTCTTTCAACAACGTCATGCACCAGTACCTAAACGTTGGCGGAAGCGTCGCTTCAACGCCCGGCTGCAACTCGCAGTACACAGCGACGGTACCGTAAGCCCAAAGACATTGCAGATGTGGATCACGGTTCAAGTGACCCTTGCCAGATCGGACGACATCGCGGGAAATTTGCCTAATTGAATTCATCAGAGTGTTACACTGATTAGCCCTTTCAAAGAGAGCTCATCTTACATTTACTTTAAAGTGGCTACAATAAAAATACCTTTTACCCTCCTACTACTACTACTACAACTATTTGTTTAAATTATCCTGGATATTCTCTTAGTATTTTTGTATGTTTCCCAATTCTATATTATTTTCAATGAAATTGCTGAAAGCTATTTATATAGCACTACGAATACCTGTGGTAATACTATATTTTTTGAAATGCATAATTTTAATGCGTCAAAGATGCGGATTTTTCCTTCTCAGGGGCTTGAACAGTCACCAGGGTGACGTTGTCGTGGGAGAACACGGGAGCAGGAACGTAGGGGCGAGTTCACTCACCCCCTCCACCAACTCTCTGGCCCCGCCCGACTATGGTATCGAAGGATGACTCGATCATCATATTGCATGGCCGGATCATTTCAGAACAAACCTGGATTGTGTGTGTTTGCATATATATTTGTATATATATATATATATATATATATATATATATATATATATATATATATATAACGATTGTACGGAAAAACTCACACGGGTGGCACAATAATGGGCTGACACAATACAACACAAATAGAATAGAATAGCAACATTTAAAAGGATACTCACACGGTAAATTGTTCGAGCTTTAGGCCCTCTCAGAGGCCTTCTTCAATGAAGAAGCCCTCTGAGAGGGCCGAAAGCTCAAGCAATTAACCGTGTGAGTGTCCTTTTAAATGTTGCTATTCTATTCTATTTGTGTTATATTGTGTCAGCCCATTATATATATATATATATATATATATATATATATATATATATATATATATAAGAATTTAGCACTACCGGATAAAGACAAAAACTAAGAAACATTAGTTTTCGAAATACCGGTGGTCCAAGCCACTTTTCTCAAGGAAGAAAAGGAAGGAACTCTTTCCGTCTTCCTTGAGAAAGTAGTTTCTTCCCTGAGCAAGGTGGCTTGGACCACCATAAATTCGAATGATAGCGAGTTTCTTCTTTTGTGTATTTCTGTTTTTTGTCTTTGTCCGATAATGTTAGTTTCATATACATTAGTTTTCACATCCTTGAGTTTTCACCTTTTCACCAAGTTATATATATATATATATATATATATATATATATATATATATATATATATATATATATATATATATGTATATATATATTCAAACACAAAATCCCGCCAAACGGTGGATAAATATTAATTTATATAGAAACAGATATAAGGAAAATGGATAGGAAAAAACATAAAGGACAAACACAATAGAGGTGGGGAAGGCGGAATCGAACGGATCCCAAGAGTAAAAATATTTCCTTGACCGGGAGTCGAACACCGGATCTTTCCACTTGCCGGGCGGATGCTCTTGCCTTCCCCATCTCTATTGTATCAAGAGCATCCGCCCGGCAAGAAGTGGAAAGATCCGGTGTTCGACCCTCGGTCAAGGAAATATTTTTACTCTTGTGATCCGTTCGATTCCACCTCCCCCACCTCTATTGTGTTCGTCCTCTATGTGTGTTCCTATCCCTTTTCCTTGTATCTGTTTCTATATAAATTAGTATATATATATATATATATATATATATATATATATATATATATATATGATATGGAAAGTATGCAGAGGAAGGGTGAAATCGGTGCGCTATACAGCAAGGTGAAATCATTACCGGGAAGTGGGAAAGGAAGATATATGCTAACAGTTAGAGATAAGGCGGGTAAGGTAATAGTTGACACAGGAAACATCAAAGAGAGATGGAAGGAGTATATAGAAGAACAGTATAGTAAAGAACTTCCATCAACAAAGTTAGACAATGAGAAAGAATATGACGTAGCGGAAGATAGCTTAGGTCTAGGTATACTAGACAATGACATAGAAAGGGCATTAAGGAAGGTGAAACTAAATAAGGCCGAGGGGGTGGATAATATTCCCGCGGAACTATTGAAATGTTTTGGAAAATGTGGGAGGAAGGGGCTATACGGGCTGATTCGTAGTATCTATGAGCAAGGAATCTGGCCGGAAGACTTTGTGAGATCAGTTTTAGTTCATATTCCGAAAAAGATAAAGGCTACATCATGTGAGGACTACAGGACAATAAGTTCGACATCCCACGCAGCTAAAGTTGTTCTCAGGATCATAAACAAAAGGATAGAGAGTAGGGCAAATGATTACTTAGGGGATGATCAGTTTGGGTTTAGGAAGGGGAGAGGTACGCGTGATGCCATTGCAATGAGATTATTAATCGAGAGGAATATATAACACAACCAGGAGGTATTTGCCTGTTTCGTAGATGTCGAAAAAGCGTTTGATAAAGTGAATTGGGGAAAACTAATGAGTATATCGCAGAAAATAGGAATAGATTGGTGGGAAAGGAGGCTAATCCGCAACCTGTACATGTCTCAGACTACAGAGGTGCGAGTGGGGAACGGGGAGTCCGGATGGGCAGTGTTAGGAATGGGTGTAATGCAGGGTTGCCCATTATCACCGTTGCTGTTCAACCTGTATGCAGAGGAAATGATCAAAGAGGCATGGGAAGAACTGGAGGTAGAAATGAAAGTGGGCGGGGAATTCGTAAAATCAGTTAGGTTTGCTGATGACCAAGCATTAGTTTGTCAGTCAGCCAAGGGGTTGTAAGCATTGCTGAGTGAATTGGAAATTCAGTGCGTCAGGTATCGGATGAAAATAAATATTAATAAAACAAAGGTTATGCGATTTTCCAGAAAGAAAAAGGCTAAGATAAACATTAAAATAGGAGGGCAAAAACTAGAGCATGTAGAACAGTTTATGTATCTCGGTAGTGTTTTGGACCAACACGGTCAAAGTAGTAGCGACGTAAGGAGAAGAATTGCGCTAGGCAAAGAGGCTTTCACAAGGAGGAGGGAGTTGATGACGGGGACGTTGAGTAAGGATATTAAGAAAAGACTCGTAAAAACATTGATGTGGAGCGTAGCTATGTACGGTGCGGAAACGTGGTCATTGAAGCAGGAGGATAGACGTAGATTGGAAGCTTTTGAAATGTGGGTGTGGAGAAGAATGGAGAAGGTGAAATGGACAGAGAAGAAACCAAATGAGGAAGTACTTGGTATGGTGGACAAAGAGAGGGGTTTGTTGGGAGAAATCCTATGGAGGCAGGAAAAGTGGATGAAGGGGATGTTGACCGGCAGTGGGATGTTGAAGACTGTGATAGAGGGGAGAATGTTTGGTAAACGAGGAAAGGGAAGGAACAGGATAGGGATATTGGACGGGATGAAGGGAGGAAGAAAGTACTCAGAGATGAATAGGGACCTGATATAGAGTAGGATGATGGATTTTGTGTTTTGTTAGGAGTAATAAAATATTTGTTGTCCATCCAAAAACCTACCTTAACCGGTAGATTACCTTGAAAAAAAAAAAAAAAAAATATATATATATATATATATATATATATATATATATATATATATATATATATATATATATATGCACCCACTCTGATATATACAAACAGTTAAAATAATTCTTTTAAAGTTTACTTCTCTTATAAAATGTCAAAAAATGATGGAAATATTAGAAGCGTCATGATACTGCTGAAGTAGAAGTCATGGACACATTACCAACGCAAATTTAGTTTATCTCATTGCATTATTCGGAATTGTCGAAATTCCATTTCCTTTTATCTACAATAGAATACGTTTGCGAGGTTTATCACACATATCATGGAATAATTAACATAATCTATTATTATATATTTAATTATAATTTATATACTTTTTAAGTCTCGCAGAAGCCCTCCAGTACAATGGAACAAGCGCGCTGTATGCTTGATATCAATCTGATGGATATAGTAATTTTTTGAAACATGCAATAGAGACAGAATAAAAGGGAAGGCAATCACCAGAAGGGGGAAAAATTCTCCCCCATTAGCAATTAGGTAGAATGTACGCGTTATTGTAAAATTAATTTTGAATTCATTACCGAAATTCTAAACGGGAGAATGCATACGAACGATCAAGAGGGGACTTCAGTGTGAAAAACGAAGGATGGTATATGGAAAACTAGTAGGCGGTTTGAAGTAGATTTGGTCCTTTGGAAACCGGTTTCATTGTTGCGATGACAGCACATAAAAATAACATTTAAAATGATAAATGGAATACGATAAAAGAATCTAAGAAATTAATAGAAAAAATTTTGGATTAGAAGACGTGTTAGAGAAAACAAAATTGGACCATATATGGAAAATGGTGAGTTCGTGAGGGTTGTGTCATTATAGAAAATTGCAAAATGGTCTCCATACCGATAGCTCTATTTCATTCTGTTTGAGCTTTTAAATGTTTTATGATTGTAATTTAAGCCGTAGCGGCCATGATACTTCTGCTCCAACTACCTGCGGAAGTTTAAGTATTAGCACGCTAAGCCATTCGGTGTAATACTCTATCAGGAGCAATATAATTTATCCGTTACCATTTTCAGTTCATATTCCAAATCGTCGCATTTTCATTGGCACACTCGGAGCAGGGAAAAGTATCGTTTCCCCAAGCAGTGTAAAATAGCATTAAATTGGGCCGCATTTGGGGTGAGTTACACTCTCAACTTCATGAAGTCACCAACCGTTTCCACGGAGGGCGTAAAAAGCGCTCACCTTCCGATACTTAACAAACCGCCACACACAGCTCCACGGCCTCACCCAAACAGCCAGGTGTTTTTTATTTACCGTGAATATTAAGTGCCGTTCGGCGGGTGGGAGGGGCACAGGTGCCGGCCGGCGGGGCGCCCTCCCCGTCCTTCTCCCCAGACACACACCCCGCTGCACCTCGTCCGTACACGGGCCGCACGAATCCTGTCGTAAACAAGGGCCGCCGCCCCCCCACATTAAGGGTCGCCATGACTCAGCCGGGCATACGCCGCGGTGGCTGTGGATGCAAGTGTGGGCGGCCATCGTAATGCTGTTCTCCCACCTCCGACCCCCGCCACACACACCCGCCCCCGGATCCCGACGCCCGCCCACGTCACCACCGCCACCGCCCCAGCTTCCCGCCCATCCACCCGCCTCATACCCTCCGCGCGTTATATCCCACACATCCAATCCCATCTGTCATATCCACCTTCTCCTCGATCCATGACCCCCCTGCTCACCACGCATCCGACGGCCCCCGCACCCGACCCATCCCCACGGCTACCCAACCTACGAATCCCACCACCCACACCCGCCGCCCTCCTCCTCTTGCACCGACGCTCTTTGAGCCGCACTCATCCGCCCCCCAGTTTGCCCTCCTCCCGCAGTGCAAATAGTCCACGGCTCATCACAGCCTAGATCACGGCTAAATAGCGTTTACACTCTCAAGTGGTAGCATGCAGCTCGCTAGAAATGAATTTCACCACCGTAATGATCGGAAAACAATAGGTGTAATTTGTTTGGGGAATCATGGATTCTAAATGATGTTCTAGAATCAAAGCCATTATCTGAATGTTTAAGTTTTTTTTTGTTTTTCTTGTAATATCAGTTGGTTGCTACTTATTAGGTATTTTCTGTTTCAGGTTTTCAGTACATACATTCCGCTCCAAGAATTCTTGGTAGAACCTCTTTGATTGGCTCTTAGACGAAAAAAGTGTAACGCTTTGGGTCAGTCCATAGCGCTCGCTCTTGCATGTTTCCCCTATCTTTGCTATGTTTAATTCAGACGGAATTTAGGGAGATGCTAAACTTCTTGTCAAAAACATGTCGTTGAAAGTCAATACTCACTAACACTGTGAAGCCCACACCATCTCTCTATGAAGTATTGATTTACTTTTACCATTTTGTTGCTGTAAGCGACTTTTTTTCTGGCAGTATCACTTTTTTCCCTCACGCCCTTTTGGGCGCCATGCCGTTTTTACTCGTCCTGTGGCATAAAAACAGACTTAAAATGGACGAAAAAACTCTTCCATACACAGTTTTAGTGGTATAAGCTAAAAGTTATATTTTCTTCTCTGTGATATTCCAAAAATATATTTTATTTGTATTTCTATTCCCCATTTACATCGCCAAACCATTCAGGTAAAAATACCCCTATGTGCTTTGTACTTCTCTGCCTTGGCTGCTCGCTTTTTTAATTAATACGAGCATTACTTAGACGAGTGAAAAGTAATATTTTTTCAAAATCGCATTACTTCCTCTATGAACCTGAGATTCCTCTCAAATATTCTAATTTCCCAATCTCTATTGGGTTGGTTTTAGTATTTCATCTTTATTGCTGGCTACCTACATTCATTTAAGTCCATTCTAGTTCCACACTCTAAATGCTTTTGCATCGCCCTCCTCAGAGTCGATTTGGTTCGCTGTCTTATTTATCCCTCAGCCAACCATCATTTTTCAATAAAATGTTAAAAATCTTAAATGTCTCTTAAATGTTTCGAAATCATGCCTGACAAAAAACCTTACCGAAATGTGATAAACATCGATTATTTATAAACGTTCACCAATTTTATTAAAATGGTATATAACTGAAGTGAGTAAAATATTATGTCGTTCCCAATATTGACTGATTGTGACTTTATATCTCCTTAAATTTGTTTCTGGATTCGATTTTACCTGAATGTAGTGACTTGGAACAGCTAACCCGTCGTGACATAAGAAATGATTAAACAGCGGTTTCCGAAAACAATTCCTTGTAATTGGGGCATTCCATTATGCGCTCAAATCAAGTAATTTCTCTTTCTATTGATGTCATTTAACCAATCCGTGATTTTCCAACCACTTTTTCTGGAAACCGGATTGCGTTCACCTGGGATATGATGATTCCTAATCGCAAACAGATGTTACTTCTGATTTTCTTTCAAGTACAGGTAATTTCGTCGAGAGTGTAATCCAATGCAGGCATATGTACTAGTTCAAATATTTTATCCTTTGTTTTCATTTTCGACATGAACTTTACTCTCCTTTCCTTTTGACGCGGGAAGCTATTCACAGTCATTCACAGCTTTGTAAAGTACGATTACCAAAACCGATTTTCAATGTTCAAGCTATAATTGGAATGAATTTTGCTGAAAACTCTCAAGCCTAATTACAAGGTGTAATCCTGTAAAAAATATGTATTTTATTGACTCCTCACAAGTTCACTGCCAACAGTTCACACCCTCTTCGCTTCTCAAGCCATTCCTTGAATTTAAGTTTTGAACTTTACATAGCATCCGCCGTTCCTAACTGATCTGAGAAGAAGGCATACCCTTAATTTTTATCACAAATTCGATTTATTTTATAATATAAAGCAACGATTTTAACTGGCCATCGAATCATTTCCTCACTGTTCGCTTGTTGAAACTCGATCTCCGAGGACACTCAATATTGTTGAGGTCAGGCAATCCTGGGATCTCGAAGCGAGCGAGAGTGACGAGGGTTGGGTGGGGATGTGCACGGCTTGGTTATCTCAACAATATTACCAACCTCAACTCGATGCCAGATGGAGAGCAATCTCCAAGCGTATGAGTGCGTGCTGTTTAAACGCCAGTGGTCAGCGATCGTTTTCGAGGGTTGCTTTAGTATAAGCATAAGGGTCGGCCGAATGATAAAAAATCATCCTCTAAAGCACTTAGAGGATAACAGTCGGAGCGATAAATTCACTCTCGTGTGTCTGCTGAAAGACCTGAAGATGGACCGGAACAGTACGACAAGAGGCCGTTTTTACACTAATGCCACATCGTCGTGCGCATGTGACTTTTGTGAATCTTTATGAATATTACATTCTTAGCAATTACCTGAAGAATTGAATGGAATTAAGAAAAAGATTGAAATATCTACATCTACATCAATACCCTGCGAGCCACCAAAAAGGTGTGTGGCAGGGGGTGCAGCACCAGGAGGAAATGGTAAGGGATGAGGGGGTTAGGGTTTTTCAAATGGATGGGGAAATGTGGGGGGAACCTGCAAACAAAATATATAAATATAGTAGTGTAACCATGCGCAGTCGCTACCTTGTAGGTTAATACTTAATATGCCGAGCCGACTAGTGGGGAATTTCGATTACAACCATTCTGGTCTCTTATTGTTCTTGGAAAAAATGACCATTAAATCTGTCAGTCTCGCCGTCAATCTCTCTAATCTTATATTCGTGATCTCTCCGCCCGTAATACGTTGGGGTTCGTATTATGTTCTTGATGTCATCGGAAATGGACCCATCTTTAAATGTTTTTATATGTTTAATCTATATCGTAAATGCCGATGTTTAAGGGAATCCCAGCCTAAATTTTCTAGCAAAGTAGTTACGCTTCTAAGTTGGTCATAACAATTTTTGACAACTCTAGCCCCACTCCGCTGAACTCCATCTAATTGCGAAATCAAATTTATCTCTTGAGGATCCCTCATACTGGCAACATACTCTAGATGGGGCCTGACTAGGGCAAGAAAACATCGTCCCTTCACTTTTTCGTCACATTTACCCAGCACTCTTTTTAAAAATCCCAATTTTTTATTAGCACGACCGCATATTTCTCGTATGTGCTTTCCCCAGGACAAATCGTGAGTAATTGTTACACCCACGTATTTAAAGGAATCTACCCTCGCGAAATCTGTTTGTTTCACTTTGTAACTAAATATGAGGGAATTACTCCTTTCCCAAAAATGTACTGCTACGAATTTTTTTAACTTTAATTCCAATTGCCATGTATCGCACTAAGTCTGAACTGCATTTAGGTCGTTAGCTAACGCGACTCTGTCTTCGCGACTTCGAATGTCCCTATAAATCACCGCATCGTCAGCAAAAAGACTGAGCCTGCTACTAAACATGGTACTGAGGTCAATTCTGTATAGTTTCATTGATTTTATCAGGGGAGCAATCTTTAACCGAGTTTTTCATTCTGGCATGGCACACCCTTTGCCGTCTTAGTGATTTCCGTACTTCAGAGTTGCACCAACGGGGTTCCTTATTCTCTCTCTTATATATATATATATATATATATATATATATATATATATATATATATATATATACTGGGTATGAATCTCTGTATTGCTGAACGTGTTAACGCAAGAAAATTATTCCAGGTATCCTCGACACTCCTAGTTTTGCTTAATTCGTCAAATCTAAGAAAGGAACAGTTTAACTCACATTTTAAGCCATCATAGTCAGCTTTATTAAATGAATAAATTTTTATCTTAGGTTTGTTAACTTTTTCTACGCTTAGGGGAAATTTAGCGTTTATAGCCCTGTGATCACTGATTCCATCAATAACTCCTACATGTAAGACTTTTTCGGGTATATTAGTGGCTAATAGATCAAGATGTTCTTTCCCCTTGTTGGAGAAGTGACTAATTAATGTATGGAATTTGAGGTGAACGTCAATAAGAGGGACTCGCATAAATCCTTGTCTTTACCTCCATTTATAAAACTGTACGAATCCCCATCTACTGTGGAAACATTAAAATCGCCACCGATAATTAGTCTATGCTCATTGTTGTGGGATGTAAAGCTTTTTATGTGTCTTTCTGTATCTAGTATTGAGTTAACGCCAGCATGGGGCGGTCTGTAATACGCACAGACATATATTCTTTTCGCACTGGGTATTTTTACTGAGCACCAGACACTTTCTATACAGCTATCAGGAAATAACTCAGCTCTACTGATGGTAGAGTTTTTAACCGCGATAAACACTCCTCCTCCGGCTCTATTCTGTCCGTCGTTTCTATAAACTGTGAAGGACTTGGGAAATATTTCGCTGTCTGCGATATCATCTGTTAACCAACTTTCAGTTCCTATAATGATATCTGACTCTGTGCTATGAATGAGGTGGTGAAATCCCGATATCTTATTTTTTAAACTTCGGCAGTTAACTACTATTATGGAAATTATTTCTTCGTCTAGAACCTTCTTTGTATGCGTTGCGGTCTGCTTTCTGGTAATGCTATTTAGTCTTTTGGGTGCCTTAATACACGATCGGTCTTTATTCTGATAAGTAATTCTTTCTTTTGTTTCACTAGCACTGTACGTACTTCGAGAATTAGGCAACCTAGTATTGTGAGACCCACTCAGACTTATTAGGGAAATTTATCTATACATAATATTTGGCTCTCAAAGTCATAAATGATCGTAATATATTTCTACAGTCGTTGCGTCAGTTATCGGGAAAAAACCTTTACCTGGTGAAATTCCAAAAGGGCCAATATTCCACCTAGCAGTTATACAAATTGCGTTAATCCCGAATGTCTAAAATAGATTCTTTTTATTATGTATAATCTTTAAAAAGTATAAAACTTTCAACACTGATGATAGCTATAAAATTACCATATCTTCAAGAAAACGTTCAATAATTTCCTTTGTTTACACGTTTATACACGTTTACACGTTTTACACGTTTATAAAAATGTACTGTAGTGATGACGGTGTTTACACTGTAATCGTTTAGTTTTATCAAATTAGTTATCCAAGACGATAACATCGAATACGTTTTTGATTATGTATGAAAACTTGTTCAGGCATAGATTGTTCTGTCCAAAACCGTCTCGTTGCAGTAATGAGTTCCTAATAACACATATAATAGACCAAATATTTTCGTTATTATTTCCGTTCTTTAAATCCTGGCGCAATATTTTTATTTTGAGTTTTTACAATAATATACGTACTATATCTCATCTGAAATAGTTTCTAAAGAATTGGTAAAAAGTCTAAGTTTTCATATGATGAATTATATGTTCAAAAATAGAACAAATAGAGTTATTTTGTATCGTTTTATTCCTTTGTTATAAGGTATGATATTTTATCCATAACCGTGCATATTTGGTATTCACGATACCCCTTGCCCTCTTATAACCATTTAAGGCTCCGGGGATACTGAATATGATTAAATAATTCAGGAAGCATACCAACTTCTTCTTCTCTAAAAATATTTCCCGAATTTTTAAGACACATCTTTCCGAAGATTACGTTACCGTCCCGTTTTAATTGATGTTCTTGACTCAAAATATACAAATGACGTGTATTTTTAAACTTCTTCAGATATATAGGATAAAAATTGGGCTTTATGGTAGTTTATCGATGAAAATTACTCCAAACCTCCAGTTTGATATCCTTAGCTTTGCTTATTCAGGGAAAACATCAGGTAAGGTTAGAAATATATTTTTCTTTTCAAATTGCTACAGACTCATACTCTTATTGCATTGTAAAATATTTATAAGAATACGAAATTATTTTGGATGAGATAACGTCAAATAAGAATGCAAAAAAATGAAAATATTAACAGAATAATAAACAAATGGACATATGTTACTCATTCATAGAGAATAGAGTTTTGGGTAAGCAAGGCAGCGGGGGAAAACTATGAAGCATTTTGCATTTAATTAGTAGGGGTAAAAAGTATGCAAAGATAATTTATAGTATTATGCAATATAAGATTTAAGGATATCTATTTTGAATCCTGTCAAATCTTTGATGTGCATCAAGAACTGGCTAATAACAAGAACAATGAAAAATGTACCCTCACCATTGGGGAACCAATGAAGGAAAATATTCAGCCGCTAAACTGGCTTTTGTGATTAAGAAGTGAATTTGTATTAAAGCTAGTGGAGCTCCGCTATCGTCCTCAGGGCATTGCTTTACATCAGTGAAATACAGTCATCATCAACGTTCTGGGGACGGCGGCGGCGATTACCATCGAAGCGCCAGCAGCTGAGAACGTTACCATACCATTGGTAAAATCACGTAGACTTTTTCAGAATCGTACGCCTGTAAAGAAAAAATGTTACGAATTATTTGAGTCAATACGTTTTCAATAACACGGAGACATATTTTCCGATCTTTACTAAATTGGTGGAAGCATTTGGCACACCGAGGCAAAAATGGTTTCTCCTGAGCGTGAATATGCGGTCTAACAAAAAGCGCTC
Organism: Hetaerina americana; assembly: GCF_022747635.1. Lineage (NCBI taxonomy): Eukaryota > Metazoa > Arthropoda > Insecta > Odonata > Calopterygidae > Hetaerina > Hetaerina americana. The sequence continues at coordinate 3,164,924 of NW_027286292.1, read as the reverse complement.
CAATCAACATGAGAACACATTCATTGATATTTAAAGGAGAATATTCGGCTTGCATTAACTGTAAAAATATTATTTCAAAGATATGTAACGTATAACCAATTGGGATGTCATCTAGGTACAATGTTCCACTACTAACCATAGGTTCCGAGTTGGTTTCACTGGGATGCCTCAGGGAACCCTCAAAATCGCTCAATTCGTGTAGTTCTTCGGATACCAGACCTTCCTGAGGCACCGCGCAAATAACGCCTATTTCCAAAAGTGGTGAGAGGGAGGATCTGCATAATACCCCGCAAGCCGCCACTAGGCCGTGTTGCTAGGGGTGTCAGGTCACCACTCGCTAAAAGGAGCAAAACCCCATTCAAAACCAACATATACATGCAAACCCATACCCATTGTGGCGTACACATTCATGCAAATATCCTTTCAACTTGAACGCAAGCAAATACACATACTATCAACTAACAAATAATTGCACCTTAGGATGCAGCATGAAATCCATCCAATAACATGCAAGCCAGAATTTGAAAAGTAAGAAGGCGAAATTCCACAACCACATGAACATGCAACATACGTAAAACGGTCTCCTCCCCCAAGGACACAGGTAGGGAATGTGACCCAACGCTGCAGGTAGCGGGAGGGTCCCCCACAGGGAGAGACAAGGGATGGAAGGGGAAACTTAAAAACAGACAAAGCAGAGCAAGCAATACTGTTAAGAGCACTACTTAATGGTATTCTAATGCGGTCATGCGGAAAGAAAGGGTTTTGACAGCAAATCACACGAGGTTAGTGAAAGTGCATGAAATTAAGTAGAACTAATTACCACGCTCTTGTAAGGCCTCATTTAGAATACGCATGCAGCGTGTGGGATCCCAGTGAAAAAGGTCTCATTCGGGAAATTGAGAAGGTTCAACGCCGGGCAGCCCGTTTTGTAAAAAATTCCTACGATAAAACGCAAAGCGTCACCGAAATGCTCATGGATTTGGGGTGGGAATCATTGGCTGAGAGACGATTCAATGCAAGATTGAAATTATTAAATAAATTTAGATCCACGTGTTTCAGCACCGAGGTCTCGCAAATTATTCGTACTCCTACATACATTGGTCGCTTGGATCATGCATATAAAATTCGTGAAATAGATGCCAGAACTAGCCGACTTAAGGACTCCTTCTTCCCACGGACAATACGGGATAGCAACTGCAGGGTTATAGATGGCAAAAATTCCACTTGCCACCCTCAGCGTCTAAAAAATAATTAGTTGTATTTAAATGCATGCTCTTCCACTAACCTTATGTGTTTTGTTATAATAACCCATTCTTTCCGAATGACCTCATTCGTGTTCTGTTCATCTGTTTTTAAGTTTCCCTTTCAATCCCTCGTCCCTCTCCGGGGGGGGGAATTCCTGCTACCTGCAACGTAGGGTCGCATTCCCTGCCTTTTACAGACTCTTTGGGGGTGGAGTGTTTCGTGGTGCATTTTCATGTGGTAGTGATGTTTCAGTTTCTTGCTTGTTGTGTCCTGGCTTCCGTGTTGTAGGATGGCTTTCGTGCTGCATAATGGAGTGCAGTTTTTTGGTTGTTTTGCGGTATATGTGTTTGCATGAGTATTGGACGAAGGGATTTTAGCATGAGTGTGTGCGCTGCTGTGGGTGTAATTTTCCGTGTTGTTTTTTTTGCATGTGGTATTTTTCCTTTTTACGGTTGGTGACCTAACACCCCCCGCCACACGCCCTTGCGGCTTGCGGGGTATTATGTAGATGTAGATATAATTTTTCCCTAAACGCTGAGGGTGGCAAGTAGAATTTTTGCTAAATATAAACCTACAGTTGCTATCCCGTATTGTCCGTGGGAAGGAGTCCTTGGGTCTGCTAGTTCTGGCATCTATTTCCCGAATTTTATATACATAATCCAAGACCAATGTATGTTGAAGTGCGAATAACTTGCGAGACCTCGGTGCTGAAACATGCGGATCTGAATTTATGTAGTAAGTTATACCTAGCATTGAATCCTCTTCCTTCTAATGATTCCCACCCCAACTCCACAAGCATTGCAGTGAAGCTTTTCCTTTTATCCTAAGAGTTTGTAACGTAACGGGCAGCCCGGCGTTGAACACTTTCAATCTCCCGAATGAGGTATTTTTCACTCGGATCCCATACACTACGTGCATATTCTAAATGAGGCCTTACAAGAGCGTGGTAACAACGTTCCTTGACCTTGGAGTTACTTCTGCCGACAATACGTCTAATCAATCCCAATTAAAAATGCTTGCCCGCAGACTTGACTTTTGTGTGTCCCCAAATTAAGTCTTTAGTGAATAAAACACCTAAGTATTTTACCGAATCAACTACTTTCAGGTAAATTCCAGCTAATTTGTACACAAATCCCGTTGGTCTTTTAAAGAAATTTACCACTGAACAATTAATAAGATTTAAACAATCCCCATTTTGAACACCTTTTAGTAATGCAATCTAGATCCTGTGCTATAGTTAAACGATCCACAATTATTGTAGGCGTCAGAGGTTCAATTTTTTCAAAACTTTGATACCAGCGATATCCACAAATAATGCTTAAGTATTTTTACAGAACCATACTGCATGCATTAAAAAGAAATCTACAAAAATATGTTTCCAATTAATCCATTAAAAAATCCTTTTGAGACCATAAGGCTTCTTCGGAATCTATAAAAGGGAAAATGTTATAATTTGGTTGACCTCAAGGGTCGACAACTTCGCCATTGCAAATATGCGTCATGTTGTCCAGCATTGGTATCCTAATTTTATCAGATAGAAAAGAAAACCACTCATTCTTCATCCAATGGTAGAAGTAGAACATGATCGTTGAATTGAAGGGACTGATGGTAGATTAGACAAAAATAAGCACTACTATAAGAGCAAGTCATCCATGAGAGTTTGTTGCCGATAGGAGCGGTTAATACCGCCAGTAGAGGTGTGTAATTACAATTAATGAGGTCCTTCGAAACTCTTCGTATCGTGAATCTGGGTCTGCGTCCTGCGAGGATGCTTTATCGATGCGGAGTACAACTTGCGTAGCCAAAGGAAGACTAGCGGGACGAGCTCGACGAGCACTCGTACTGAGCCATTGGGCATGGGCAGCTGCCAGGGCCTCACAAGGTTCAACGCATGTCTATTTGACGGGATGGCCGAGAGAGTCGATGGATAAGAGCGTTACTTCATACCTTTTATTGTCAGTTATATGAGAGCAGTTGTAGCAGATTAAACTTGGATTCTTGGATCCGCGCAGGTGCATTGGTTGTCAGATCCTAGTACCCATATTCATTCTACAAAAAAATCCAAAATTTAAAACCACAACTGATTTTGAAACCTTGCCATTGTGTACTTCACGACCTGTTAATATCGATAACTTGAAATTTATATTTCAATTAGAAGATTAAAAAAATACTCTTCGCGTGTACTACCAATTGGACGGTCGAATGGTTGTCGCTCGAACAATCTGGGTCCCTTAGCTGAGAGTCCACACTCCCTAGTTCGAGCCGAGGCGTTCGACCACCTTTTGCTCAGTCATGCATGCCTTTACCGATCGCAAACTTTAGTCCAAGTGTTATACAAAGGAATTTACATAACTTGAACCTTCAGTCACTCACTCACCCGAGGAAAAGTAGGGGAAAGCGGGTAGACCTGCCCACCTTTCGCAAATTTGCTGGACGTAGAGAAAAAAGGGGCCCTATGGCATGGTTAAAAATGATCCACTGAATATCTAAAAAGGAAGGGCGGAGGTGTAGAGGGACGTGTTGTGACGACATCCTTCTTAATGCCGGTCAAAGAGACACCTTCCCTCGTGGCAACGAACCCACCTCGCCCCAGTCGTCTCTTCCCACCAAACCGCCTTGTTAGGGAATCCAAACACCACTCCCAAACCCGTGACACACAAGCCAATATTTTTGTGAGTCGGAGTATCTTTCGGATGTACTAAATCCCCTTCTGAACACCAGCGATCTCCAATCACCAAACCTTCTTGCTCAGGAACCCATGCCTGCAATATTCGTCAGCTTCTGGCAAAAAAATTGAATCACCATCCTTACTCTTCCTTCTTCAACGCTAGTTCTCCCCCCCTGTGACTTTTTCCTATTCCCAAAATGCAAAAATGAGATGAGGGGACATCACTGGGAAGATGTGGGCACAATAAAGCAAGAAACGATGAGAAAACTATAAAGCCTAACTGCCGAGGACTTCCAAGGGTACTTTAAACAGTGAAAAAGAAGATGCAATAAGTGCATACCTGTAGCAACGAATAGAGAGTTCTTTGATAGGGACAAAATCGATGTAGACTCAATTTTGTAAAATATAGTTTATATGGTCTCAGTTCACATATTTATTGGACAGAATAGTATTTAGTGGTAAAATGCAGAGATGCCAATGTGCCTTTTTCATCATTTGCCTTGACCGGGATGCGAATGATTTTTACACTTTAAAATTTTTGCATTTTAATGAATATTATTGGATGCCTCCGTTTAAGGTTTCTGTCGCGGCATCTCACGCAGTTCTTTGAATATATGTAGTCTGTTTAACTAAACTCTGGGCAATATCAGCGAATACACTATGGGATCCACCTAGCGTGACTATATTGGCTTGGGTCTTTCATAGAAAACACTTCAACAACTTTGAGTGAAATTGAAAATGCACCTATAAACCATAGGGATCACATCATGAGAAAGAGAAATTACTCGTAACAAAAACCTTTGCTGTTTAAGACCTAAATAGGAATGATGGAAAAAAGTACGGTCGTATCCAGTTTCGCGAAACCTGACCTTTAATTTTGCGTTTTACCTTTTTACTGACACATTATCGCTTCACATGTTACGTGTCCAAGAGGACATTTAATGAATGGATTAAACTGAAGATTTAAAAAACTATTTGAATAAAAGTGAAGAATTCTGTGAAAGAGTATTACCGCGTAATACGTAGCTCTTATTAATGTTTTATATTTATTGCCCAGTTGATATTTTATTTAACTGAGAATTTTCGGACTGCTATTGCTGTCTTAGTAATCAAATTTTCCATATTGGATGACATGAAAGGCCTTTTATCATCTAAGAGTATATTTAGCACTCTTTGGGTCACTCAGTCATTGTTTATTCGAGATTCAGAACGCCTATGTAGTTCTTTTCTATTTCGCTGCAAAGTCAATGGTCGAATAGGAAAGGTAGCTTGAACCCACATTGGCAATGTTCTATTTTGACCCTCTCATTTTAAGAGAGAAGAAATAATTGCGAACGAAAGCGAGTAATCTGTAGCAGAAAATAGAGAATAATTTTGTAAGTATCCACAATAAATCTGAGGGCTAAGTCTCCGCGATATCACTACTCCAAAAACTACCTTCCCTTTCATCCCAATCGAAGTGCAACTTAAATCTATGTAACAAAAGGGATTTTTAGGTATTATTTATGGTTTCCTTCTTAAGTTTATTGTTTTTATCAATTACCACGATTTTGTTTCCACTGCGATTGCAAGTTGAAAGAGTAGGGAAGACCTTTCAGCCGTCGACTGGAAAATATAGCCAATAAACTCTCGTGTTTTAGACAGAGGTTTAATATTATATGGACGCTTATGTTTTCTGTTGAAGTTTACAGCCCCTCTAAGTTTTTGAACATTAGTTAAAATTAGTTTAATTTGCAAAATATTAAAGAAAGCCTCCAAATAACCGTTTAAGTTTCTTGAAATTATTAAAGTAAGTTTATGAGACTGCCCTAGAAGAATACTCAAATGTTTGGATATGCTAGTCCAGGGCAGTGCGGATTTTACAATACTATTTAATAGAACAAGTAAAATATTATATGTGTAGAAATTCAGAAAGATAATTTACCCAAATCCCTTTTTGGGGTAGGCAGCGTTAGTAAAGCTTCTTATTAATTAATACCATTAAAACTTACTTTACTTATTTATTCCACACCGGAAAAAACAAGTACGGGTGTCTTACAGGTATCCTGATACATCTAATCTATTGCCACTGTCACATTTTTACATTGTTTCCTACATGCTGTTTGCTTCTGAGATTTTTAAGATTCCTCATCTCCAAAATCTCTTTAACCGCATCCACGCTTGAGTTTCTCGTCATGCTTCTTTCTCTTAAACCATTTTTGCTTCTCTTAAATATCGTATTGCTAAAGAGCTAGTTTCTATACCATAATATACTTATGTCAAGCCCACATTCTACCTGTTTTTCCACTTTACGAAACCTGATCGAAAAAGAGTTAATGTAATTTATTATTCACATTAAATGTTGAGCAAAAATTTAATTTTATACTGTAATATTAGATTCTATAAAATATATATGTGGTTGAGTTTCATTGGTGTGATTCGAGTAATTTTTCATAGGCAGTTGTTGCAATTGAAAAACTGTTTTTTTCGCTTAAGTTTGGTTCTTCTTTTGAGAAATGTTTTCCAGGGAGATGTGTGTCAACAGTGGATACAGGATAAGTTCACATAGACCTTGTTCCTACACTAATACACCACTTTGATTTTCGCGAAATAATCTCAAAACTACGATAGGTTTCGTGGAAAGGGTAATTAGTTCCATGTGGTAGTTTTAGCATGTAGTAATTCAGTGGAATAATAATAAATATCTTTATTCCTAATTTTTTCTAATTCTTATTAGTTCTTCTGTTTTTAAGTTTAGAAAGTGATTTTCTTTCAGCTATGGGAAGGTAAAAATTCGACTTGAAAATGTTTTTTTCAAATAATATACACAAGCATATAATATTAGAAACATTTAATTAATTAATATAGCCTTGCTATATTAATTAATTAATCGAGATTTCCCATTCAACAATAATACTCAAATTCCCAAAAAGTGTCTAAGTCCAAATTGAATTTTGAAGAAGTAGAGGAACGAATGAACTTATTTTTGCTCTCAGACTGATCTTTTAGAAAAAAAACATGATGAACTGATCTATCGGATCGGTACCACTTTATCGGAAAAGACGCCTCTTACTACGTGGACTGGAGTATGATGCTATTTACCTTGAAGGACATGATGATACTTGAATAAAATGAAAGGAGTTTATTCCACGTTATAAAGGGAGAGAGCCATCGGCAATGACTAGATGTTGTTACAGCAGGAAAGAAGCAAAAATCATGTGAGGAGTAGGGTAGGACTACTCATTGTCACCATTGTTATTTAATGCTTTCATTGACTAGGAAGTTAATCATATCAAGGGAAATATAGGATGTAGCAAACGAATAAACGGAGAAGGGATAAAAATACTGCGATTTACGGAGAAGACAGCTTGCAGAGAAGAAATAAGCCACTATCCACTACGAGAAGGGAATGAAACGTTACCTCATGTTACACGTTGCTGACGGGGCTTGATCGCTTGCTGAAGAATCTCTTGACAATACAGACTGATGCCTTCAAATTCCATTCTCCAACTAGCGGCGTAGCTATTTCCTTGTTTGATCCTCTCGTTGTCCTCATCCTACTCCACGTTTCTTTCGACTTCAATCTCATCGGCCGCCGAAAACCCGCGTATGTAATTGTACACGTATTCGAAAAGAGGTAGAGGTCATTTTAACGCTCTCTAAAAGGTTTCGAGTACTTAAAATTTTATATTATATCACGGTTTATCTATGAGTGACCGATGCACTCAAAATAGAGGTAATAGATGCACTCAAATCATCATTTCAGCAGCACTCACGTTAGAAGTCAATTTTCACCATACTCTTAAAAGATATAATAATAAATGCATTCAGTAAATTTATATATTTTTACGATATTTGCTAAATGAACTTTTCTCCTTTTCATCAAAAATTCATAAATATATTTTCTAGGTAGAATTTGGATGCGTACATTTGCATATACATATATACAAGCAAATGCCGCGGCATTTTTTTTTCACTTTCACCATTCACTCATGTCTCTCTCAAATTTTCTTAGGTGCAGCATGAATTGAAAAGAATAAAGTTCAAAACCGATACCTCATGACATTACTCATCGTTTTTATTGATTATCCATAAATATGGTACGATATGATTCAAACTCGCAAAATCCTTCAATAAAATAGAAAAAATTATTCCTAATTTGTTGGACGCATTGAGAAAAAATGGATCATTTCTGAGTGATATTGAATGTGGGCATATTTTGGCAAAATTAATAATCACTGGCAAGTTTAATGAATATTATTCAAGATACCTATGGGTTTGAGGATGTTAAAATTTTGCTCAGTAAAGCGAACAGTGGGATGTAAGAGTCTTCCCACGGATGTGACCAGGGAATGAAATCGAGCCGACCCATCAAACACCTTCTTCACCCTACCCTTCTCTACCCTCTCGCCTCCACCCTCTAATTCCCACGTCGCACTGGATGGATTCCTGGCCCGCTTCCAAGTGCGCCCCGTCCCCATCTACGAAACTGTCAAGTTCATCCGAAGACGCCTTCATGTCGCCCTTCCACCCACCCCTCCGCTCCCCCTCTCAAGGACCCGGAGCAAACGACATGGGAGACGCGGAAGGTGCAAACACAGCGTGGGGGAAAGCGAAGCGCTCGAGCCGAGTGTCAAAGGTGTGGCGGCGTCCTCCTACAAACGCCGCGGCTTGCTAGGGAGGGCACTTGAGCTCATACTCGAAGCCTGAAGCGATTTCCTAGCCACGGATCTGTCCTCTCTTTGCCGAGAAAGAGGGAGAGGAAGCCTTACAAGTCTGTTTCATATGACGACTTTGCTCATTTATTCATTTCATGGGGTGTAGATTTCCGGTTGCCTATGCATACAATTGCATATTATTTGATCCATCATGCCCGTAATCAAATTCAAACCTTATGTACGGAAATGAGATTGTGAAGCACTCAATTATATGTTGTATATTTTTGTCCCTGAACTACTTATTTGCCCATTATGTGTGTCAATTTATCCATATGCTACGAAATGTGTTGGTAGATATACTTCAAATCATATTCTTTTCATAAATTTCGGACAAAACTATCCAAACTTATGTACACAAAAGTGAACGAATACAATTATTTTAAAAATGGAGAAAGGCCTAGGTACCGATAATATACACGTATGTAAAAGGTGGAGAAAAAATTATATTTTGGAAAATGTAATTGTTATACTAAGGGAGTATTGAAGTTTTTGATTTTCTTTGTGCACTAGAAAATGGGATAATCATTTCTATAGGATGACGAATATATTGCTATGTAAAAATGTCCTTATTTTCCTTATTTTTATTTTAATGTATAGCCAAGCCTACTAAATTTAAAAGTTGAATGTACTATCCAAGGCCGTCTGATGTAGTTATTTTCATTCCGATCGTAGGACACGTATAGACAAATTGCACTTAAAGTGAACCTTTGGGTTAATCAGAAATCTGTTCAGGTTTTTATCACCAAGTAAACCAAGTGGTGAGCAGTTAGTACATACTTTTGAAATGGTTATGTGCTATATTCAAAAGTTAGAATGCAGTTTATTCAAGTATGGTTAAGTAACATGTGAGTAAAATCGTATGAAATCAGTAGAGGGAATAGGAAGAGGAAATAATAAGACCTACACCCGGCTATTGGATAACGTAAGAAGTCGTAAAACTTGTATACTTTGTCACATTTATAGTTTTTTATATTCTAAATTATGTCAAGTATCATTTAAAATTCTTCACTCTTCATGCTGCCCTTTCACTTTTATTTATTATTTTAAATTATATTTTGTCTATAGGTCATATGCTATCTTTTTACAGTTAAAAATGTAGTAAAAATAGCTTCAAAGTTTCAATGAAAAGTAATCGATAGCCACTGTATTCATCAGGGTAATGTATTGGTAAAACTTTATTTCTATTCATTTCGCTTTCAAAATATAGAAATAAAGCTTTTATACTTCGGTTTCCGTCAAACGGTTTCCACTAAAATATGTGAGTTATTTTCTTCCTAACATCTCGGATTAAATGAACATGATGTTATTAAGTGTATCATTATTTCATCTTAAGAAAAATAAATATGTAATATTTCCAGTGTTTTCATTCCTTTTATTTCATTTTGGGATATTTTTCCATATTTTTTAATTGTATTCACATAAATAAAGCGTCTAAAAATCACATTATTCAAATATCATTTTCTCTGTAGTTCTTGGTTAATTGCCATAAAATATTTTAAATTTCACACCAATCTTAGAATCTGATTTCCAAATTGTTGGTTGTAGACTGCATTTTAACATTGACCATGAATTAAGGGCAACGTAATATTTTTTGCAATCAATCTTTTTCGCCTCATGAAATAGGAATAGGAAAAATCTAAGGCACCAGGAGCGTAACCATACAGAACAAAGCACCTTTATTAAAGGAAGAGAAAGGAATGAACGGTAGTTTTTTTTTCACTCTCTATCGGAAATACTAGTCAATTTATTATTTTGTTATATTCTAACTACTGAGCTGCAGTACAAGTTTTAGCTATGGGCAAGGGCTTCAATGATTGTGAAGTAGTGCATTCATTAACTTAAATAATATCCGGAAAGGTGAATCCAAAGAACAAAATGTCTTACGTTTAAAATAGCACAATGAGAAGAAATTAAACTTCTTTGATACTTAATTATTGTTTTTAGGTAATTAACTATTGAAACCGTTGACCTTAACTGAATGACGATGGATAAATAGAAAAACTATAAATGAAGAACTCTTTTCTAAATTAATTAGGAAAGTCCGATTGATAGTGCCTTCTTTTCATTTCTCTTATTTTCTCCTAAGTTATACGAAATAATATGACATTCCATTTTTTACGAACATCGGTGTCAGTGAGGTCGATTCTTCTGCTAATCTGGGTGGTATGAACTAAATCCCAGGGGATTTTCTTCATTTTCAGCTTGGTTACACTTTTGTTGCCCATGTTTTATTTCCACTAAAGAGTTTATAATTATAATCTTTATGTGTAAACTGTATATTAATAGAGTATATTGATGGAATAAATTTTCCAAGAGAGGTTGCATTGATACTTCGAATTTTTCACATTATAACTAATGTTAGCCGCTCTCTGGAATATCTCGATTTGTTTTCGCTTTGAAAACGAGTAGGAAAAATCGGAGATCCCGGTTCCAGAAAAAGTGCAATTTCTAAAAACATATAATGAGCATAAGCTATTGGTGCATCTCATTCGTTATAAGTGAATCAAACCGCAAATACTCCAATTCAAGCAGTTGAATCAGTTTCCTCGATATCATTTTCACTCCGAATCCATGGAAGATGAATTCTTCGGTGAACCGAGAGCACTTCTCTCCTGTGGAGAATACAGCCCTCAAATATTTGGAGCCAAAATGAGCCTGGAGTGATTCAAATTCTAACTTTCGTTCATTTAGCCATTTATTCGATACGGCCACTAAGGGTCATCGGAGGTACGAGGTTGCTCCACTTTGGGAACCAGGTAAAGCAAGAAGGCAATATTAAACCAGAGAGAATCCTTCGCAAGAGCTCTAAAGGTGAAGTGAATTGGTCAGAGATTTACAGCGTGAATAAATGCGTTAGAAGTGCAAAATTCGATGACCCTTGGTATGATTAAGTGGAACTGCTGTGTATTTACGCGTGGAATATGTGGACGGTATTTTTATTGAAAGTAATTATTTTATTAATGCCAGATTTTTCTTCACACTGATATTTCAAGGTATTTGGCTACTACTGAAAACTCGAACGGATCACAGTCCAACAGCGCAATCATATCCTGCACCATGTAAAAAATTTATGCTCGTCCAAAAGTCGTCAAAAATCGTAGAACAGTTTAGAACAATCTGTGCGCAATGAACAAGGTAATCAGAGTTTTATCATCATATTAAAATGGCAAAATATACTAGAAATAATTGTTCATTTAATGTTATCATTAATTCTACAAAATGCAATTTCACACACATTTTACATACACTGTACTAACCATATTTGGTGTCTGTAAATATAAAAGCTGAAAATACGCTTTGAAAAGTACTTGTGAAAATTTAAGAGGAAGCAATTTTTTTAATGTAAAAATTTATTCTAGATTATTCGTAAATTTTCTGATTAAATGTTAGCTATAATTAGAGATACCACGAAGGCTGATTATTATTCGCAGCGTGGGTTTCAATTAATCTCTTTTAAAATTCATGTACAACAAATTACATTTCTTATTGCTATTCCTAACTATGTAATATTTTGTGTTCAGAAAATTAATTTTTAAACTAATAATAATTTTTAAATTTTGCATACACTCTTTGAGTATGAGGCTACGAAATAGTGTGGAAAAAACTTCCTTTTTTGAAATAGTTTCGCGTTTGAAAAAAGGAAGTTTTGTTGCCGAACCCTGAGTACATAGATACAAGGGTTTCGCAGTTTTAGCGACGCAGTATGAATATTTTTTTTCTGATTTGAAATTGATTTTGTTTGTAAATTAATATAATTTTATTTTTAATAATAAAAAAATTACTTTTATTTTCAATTTATTTAAAAAAATTTCCCACATAACTTACCTATTAATTTAATAAATTAATTCACACTTATAAGGTAAATTATAATAATTCACTCAATAAAAGTTTTTAAATGGGACTCAAGACCACCTAAAATATCTATTTTGACGCCATTTATATGTGTTTGTGTGTGTGTATTTACGAAAACACACACGTGCAGGTTGAAGTAGAATGGAGTCTCTGATTTGGCGGGTAAATTGTTAAAAAACAAACAAGATCATTAAAAAAGTTTTAATTTCTAAAAACTTAATTAAATGTCATTTTACTTTCATTAAGTTTTAAAAATTATTTCATCCAGGTGGCGACCTTGTTGAGCGTTGCAAATGTTAATTCATTCAACAAAGTTTTCGAAAACTCTTCTCAGCATATCTTGCGTTATTCAAGGGCTAACATTTGCAATTCACACTATGCAGTAGCCTCATAATCAATAAGTGTATGCAAGATTTAAAAATTATTATTAATTGAAACATTTTTTTGAACACAAAATATTATAAAGTTTTCAATAATAAATGTAATTATATATTATAGAATATATATATATATATATATATATATATATATATACAAAAATATGTATACGTAGTAAGTTGCAAAGGTAATTGTCGAAGAGGTTACAACGGAGGGGATGGACAATGTATAGAAAATATAAAATTTGTAATTTTAAGCTGGAAGCCGGGACTTAGGGGAATATAAATTATTTTACACAATAGAGATATCTGATTGACGTTTGAAGTATACATTTGATTTCATAATTATACGAGTGAAAATTTTTATCTTTAAATTGAACGGAGGTTAAATTCTGTACGATACAACTATATTGTGGGGTATGGAAAATCAATGTCGCCTGTTGGATCATCGTAGGTGTGCGGACGGAGTAAAGGCAAATTCTGTGGCCTTAGTATTTTTGCCATATGACGATTATTTTTCACCGATACATGGGGACTGTAGTACAACAATTGATGATCATTAGCTTGAGTATTACTTTTTTTCAGCAAGTGAAGTACCATTCCAGAAAAGTCAACCCACCTGTCCGTGACTCTCGAGATTACTTCTGCCCATTTTTAATACATTCCTGGCCAATTCTGCGACATTTCTCTCTCTGAGGCCGATTGCTCTTTGACCTCCACAACAGATATAAACTAATAATAGTCAATATAATTGGAATTAAGTGGTATATATGTAATTCATTTGTAATACAAACATGGTTTTATTAAATCCTAGAAAATGAAGTCTTCAGAGGCCATGCTTGACATATGTGCACCTGATGTGACGTGACGGCATATATGAATATATAGTGAAAGCACTAAAACAGTCTATATGTAATATCAATTTAATTCAGTTGATAAAAGTAGATTCGTGGGGGGTCATTAACTTCCCTAATACCTTCTTTGTTACATTTTGCCAAACTAAGTTATATGCTTGTAAAACTAATTAGATAAGATCGTTAACAAAATTAATTACCCATAATATTATCACATTTTTACGTAGAATTTGTGGATTCAGAGTTATAATAATTTTCCAAAAGAATTTTCTCAATGCGGAATATCCTCACCAAAAGTAACTCGGTGAAAAAGTAAACCCTTTCAATGTTGTTTCATACTTTGAGTATATCGATGATTTGACAAATGTGGCACTTGCAAATGGATCCCTTGAGTATCATTATATAAGTGAATAAAAGAACCTAATACAAAATTATTCTGCTATGTTATTTAAGCGATAAAAGAAATGTTAGGAAAACGTATAAAAAATTCCAATTAAAATGTATTATATCCATAAAACCTAAGAAAAGACTCTAAACCTAAGTAAAAACTTTGATATGGAGCGTAGCTATGTACGGCGCGGAAACGTGGTCATTGAAACAGAAGGATTGACGTAGACTGGAGGCTTTTGAAATGTGGGTTTGGAGAAGAATGGAGAAGGTGAAATGGACCGAGAAGAAAACAAATGAGGAAGTACTTGGTATGGTGGATGAAGAGAGGGGTTTATTGGGAGAAACCCTATGGAGGCAGGAAAAGTGGATGAAGGGGATGTTGACCGGCAGTGGGATGTTGAAGACTGTGATAGAGGGGAGAATGTTGGGCAAAAGAGGAAAGAGAAGGACCAGGATAGGGATATTGGACGGGATGAAGGGAGGAAGAAAGTACTCAGAGATGAAGAGGGACCTGATATAGAGTAGGATGATGGATTTTGTGTTTTGTTAGGAGTCACAAAATGTCTTATTTAGTAGCTGTGTCCATCCAAATACCTACCTTAACCGGTAGATTACCTAATATATATACATGTAACCATAAACACTGGGTCACGGTAGTCCAGGAGGTAGAGCGTTGGACTGCTGACTGAAGGGTCCTGGGCTCGATTCCCGCGCAAGGCACTATGGGCACCTGCAGCTCCACCCAAGCTATGTGATTTTTCGGATACCAGGTCTTCCTGGGAAACCATAACCGGCGAAGGGAAAGGAACTGGCCCCCCGGCGGTGTTGAATATTTTTCAGAGGTATCTCGATCCCTACTTGAGGTGCTTTGTGGAGGGCACTTTGAGTAAGTACGCCGTCCGTCGGATGGGACGTTAAACTGCGGACCCCTTGGCGCCTTTCGTAAAGAGTAGGCTAATGCCGACGCCGGGTTTCTCTCCACCCTTCATCCTTTCCTGTCCATCCCCTATGGCGCAAATGACCTTAGCTGTCGGTCGCCTCCCCTCAATACTACTACTACTGGCCCCCCTACCCTGATGTGTGAATTTCACACGCCGTATAGGGCTTAGTACTGGGTGAACTCTACTATCACCTACCAAACTGACCTTCTAAGGTCTGTTTGGTAGACGATGAGTTCAGTCACCTCTAAGCCCGCTAAGTCCGATGGCGTGTATGAAGGGATATATATATATATATATATATATATATATATATATATATATATATATATATATACACACACACACACAGCTAAAAAGGAAAGGCAGCAAAAACAAGGAAAGTTTTATCTTTTTCACCTGCTCGTGAATTCATATTTATTCAGTCAATTTTCTAAATTCATCTTGGCTACAATGGCTCATCCTACGTTTACTGTGACACATTGATTTTGTTCTTACCTTATTGTTTTATTTTCGATGCCATTATTTTTACACAATCGCTAATTCAGTGTTTCAGTTTTTAATCGAGCAACCTCGTGGCAAACCTTATGGAAGGTTCTCCTTTAAAGAGTTCAAAGTATCTAAGGCACTAATGGGTCTCTGGTGACCACCCTCGCGGAGCTCCCACATGGGCTGCCATCACACGCGTCCACCCCCCGCACCAACTCCAACACTCACGTCCCGCCATTCTTTCTTAGCAGCAGTTGAAGTTACCGCGCGCCCCAACCTTTTTTATTCCTTCTTAACGTTGCCCACGCCATCCTTCGGCGTCCCCTGAAACTAATAAATGCCCCAGCGAAAAGAAATGCCGGCCTGGGGCGCCTTCGTCTGGAGGCGGGGTGAGTTACTTTAAGAAGGTTGACGTAAGAAAGCGAGCTCCTTGCAAGGAGGCCCCTCTCCCCTTCCTTCTCCCCCTGCTCTCCGGCCCCCGCCCCTCTCCTGAACACCTCGCCCTTTCCTTCCCTCTCGTCGAGGGATTCCTTTCGGGACGAAGACCGTGTTCTGGGAAGGGGGGCAAGGGGGCCCGGGCGGAGAGGGTTTGGGAGCAGAGGGGGAACGGTGGAAAGGGGTAAGAGATGCGGGGGCGGGACCCGTCGGAACCTCTCCGGGGCGCAGGCGGGTAGGCGTTGCGGTCTGGGGGCGGTCCACCCGGGTGCGGGGGTAGGGGAGTGGCGCGGAACGGGGCGGGCGTGGAGGGCATTGGCTGCTCCCGTCTCCGGACCCGCTCCCCGGGTGGCGGCTCCTTGCCTGCTTCCGCCTTCCGCGGACGAGACCGGCACTTGCTCCGCAGCCACCCTCGCCTTCCCTCCCTCGCCCTTTCCCTCCGCTCCACTTCTCTCCCGCCGTGCGGCGTCCCTTCTTTCTCCCGGTGAGGTGCAGTGCAGTACACTAGTATGGTGGGGGGTACTTCCCCTCGCAAATACCATCCGACCCTAGCTAACCGGAGTGGTGTTGAAACACATCCTAAGCCAGTGTGTCCCCATGATTACTTTCGCCCACGAGCCGGGAGTAACCGTTGAGGTAATATCCGCTACCGCTCCGAAGTCAGAACCCTCTGGTCGGTTCTGCTATGTTTTTTAATCCTTCAGAAAGTTAAATGGTAATTACTGGCTTAATAATTTATAAACACATGGAACAGGGAACGGTTATTTCAATTTCGACATTTGTATGGATAAAAATGAAGTCTCAAGACAAATTGAGATTAATGAAAGCAGAGTTTGAGGTCAATTTTTCTGATTTTTCCAGTGTCTATTTCGTACATTAGAGAGTAGATTGGGGACATACCGTGCGTGCATATTTCTTCCGCAACACAGTGGCTTTCTTCATATTTTTATGGATCAAACCGCAAGTAATGACGCATACATTTTTTGCTACTTGTTTAATAGTGACCTATCGTTCTTTTTGAGTTGAACTTAGTATTTTTAATTGCATAACAGCTCGCATTGGCCTAAATTTATTTTAATATTTAGCAAGAAAAAACTGAAAACCTATATTGAAACGAGAAATTACTCCAATTTTGTCGAGGAAATTAATGTAACCTTACTCAGCTTCAGTGGCTCGTCTCGAATCATATACTCTAGAATCAGATCAGGCTTCTAAGAAAACTCCATCTTTTTGCGCTCGAAATTCAAATTATGCCTCAATATAAAATGATGATGATGATAAAAACATTTTATCTGTTTCCTTAATGGTTGCCACGTTGAGATCCAAGCCACGCCACATAATAGCTGTGGAACCGAATATTAGAATTTGGTGTGAGATGAGTGAAAGTACTGAATAAAGAAACAGTCGTGAAGAAATAACGGCCTCAGCTCGAACGAAAAAAAGTGAGATGGTTTATGAGCTACAGTGTGCCGAGGTAGTATGAATAATAGAAGGTATAAATTCCCTGAATTTCTGCGCAAGTGTGAGAGTAAAATTGGAGAGCGTGGGGAATATCGAAACCGTAATTATACTAAAATAATAACAGTGTATTAAAGACTACACTAGACTGTTTAAATCAATTGTGCGAGGAAGGTAATGGGGCAAAAAATAGTGCCCAGCAAATATTATCTCAAGTTACTCCAGTTCCGAAGTCAAGCGCTCCGACCGGAGATACCCCAGACAAGGAGTAAGCATAAGTTGTGATGAAATCTTGAATGAAATACGCTTTTTATATTTATTTCATGGAGATGCTGTTTTTCGGGTACCACATCCTCCTGGGAAACAATAACCAGCATAGGGAAAGGAAGTGCCCCCCCCCTACCCTGATATGTGAATTTCACACGCCATGGGCTTAGGACTGAGTGAACTCTACTTCCACCTACCAATCCTTAATTTTTATTGATTACTGTTTTATGTATATCAAATCATATATACTTTGATATGGAACTTCCTTGCATATATTCCAAAATTGCTAGGGAAGCTACTTTATTCTTCCTATACATTCCAAAAAACAATCTGGCAGATGAAGAATGACGTTTTTCCCATCTAGTGTCACAATGGCCAAGATGAAGTTATTTTAATATTTTTTTCAAAGATATAACTTAATCAGTATGAAATTTCCCAGGTCGACTGATTCCAGTGTCCGGTGGTCAAGTGAGTTGAGGAACTCCCGTGATTCATTGTACATTGGTGAGAACAAATGAAAGCGTCTCCATTTACTTCCCTTGGCTCAGATAAAATGTTGAAATTCCTGGTATCTTTGCTGAGGTAAGTGGGAGAAAAAGAAAAATCCATTCCCGAAATCGGAGTGGAAACGATTTCCCATTGCAACTGGATTTTAAATACGTACAGATCAACGCAGGATCAGTATCAGAAACCATGAAACGGCAACGAGACAGAAATCAAAATAATGGGAAAAAACAAAATCATTGATAGTTAATGCTTAAAAGTGAGAAAGGAATTGATAGAATCAAACAGGAAAAAATGTACAAAATTAAAGTGTGTTATAAAGTCTGATTAAGTAAAATGAGAGAGATACCCTCCAATACTGCTGCTGCAAGCAACTGAAGAGCAATTTCCAATGCTATGAAGGAGTAAAATTTCCACAGAACCAGGTAGTAAGGACTTGAAGAGGAAAGGCGTAATTTTGGAGGAATTGAGTGATGGAGTATAATTAGTAGATATATGTAAAAAGGAGCAAAGTCTGCTGTTCCTTCAGAGATGTGGCCATTGAAAGTAAGTTATAAGAAGAATATCTGATTAACCTGATTAATCGAGAATCCTGCCGGACGACTACGACTAATGTTTAATATAAAGCGAAAACGAAGTAGAGGGGTCTTGATTGAGCAAATTACGAACGATAATCTTTAGAATAAAGGAGACTTTTTGAAAGGTTCTAATTAATATCTGGGGCAAACAGTATTATAAGGATGAAAACTTGAAAATTCTAGCAGTTACAGAATGATGTAACCAATTACCATAAAATATATCGACTTCTTGTAGAAAGCTCCTGCATTCCGATTAAAATTGTGTAGTTTGTTTTGCGATTACACTTATGAAAAACTCTCATAATATGAATATACAAATAATGCGAAAGAGAATGAAAATAATTGCAGTTAAAATGTTTAAATAGAATAAAATGGGGCAACATTATTACCCACCGAGACAAAATAATCTCTGAAGGAAATAATAATAAAATATGGAAAGATTATTACCCCAAAGAATAGATCAAGATGTTTGTGATTCAAAAAATTTTTCGATTGGCGTCATATCAACGATGGGGACGGAGTATGCTAGGAAGGTTGTTTCAAACGACGTTAGTCCTTTGTTTTTTTATTTTCACAAGTCTCAAAGGAAAAGTGTGCAAATATTTCAGCGCTATGCTTTTATGCATGTTTGAGTACGGCCAAAATACGGCTTATAAGATTACCAGAAGATATTTATTAGGAGGAATAAGAGCTGCTTAGGTGAAAATAATTTTTCGATTGGATAGAAAAGGCATTGACTCCTCTTAGAGAACTGTTATATCAATGTAATGAAACATTTAATACGATCAGTAAATCTTATTTTATGTGAATTTTGAGAAGCCTTTTTACTCTTTAAAGTCAATTATTTTAATAGAAAAAGTGAAAGTTGTGTGTAGCAGTAGAAAGAAGGAGAGGAGCCATATGAAATTTCAACATAGAGCTTCATCATTATGTAAGTGTAGCTGACGTGGAGTTTCTATTGTCAGAGAGGCATGAGTGTGATACAACCTATTTTGTTTTCGCCCCGATGCTCATTTACAAAATATAATGGATAATGGAGTGATGGGAATGAATGGGAATAGAATTGGAATGTGCGGGAGGCTGTGTGCGTCAATTCTCTCTCGGGTCCATAGCCCAGAGGGCGGCGGAGGGAGGACGAGGGGTCTCGACACTTTGGAAATTAAAATTATATAAATTTGATAATTTAATAAAAGGAATGAAAATGATATCAAAAAAAATTTGCCTTCATTTTTTTGGGTCTAAATTCATTAAAAACTGAAACGCGCATTCTAAATAATTCAGCTATTTTGTTAGTATCGCGTTCACGGAGACTGACATTTTATTTTCTACCGGTGCAATTGGGCGGATTTTTTCATTAATTCTTTTATTCTTTATATACGCATATATTGAACTGGAAGAAATGTATTCCACAGTTTTTCCTTCCTTATACCTGTACATATGTGAGTATGTATTGATATACATATAAAATTAAGCCAATATTCTCAACATTCCAGGGAAAATTAATCGCCAACTCCCCTTCTAGCTAGTTCTGCCTAGGGGTTCATCGAGATTGCCGATGATAATTTGAATTAGCCAGCCAGTCGTGTGATTGATTTCATTGTTTGTAAATAGTTCGATCAGACGGAAAATGGTTCAAAAACATTTCCTATGGAACTTCAAGCATATTAAAATACGTTAGGTTCGAATGACAGTTCTAATTGAACGAAGAAAATAAGCGTATAAATGTACAGCATCAGCATGTTGATAAAGGAAACTTTTCTTTGACTCATAGCAATAGTTTTAGTTATTTAGAGTGTGGAAATTCATAAATTTTAAAACAGTATTCATTAATCTTATTTTAGTAGTCGTCGCTATAACGGATATATGTTTAGGAGTATTATAAGATTAAAGAGCATTTGTTCTAACTTCTGTTTTTTCTTTCTAATGTACTTTTGATGGGAGATTGGACTACTGAAATATTACCCGCGTTTATTACTGCAATTAGCCCCTCTACTTACAAATGATACAATTTCTTTGGTGCATTAAAATTTTTCTTGTACCCATATGTTGTGAAGAGGTTGATTAAAATGTATCAGGACATACAAGCATGTTTTTAGACGATAAGTAAGCCAAATTTAAAGATTGGTGAGCAAAAGCATCATTTGAACGCTTATAAATTTGAAAGATAAATTTAAGAAAACTACAACTCTCCACTATGCTGGATAGTGAAGAAAATACTTTAAAATCATAGGTACTAGAGCCCTTATAATCTGAAGGAGTGTATTTTTTATGATAACGCTCAGGTTGGCGAGACCAAGTATCTTCAATTAATACAAGGCTAAAAGTGGTGGCACATGGACAAGGCGTCCGTTGCGATGAGCGAAGGCTCCGTTGTTTACACCCCCTCATGACTGCCTCGCTTTCCTCCCCGGCCTCTCTCCCCCGATCCACCGCATCCCGCCCCCCCCCGCCCCGTCACTCCCCAGGACAGCCTCTCAAAAAACCTCCTCGCCCTCCCCTACATTTGTTTCACTACCAAATTAAAGTTTCATCAGTCTCCGTTTTTGCCTGCAGCCTCCACTCACTTTCCCTCTTCCCACCTCCCTTCCCCCGCAGGCCCTCCCACTCATCTGCTCGGCCGCCTCGGCCGACCACCCCCACGGCTACAACCCCGCCGTCCGCCGAGCCACCCTGCACCCCCCCCCAGCCCTACCCACCACCCCGCGCCGCCTAACGTGCACTCCTCAAAATGGTTTTCATTTGCCGGGACGGTTAAAGGCACGGAGATCGGGGAAGGGGTGAGAGGGTTCGGAGGAGGGGGATGGGTTAATGGGGGCGGGGGCGAGGAGGACGCCACACCTGTCATTCGCAAACTGGTGGGATGCGGGCGGATTTAATTGCATCAAACTCAACTTCGGTCGTGTGTGTGAGCGAGGAAGAAAAAAAAGCTGATAACCGGCCGGCCGGGCTCGGCTGATTGAGAGGACTGTGGTGAGTTTTGGGGCGGACGTCTGGTGGAGTAATAGCGGGATTTGGGTCCCTGGGGCAAGGGAGGAGACGGAGGAGGGGAGAGTGCGTGGTACCGAGGTGTTGGAGCATCTCACCCCTTCTCCAGCGTTAAGCTTAGCGCGTTGGACGGCAAGGAGTCGGGTCTCTCTGCAATACTTCAGGAGGAGATGCCTCCACACCTCCCTCTCTCTCAGTCCCCCGAAGGGATTCGTTCCGCGGGGTACTCCTAAGGTCCGGCCCTCTTCCCGCCGCCTTCCCCTCTTTGTCACCACTGCGGTTCATTCCATCCCGGCGGTTGCTCTGTCGTTCTCCCGGCCCGAGGGCCGAGTGCCGGGAAATGAGAGAGAGGCGCCGGAGCTCGGTGCTTCGGGGACGGCCGTGGAAATACACGCGTCGGCGGGAGGGTAAGTGCGGGGCGGCGGGGGGACCTGTGGAGGCCGTTTGGGGGGGGGGAGGGGGGTGTGGACGCTCGAGGTGAGGAACTCGGGAGCGAGGAGGGGGCGAAAGAGGAGATGGGTGGAGGGGTCTCAGGCGAGGTGGCGGCGGTGGTAGTGGTGAGGTCGTAGGGTGGCGTGGAGGGCGTATGCGGGGATTGGGGAGGCGCGGGGTTGCCAAAGGAGGGTGGTCCTCTATGGGAGGGAGGCCTGGCGAATAGACGCCCGAGTGATTTCCCAAATTGCAGGCTTGATTTGGAGAAAGAAATAAAGTGAAGGGGCGAGGGGATGGCTGGGGTGCGTGGCATGTGCGGAGGCGGGGGCGATGGAGGCCGTGGGATGGTTGGGCGGCAGGAGGGGGAAGGTTTGAGCTGTCATGGAGGAGGTTAAGTGGAAGAGGCCTGAACCGGATGGGAGCGCAGGGGCGCGCGGGATGTGGGGGTGTGGGGACCGTGCGGTGGTGGGGGAGGAGGTTTCGGCCGTGCGGCAGGCAAATCCCCGGGCCCAAGGGAGTGGTGCGAGAGGGGTGGGAAGAAGAAAAGAAGACCCCATCGAGGGCTAACCCCACGGCCCGTCCCCTCACCGGCAAAAAGAAGGCTTCTTCTTAGAAAGAATTAGCCGCGTTTTTAATATATATTCCTCTGAGCGCTGAGGTCGGCAGGATTATTAATACACTAATGAGAGCTTCCATCGCATAAAGAAGGCTTATATTCTCACAACCCTCATGATTATTCATGTTTGCCGAGGCTCTGATAGCTAAGACTTGGATACATCTCCGGGGCTCATTTTTAATTTTTAGTAACACCTGAAACTTCGTATTTCCGCTGGTAGTGAGATGCTAACATGAATTCGGTGAACACATTCAACTTGGTACGAAAGGATTAACTTTTACCCAAGAACCAAATTCTACTTCAGCCCATTATGAAAATTTCTTTAGAACAGTTTTGTAAAATACACACATATTTCCACGTTCTATAAACTTTCTGGTTTATTTGGGCGCCATTATTGCTTTCATCTAATTCGTTTGAGTTCTGACTGGCTGCCTATTGTGACTACTAGGATTAATGCATAAATATTTCCTACAGTATGAACCATTTATTAAAAAAGAGATATGATATCATTATTTAACCAACCACAACCTCCAACCCGAAGGTCGGTTTGAAGTGAGGGTATAGATTGCCTAGTAATGAGTCCAACGTGAGGACGAAACATTAGGGTGGGCGGCAAGTTCCTTTCACTGTGCCGTCGATGGCGTCTCAGGAATATCTTGCATCCGAAAAATCACACAGCCGATATCTGAGGGTGCCCGGAAGCGTACCCAGGAGTCGAACCCGGGCCTTCCAGACAGTAGTTCATTCATTTTGTTTGTATATTCTTAACCATGGCTATCCGTCACGACATAACTTTCTCTTCTAAACTCGCTAACGCGAGAATAATTCCTGAATTGTAGGTAAGGTAAGGTAGGTAAAGTATTTTAGATTATTTGAGTGAAATATATTACGCATTGAAGCCTTTGAATCGGAAATAATGTCATGCTTAACAATATAAGTACTTCATGGTTATTGAAAAGGACACATTATAACTCTTAATCCTAGGCGTCTATTAAATGAGATGTCTATAAATAAGTGTAAATATGCAAAAATCCATCAAGTTTACGAAATATTGTTTCGTCATAACGCAGGCGTAGTGTTTCTAGCTTGTTAAGGTTGAATCTAGAATGAAACTTCGCCCTTAAATGTTCCTAAGTTTTTTTATTAATTCAAAGGAGTGCCCTCATTGACATTTGATGGGCTGGCTTCATTCAACGGAACTAAAACATTTATTTATCAGTGGAAGTGGCCATCTGAGTCGTAAATTCGAGAGTATTAGCGAAATCGTAGAATGCAATTAGGGTTACTCACTACTCTCACAGTACACTTAAGAAAATTCTCAAACACTCTAGTTATTCACGTATAAATTGGCCAGATTTTAATTTAATTTCCATTGATTTGAGTAATTTTAAGCCGGTGCCAGATCAAATGTGTTGGAGGAATACTGCAGTAAAAACATAAAATTAATGTTATTATATGATTTTACTGCCAACACGACATCAATGGGAGCATTCCATCTTCCGATAAATAAAAAATCTGTACATTGTTAACGGCAAAATATAAATTTGGCATATAAATCATAATGCAATGATCAATTATCAAATTCTTCTGAAAAATGTTATCTCCACTTTGAAGCAAACTATTTGACACTCTTTGGGAAGATATAACTTTTTTTCGTAAAAATGAATAAATGAGGCATTTTTGTGGTTGCATTTATTAAAAACTTGGAACAACTTAAAAATGTCACTCGAATGCCACATTCCTTCAACTTCTATCGATAATATTAAATATCTTTAAATATAATGAGAGAGAAAGAGTTTCCTTTCGTCCATTCAATGTCCACCAGACAATTTTTTTTAGTAATGGTTCTTTTCGATGGTTTTTAGCGATTCCGGTTTCTTTTATTTTTAAATGTTTGTTATACCGATGATCTTGGTCTAAGTTACCAATAATTAACTATGCATTCTGCCCTGTACTTATAAAATAATTAGGAATATTTAAAAGAATTTTGGAGATGAAAACGCTAACGTTTAGTTTTGCTTGAGCATGTGAGAGGATATATCCCCTAAATCTCATTTCTGCGAATAATTTTTATTGCTTTTGTTTGCAAGTGGAGTCGTTCGGCATGTAAAAAAATAGTTATGTTTCATATTCAGTATGCGCGTGCGAAATATCAAATGTATCCTTTCTTGCAATCTATCCTTAACCAATACGCAATATCAATAAAAAAAACTAGGTTTAGATCAGATTTCTTCGCTTCTTCCCCATTTAGCCTTATATTTTCTCCCGTTGCGCCGTTACGATTCATAGAATGTAAAAGAGAATTTTTTTATGTTCAGGTGAACTCATTCGGATTAAGGCGCGGCATAGCTCTCACGAATCACATAAAAGAACAAAGGGAGCGACATTTTTTAGGATCCTTGTAAGGTCCGCCTTCTCCATATCTCTTCTCTGCCAAAGGAAGGGCACTCCTCTGATGTTGCACTGACTGGCGTCTGTGAGTCCCTCCGCCTCGGTATAAGGTCCCGCCACAGAGCCACCGAAGTGGGGCCGGCTATCTCCCCATCAAAAAGGGCACAGCCTCCACCCACCCGTATCCTCTAGATCCCCTTTCCCCCTTTCCCGTCTCCTCCCCCGCCCCCCACGCGCCATCTCCGTCGGCCCAGCACGACCTCTGGCGCATGCATTATTGAAGAACTGCCCCCTCGAAAGTCTTGCTTGCTCTTTGTCGTCGCTTCCTTCCCTTTGCCATTGTAAGGCTGGTAGCGTTACCATACTGGAGCCAGGAGTGATGTCTCGTTCGACGCCTTGGAAAATGAAATGCAATTTTAAAAACTTCCCTGGGTGCGAGAGTCGGGCGAGACCCTGTGATGCTGTGTGTGTGTGTGTCTGAGCGAGGCTTCTGAGGCTCCCCCACCGCCTCCACTCCTCCCCACCCACTCCCGCTCCCCCCCCCACATCCTCTCCACCCCGTCCCTCTCTCACGATTTTTCCCTCTCGGCCGCCTCCCGCAAACCGCTCCCTAGATCCCATGCTACATCACCCGACTGCACACATTTTCCTCTCTTAAAAATGCGCACTCCCTTGAGCCCCGGATTTGACTGCAAAGAAACTCGAATCTTTCGATATTACAGCCCTTGGGGATGAATACAATTCGTTCCCCGCGTGCACGCGTGGGAGGTGGTGACCGAGTGGAGGGTTTAGAGGGTAGAAGGGGAGTGGATGGGACGGAAGAGCAGCGAACGAGGGTCCGTCAGCGAGCCCCAGTTTGTCCTGCCGGTGTCGCATGAGGGTCAGCACCAGGTGCCACGAACGACCCGACGATTGGAAAGACTTCTGGGGCCGTCTGATGGTTAGAACGCAACGAAGCTATTAATCTGAATACTTAATGTCCCTCACTTAGTTACAGAAAAGTTCCCTCATACGTTAACATATTTTCAGAGAGGTGGCAAATAAAATCCAAACAATAAACTCTTCGAAATCTTCAGTTCAGTTCGGTTAATATACAATCAGCATAGAACCAGATTCATTTACCGTATTTCATTGAATAGATTTCGATTATAAATTACTTGATCATCAGAAGTATTTAAAACCCTTAGCACTCGTGCGTAGGCATTTCTTGTGCAGATTGAACAGATTTTTTTAGAAAAATAATCAAATACAGCATAGATTGCTAGGTTAACCTCACACTCATTACTTGTGCGTAATTAAAGGCAATTAATTGTGAATTAAAACATTTCAATCTAAAGATAAAACCTTAGTTCAGCGCCAGTTTTCTTCCTTGAGTTTGAGCTGCTTGTTCTGCACTCGAATAATCATTAATCATTTTAATAGCTGAACAACTCCTTCTATCAGTGACTGTATCTATATATATATATATATATATATATATATATATATATATATATATATATATATATATATATATGTACATTTATATATATACATATATATATATATATATATATATATATATATATATATATATATATATATGGTTTCCCAGCCATAAACACCATAAACATAGTAATCAAGAGTTCACTCAGTACTAAGCCCGACGGCGTGTGAAATTCACACATCAGGGTAGGGGGGCCAGTTCCTTTCCCTGTTCCGGTTATGGTTTCCCAGAAAGATCTGGTACCCGAAAAATCACATAGCTTGGGTGGAGCTGCAGGTACCCAGAGTGACTTACCCGGAAATCGAACCCAGGACCTTCCGGTCAGTAGTCCAACGCTCTACCCCCTGGACTACCGCGACCCATATATATATATATATATATATATATATACACAACCAATTTACATTCCCAAATAAGACTCTTTGCTGATGACTGCATTATATGCAGACGGATAGAGCATGTAAATGACCGCGTAATACTACAAAATAACATCGATCGCCTTTGTAACTGGGCTACAAATAATAATATGGAAATTAATATAAGTAAGAGTAAGCATATACATTGTTCAAATAAAAAGAATGCAGTAAAGGAAATTTACACCCTCTTTGGAGAAAAAATCCCATGTAGCAGTCATTGCAAATATTTAGGCATTTACTTAGCTAGGGATTTTGGGTGGGGAGTCCAAGTAGATAATTTGACGCGGAAGGCATTTAAAGGTTTGCATTGGGTAATGAGAAATTTAAAAGGAAGTAGTATAGCCACAAAAGAAAAAGCATATAAGGTACTGGTTATCCCTATCCTAGGATACTCGTCAATAGTATGGGATCCATATGAGGTGGGACATATTAAAAGGATAGAAGAAAGAAGTTCAAAGAAAGACACCAAGTTATGTACTCGGAAGGTACAAAAGAACAGATAGTGTCATAGAAATGTTGGCTATACTGAAATGGAAGAGTTTGAAAAATAGAAGAAAAAGGAGTAGGTTGGCCGCGCTGTAAGTAAGTTCACTGTAGAATTGTTAAAAAGGACGCAAGCGTGGGAAGATTTATGGAAAGAGATAGAAAAGCCTAACTTTAAGGGAAAAAACGACCATAGTTTCAAAATAAAAATAAAGACGCAAAAAACAAATTAGAAAAAATACTCTTTTTTAAATAGAACTATTATTGATTGGAACCAGCTGCCTGGAGGTTTGTTTGAGCCCTTTCCATCCAATTTTAGAAGTTTTAAGTATAAATGTAAAGTAGCCACTGGCTGATAAACTTCATTGTAGTTATTAAAATATTGTTTGCATGTGATGTGGGCGGCACTTTGTATGTGATGTAGAAGTTTATTTGTATGTGATGTGGAAGTGTCATTATGTAAGAATATTTTGTCTCTTATCTGTTTTTCTAGTGCGTGTATGCATTTATTTTTCGTTGTAAGAGTGATAATTGACCAAACTTGACCATTGCCACCAAGAAAATAGCCTATTTGCAACTTAATTCTTTAATAATAAAACAATATAAAATTTGGACAGCAACAAACAATATAAGCACACATAAAAAGAACACTCACGCGTTATATCTTAATAACTTCGTCGGAATTCAGCTCCGTCTAGTAACTACTTTTTCATCTGAGGAAGATGGACCTAAATTCCGTCGAAATTATGAGGAAATAGCTTATGAGTGTTCTTTTTATGTGCTCTTATATTGTTTGTAGCTGTCCAAGTTTTTCATGGAACACTTCCGTGACACTTCGACGAAATCATATATATATATAATTATATATATATATATATATATATATATATATATATATATATATATATATAAATGCCACAATTTCAGAGTGTAAAAATCACTCACCTTGACCGGGATGATTGATGATGGCGAATGATTTTTACACTCTGAAATTGTTGGCCAGGCCAGATTTCCTGGATATTAGCCCTGATTTTTTGCGAACCATTGATAAGTGGGATATCGTCGATAAAGAAAGGATATATTCGATCAGGCTATTCATGAGAGAGCCTGAAGCCAATTGGTTATTGTAAAACCTAAACGTAATTAATTCCCAGCCCTCAACACAGTTGGTACTCTCTTATGTACAGTGATTTAGATTAATCATTATAAAATTTTTATTTTTTTTATATGTGCAAACTTAAGAACAAAGAAAATTTCGAGTGGTTCCTATCCAATAATTATCACTTTAATTAATGTTTAGTGCATCGATAAATAGTGAGCGAGCTCCGATGCGCAAAATAAAGTGTCCTTTAGAGGAGCGAGACGGTAGAAAAAATTGTTGGCATTGTTAAACCATGCGACCAAAGTAATCGGTTTGTGCGCACACGCTTGTTAAACAAGGCTCCTGCCTTTTTTCACCCGTTTCCCTCCGTCACTGAAAACAAACTCGAGTGTGGCGTTGTTAAAGGAAGACGTCTAGAGCCACGTTTGACGACGGCATATAAAATACGCGGGCCATTAAGGGTGGTGAGGGGAGGGGCTGGCACACGTTAGTTGGGAACTGGGTGGTGTACGGTCGTGTGGAGTTTGGCGGGTGGGGCCGGGGCAGAATGGTTCGGAAGTGGTGGAGGATGGAGTGGCGGTGAATTCGTGTCTGATGCAACAAATGAGCAGCGGTGTCCAGTTTGGCGGGAGCGTGGAGGTAGGCGCGCACCGCCCTCCCCCCTCGTGGTATGCCTCGCAATTACGGCCGCAATCCCCCCCCACCCCGAATATCCCTCCACCTCCCACACCCCCGTAGCTGAGTGATCTCATTAGCCCCCTTCGGCCATCCTTATATTTCCCACACTAACCTCTGCTTCCGCGTACAACCTTCAACATTCTCTTGTTTTCACGATCAAACCAACGCCATGCCATTAAATGCGCAATTGCTTCGGCCTCCCTCCCACATTTTCAGTCTACCGCGGCGCATTGTAAATAACAGTGGACAGCACTCCGTTCTTTCATATATTTCAATCCCTTGCCGTTACACTTCGCTTATTTTTCCGGCAGAGTACCTTGACTCATAGTTAACATTTTTACCACACTTGAATGCCCAACTTCCAAAAAAGATAATTTGTGCCTATACCGCAGAAAGGAGTTGTAGTTTTTCTTATTGTTCTGATGGAGAAAGTATAAAAATACTATCACCCCACATTTTAGGAGGATGAAATAAAATTAACATTTCGTTCACTAGATATATGTTATAACTTCAAATGAAGCGCAACATTGTAGTATTCCAATTGACTCCACAAAACGTGAAAATAGAAAGAAACCACTACCCTGATTTTGTGCCAAGAATTACTATTTCATCAAAGGTTTACGTTTCATAAGGAATGGAAGTTAATTTACCGAGGCGCAGAAATAGATGGGCAAAAATTGAAGAAATATTGTCCTCTCAATTATCTTATATTCTGATATGATATGTATTTCTGGCATTCTAATATGATAATTTATTCATTGCTCAATACCCCTTTATAATAGGAAGTACCTTTCAAGCTGAAATCATTTTTATTCCAAAATTGGAAGATTTCAAAAAATGTAGTGTTGGTTTCCGTGAGCTTAGGACATGTTAAAATGATAATTGGTTGTAGTTATAAATAATAAGTCTCCATGCATGCGATGTTAATTTATTTAGAGACTCTTATCGTTATTCTGTAGCTTCTCTGTGTGCCTGAATATAAAATAGGTTTAATTTCTTAAGGGGTTACTTTAATATTGGATATGTCAATTAAGGGGTTCTCATTCTGCGGCTCTACGCTTAGTTTCTGCTGAGGTTAGGTAGGCAGTGGGTTAGGTTTAAACAAGTATATTTAAGAAAGTTCAGTCAAATATATTTGCTATGATTTATTGAAAGCATTAATTGCTTTCATTTTTATCTAAACATAATGTGTACAATACACCATTTCCAGAGAAAGATTGCTTGCTATGTATTTTTTAGAAGTTTGGCATGAAGTGCCTTCCCTTTAATCGTGTAATGAAATTACTGGCGCAAGAGGCCCATATGGTCATATTTAATGCAAATTCATTCATCGTAGCTTTATTCAGCGCTAAACGTTAAATTACGTCTACCATGAACTATAGTAAGGATACAATCAATTCTATTACGGATGAACGATCATAAAATCAGGAGTTCAGACCGGGGTTTGAATTTAACGCATTACCTACGATAAAATTACACATAACCAAGAATATAATTTTTCAGCATTGAAAGCTACCTCTTCATAACTACTACGGGTCATGAATAATAAGATTGGCTTGACGCTTCTCGCTATACGTACGATAACCTCTTCATGTTTACCTATTTATTGCATGCATAAAGTTTTACGTATTTTCAGTTCAAGTTTATTTTCAAGTGCTTAAAATGTTGATGCATTCTTTTCTTTCTAGTTCTTACCGATAATTTTCCTCACGAATGTCTTCATGAAGGCGTAGTGTCGCAATTTGTGTACGATTATCTTCCGAACATAATCAATTATAATTTATATGGCAGTGGGTTTAAGCACTTCATATGCAAAACACTGATACTATAAAAGCAATCATTATATGCAGACTTCGAATACGCGAAAGAGAAGAAACCTTAAAAAATAAAGATTTTTCTTGTAGTCAAGAAATATTTTGAATTAAAATTAAAACTCTTAGCGGCTGTTGCTTTGTAATGGGAACGAATAGATCGGTTTAATGCCCCATCATGTACTAAGAGGAACAATCTCAAGTTAAATTTCAAAATTTAAGAGCCATATTCCTGTAGTAACTTTTCTATATCATTACCAAGTATAGCTCCGAACGTTCCTGTAAGCATACAAAAAGTTGTAATTCCGTTATAAGATTTGAAGAAGAAATCTCGTTGATGACCCAAAAAGTTAAAATTCCTTCTTATCGCCACGATTGATCCCAAGAAAAATTTGCTACAGTAGTTTCCTTAAATGCTAATAAATGAAGCTATAAACAAACAAGGAATCTTTGAATCAATTTGTCGCTTCTTTGTACTATATAGCTATAATTTGCTACCACGTTTTCCCACCAATCTCTCTTGCCCTTCATCACACTATCTATTCCCAAATAAAGTATCCGCTAATAATTTTTTGAATTTATACTTCAACGTGGAGGATTGTATTTTTCTCAAACATCTGTATTCCATCTTCCATCTTCCATTCCATCTTCGAATCAATTGGTCCCGCTTAATTTCACCCTTTGCGTCCACTTTCGCGAGGGCATGCCATAGTGAAGTTAAACTCCGGCCAATGTGACTTCCCCAGATGGAATGAAATGGAAGAACGGCCCAAAGGAAAGAAATCGGGGGCAGCGAGGGTCCGTTGGGGGTAGGACTTGGTGGCGTGGGGTGCCTTTACAGATACCCATTTGGTGCGTTGAAAGCTGCCCCCCGTCCCTACACCCATTCTACGCCGGCCCCGAAGGTACCCATCTCCTAGCGACCCCTTCGCTCTTTCTCCCGGCTTCTCATTCATCGATATCCACTGCTTATTTTAGTTTTCATCATTCTCCCCACTTCGCAGCGTGTGAGAAACAGTGTGCGGCTGATATGTGTTTCTTCTTGGATGGGCACTCTTCTCACTTATCTTTCTGTGCCGTTCGTTGATTAACAAGCACACTTTTTGGAAACTTAATGCGTCATAACGCAACCTAATATACCATCTAGCATTTCCCCTCCCTTAAACTGTGAACTTAAGGTATTGAGCTATCTCAAATTTATCTCTACTCTTGATTGTTAAACAAGCTTAGACATCTTTAAGGAAAGGTTAAATGAAAAACCTTGAATTTAAATTTTGGTGAAATTCATTCTTGCTACAACTTAGCACATTTTTGGTGGTCGTCTTGCCCATTGCAATTTTTGGCAGTGAAATACAGAAACAATTTCTCGTTTTGCTCGGCGAAAATACTTACCCGTCATCTTCATGCCTAGGAATATGTACAACAAATGTTGTGTTTCGGCGGAATTACTGGGCCTTGAAATAATATCGTTGGAATTTCGTTGGGAGATTTAAAGTGCACTATATTCATTTATATGGAAGCGTTTAATGTAAACAAATATTATAAACTTATTACCAAAGAGGAACACACCTACAGATTACTAGAAAATCAAATTACACGTCTCCTACTTAGAATGAAATCCGCCCTGGTCTTCATCAACTGCTAAGAACTGCATTCTTGAAATATTGAAAGAAACAGTATAAATCAGTCTCAGATAATCTTAAGACTACATAATTCTTAGATTTTTATTATCACTAGTGAATGAAAACTGGGAAATATTTGGCTTCATAAAGGTCATTCAGTGAAAAGGGCATTTGCCTTGGCATGAAGAAATTATTGCAGTACATTTCAACCAGATTGGATTTATAATTGGTATAGGAAATAGCTATAAAACCCTCATACCTCTCAGTTTGACCTAAACAACAAGAGCGAAGAATTCGCGGGCATTGTTTCCTTTCTAGACGCGCAACTCAAATAATGAGTGTTCCTCTTATTTTCTCGTTTCCTACAATTCTAGGTGGTAAATTGTTGATAACTTTGAAAACGTTGTAACTCTTGCATCTTCCATGCGATGGCTGCCAATCGTCACAACTTATTTTTGCAATAATACATTTGAAAAATGTATTCCACATTTCTTAAAGGATTTCCTCGAGTTTCTTCCGTTCCCCTCACCCCGCTCACTCCTTTGCGAAGTCTCTTGCCCCCCACCCTCGCGCCTCGCACCCTCCCTTCGCCCACTCATCGCCCAGAACCCCCAAGCCCAAACCCCCCACCCTGAATGAGGACGCTATCCCGGCGCCTCTTCGACCATCCGCGGGGCGGCCCTTTTGCCATTCACCGGTTTACTTGAGGGGGCATCTTCGGAAGGATTTTCATTCGGAGCATCTCATCGTATATTCTCGTGCTAAAAGGGGGCGAGGAGCGACGGACGATGGAAGGAGCGAGTAGGGATGGGGGTGGGCGGGCGGCCGTGCGGGAAGGGGCGACTATGCAACTGCCTCCACTCTCCTCCGTTGAGATTCCCTCGGGCGGGTTTATGAATAGATTATAAGGTCGGGCCGCCCCACTCAGACTTTTGATCTTCTAACCTGCGGGTGTTCATCGTGGAGGGAGCGGTGGAGGAGGCAGGCCACCTCCCCATCCCCCTCCCTCGCTCATCCTTTCCCCAACCCACCCCGCCCTCCCCTCCACCTCTCCTCCTTTTACCCCGCCCCCTCCCGAACCCAGCGGAGTAACCCCTTTCCACGGGTTAGGGGGGTGAGATTTACCCCACCCTTCTTCCCCAAGCACTCTACGGGGGTAACCGCCTCCCTCCCTCACACGCCCGCCTCCTTTTTCCTCTGAATACGCCACAACATGGAGTAAGTAGATCGCCTCATGTTTCACGATACCCCGGGTGAATTATGGAATCTATGGCCAGAAGTACTGAAATAAATCATCCAATGGGGTGATAGTAGGAAGCATAATGCTTGAGATCGCGTTCGATACCCACGTGGTGCAGACTTCAAACATGAAGCAAGCGCATGAAGGGAATCAATCTCCCGCTTCTTTTATTTTATATCCTTAACCTTTACCGTGTTGATATATTGACAGACCCTTACCTACTCATCAGTAGCTATGGTAGAATCAGTGTGGGTAATAGCTTTTGCATTTTAAAATGGAATCTGGAGTCCGATGAATAAAGCAGCATAAACAAATAAAGACAAATATATGAATAGATATAAAGAGTCACACAATAGCAATATGCTGGGAGGTTCATTGCACGACGCACCTGTCAAACGCGACCATATATTACTTCGTTGCCTGCCTCATTGAATGAACACTTTTATATCCCATCCTCTCCCTGCATGCTGCTCTCACACTGGATTCGTGTTCCCAGTCTCCGGCCGCCTTAATTTTCAACGCTTTCACATCTTCCTTCTCCTTCCTCTCTCGTCCCCCCCCCTTCGTCGTCACCCTAACCCTCTCGGCCCGAGCACTCTTCCGACTCGCTCCTCTCTCCCTCACCCAAGTCTCCCGCCCATCCCCCGCCATCCCTCCCGCACGCACGCACACTGCGGGCGAGATAATCATCACTCCACCGAGAAGTTCTAGTCACCGTGGCCTCTCCCCCACTCCGCTTTTTTCCCCGCCGGCCACCCCCTCTCGACCTCCCATTCCCCAGTAAACCATCCCTCTCGGCTCCCACTCCTTGTTTGATTCCTCCATTCCCCCTCGGCGCCCTCTCCTGCACAAGAGCGGGGACACACTCTCCCGTCTCCGCCTTCCCCGGAGACCTTCCCTCCACTCCACTTCGCTCCCCACCCCGCCCGACCCAAGGACGACGTTGCTCCGCTCCCTTCTCCTTCCGCCCGTCCTCCGTCTCTCTGCATTCTCCTTCTGCCCCTTCTCTCTCTACTTCTCCCTCTCACTCTCCCTCGGCCGGCCGGCATTTGCTCCATCGCCCCGAGCTCCCTAGCCTCCCCGTCCACATTGATCCCGGCTAAATCCGGAAGCCCCCCACATTAGCCTCAAATGAACATGCCTTAAGCCCTATCTTTCAGAGTGTAAAATCGGGTTCAAAAGGGGATCCGACAAGGGGTAGACATGAGGAAGAGTGGAGAGAGAGAGAGGGGGGTTGAGAGGCAGAAAGAGAAGAGGACAGAGTAGGTAGGGGTGTGGGGTGAAGAGGGATGGTGTAAGCAAACACGGACGAGGCAGTGGGGATGTTGGGGCGGGGAAGTGTGGAGTAAATCAAGGATGAATGCGGATGAATACAAGATGTACCCTCGTAGGGGGAAGGGTACCTTAAACACGAGAAAAGCTACGCGTAAGAGTTAAGTGAATCAAGAGATGATAGAAAACGAGAAGCTGAAAGTGTTTGTGTATTATGGTGCGCGTAAAAAAATCGAAGAAAAATATTATCAGAATTGAATTACATAAAGAGAAGTCAAACACGTTTCTATTTTTATGCACAAGGCTATGGAGAGTTTTGATGTATATTTAGGCATCATAGAAGCACTAATTATTTACTATAGCTCAATGCTAATTCTTTTGCAAAAATTTGAGCGCTATAGAATTAAGATTATTTAAAAGCGTTAGGATTTTTGAGCAATAAAGTGGATATTTGCACAAATTCTTGTTTAAACGTGATTTTTATTAGGTTGCCCGAGATATATATATATATATATATATATATATATATATATATATATATATATATATATATATATGTATATATATATGTATATATATATATGTATATGGGTCGCAGTAGTCCAGTGGGTAGAGCGTTGGACTGCTGACCGGAGGGTCCCGCGTTCGATTCCCGGGCAAAGCACTCTGGGTACCTGCAGCTCCACCCAAAGCTCCACTATGTGATTTTTCGGATACCAGATCTTCCTGGGAAAACATAACCGGCACAGGGAAAGGAACTGGCCCCCCTACCCTGATGTGTGAATTTCACACGCCGTACAGGGCTTTGTACTGGGTGAACTCTACCATCACCTACCAAACCGACCCTCAGGTTGATTACTGTGTATATGCTTATATATATATATATATATATATATATATATATATATATGTATATAGATATATATATATATACATATATATATTATAACACAAATAGAATAGAATAGCAACATTTAAAAGGTCACTCACACGGTAAATTGTTCGAGTTTTCGGCCCTCTCAGAGGCCTCTTGAAGAAGGCCTCTGAGAGGGCCGAAAACTCGAACAATTTACCGTGTGAGTGTCCTTTTAAATTTTGCTCTTCTATTCTATTTGTGTTTTATTGTTTCAGCCCATTATCGTGCCGCTCGTGTGAGTTTTTCCGTACAAACATCAAACATATATATATGTATATATAATGATAGATATATTGATTATTGTGTTTATGGTTTTTATATATGTAGATGGAAGGAATGTATAGAAGTACTGTATAGTAAATAACTTAGACCAACAAATTTTAGACGTAGAACAGGAACAGGAGTGAGATGAAACTAAATAATGCCGTGGGGGTGGATACATTCCTGCGGAACTACCAAAATGTTCAGGAAAATGTGGGAGGAAGAGGCTATATGGGCTGATTCATAGCATTTATGAGTAAGGAATCTGGCCGGAAGACTTTGTGAGATCAGTGTTAGTACCTATTCCGAAAAAGGTAAAGGCTACGTCATGTGAGGACTACAGGATAAGTTTGATATCCCACGAAGTTGTTCTAGGGATCATTAACAAAATGATAGAGAGTAGGGCGAATGATTACTTAGGGGATGACCAGTTTGGGTTTAGGAAGGGGAGAGGTACGCGAGATGCCATTGCAGTAATGAGATTATTAATCCAGAGCAATATAGAATACAACCAGGAGGTATTTGCCTGTTTCACAGATTTTGAAATAGCGTTTGATAGGTTGAACTAGGAAAAACTAATGAGTATATTGCAGAAAATAGGAATAGATTGGAGGGATAGGAGGCTAATCCGTAACCTGTACATGTCTCAGACTGCTCAGGTACGATTGGGGAACGAGGAGTCCGGATGGGCAGTGTTAGGAAGAGGTGTAAGGTAGGGTTGCCCATTATCACCGTTGCTGTTCAACCTGTATGTAGAGGAAATGATTAAAGAGGCATGGGAAGAGCTGGAAGTAGGAATGAAGGTGGGCGGGGAATTCGTAAAATCAGTTAGGATTGCTGATGACCAAGCTTTATTTTGTCAGTCAGCCAAGGGGTGGCAAGCATTGCTGAGTGAATTGGAAATTTAGTGCGACAGGTATGGGATGAAAATCAATATTAATAAAACAAAGGTTATTCGATTTTCTAGAAAGAAAAAGGCTGGGCTAAACGTTAAAAAGGAGGGCAAAAACTAGAGCAGGTAGAACAGTTTACGTATCTCGGAAGTGTTTTGGACAAACGCGGTCAGAGTAGCAGGGACGTAAGGAGAAGAATTGCGCCAGGCAAAGAGGCTTTCACAAGGAGGAGGGAGTTGATGAGAGGGACTTTGAGTAAGGGTATTAAGAAAAGACTCGTAAAAACTTTGATATGGAGCGTAGCTATGTGCGGCGCGGAAACGTGGTCTTTAAAGCAGCAGGATGGATGTAGAATGGAGGCTTTTGAAATGTGGGTTTGGAGAAGAATGGAGAAGGTGAAATGGACCGAGAAGAAAACAAATGAGGAAGTAATTAGTATGGTGTGCCAAGGGAGGGGTTTGTTGGGAGAAATCCTATGGAAGCAGGAAGGGTGGATGAAGGGGGTATTGGCCCGCAGTGGGATGTTAAAACTGTTATTGCGGGGAGAATGTTAGGCAAATGAGGAAAGGGAAAGAACAGGATAGGGTTGTTGGACGGGATGAAGGGAGGAAGAAAGTACTCAGAGATGAAGAGTAGGATGCTGGATTTTTTGTTTTGTTAGGAGTCACAAAATGTTTTATTTAGTAGCTGTGTCCATCCAAAAACCTACCTTAACCGGTAGATTACCAAATAATATGTATTTATACACACACAAACGTATATATATATATATATATATATATATATATATATATATATATATATATATATATATATATATATATATATATATATATATATATATATGAGTTCAATGATTAAAATCTTTTTATCGAAAATAGAAAAACAATCCGTAAATATTTATTCATGCTCACAAGACAGAGATAGGACTCCACTATGGATAATGGACTGAAAAGGCCAAATCCATGGAATCCTGAAAAAACTGAGATTATTATCATACTCTGAAGAAGTGACACGAAAGAATTCACATGCCATTTACATTAGACATGAAATAGAATTCTTATAAATATTTTACATACCATTAACAAAGAGTGAGGGCCCTCTTTTTAAATTATAAATGGCCATTAATATCCTTTCTCGATGTCCTTCACTGCAATATTTCAAGAAATCAACTGAGTCCCTGGTGACACATAATCTCTAAGGAATGGCATTTTCGAGGCTTCTAAGAGAACCTTCTTTGAATAGCGCCTTTTTCAAGCTTTACTTATCATCTGAATTAATACATTAAAACTACTTCAACAGATTATGAAAATATGGATAGCGCAAAAATGTATAAATTAGGGGAAAGCCTGATCATCTGCTTGTTCTCGCAAAAGACGCCACCCTAGCTTCTTGGGTCACCGCATCCTTCATTTATAAATGCTAGAACTGAATTGAATCGAGAATAAAGAATCGAAACTCCAAAATTTTCAATGATTGGAACAGGACATTAACTCGGCTTGAGTTTAAGTCCTTCATATAGTAGCTTCGTGGATTTCTAAGTTCACTTGGGTTTTCTTAAATCTCTGAAGAAAATGTCCACGTTTTCATTCTAAACTTGTTTATTTTTCAATTATGAAATAATTTGTTTAAGTATTCTGCTCTTCCGTGTAAAAAAATATTTAATCTGAAATGTTTCCCTTGAACGGGGAAGAAATTTATGATATCTTATTACAATGTATTGAATGATATATTTATGATAACATTAATGGGAAGAAGTTTGAGTTGAAAACATCTACATAACCAGTATGGTAATGGTTTTATTTTAACTAATATAAGTATATAAATTCTAAAATAAGTTTTGCCGATGTTGATATAGTACATGCAGAGTTACAGAGTAGTCTATCTAACATACAATAAGAACTTTTTCCTTAATTCTCTTCAGCAATATTTACCATTCCTCCAAGATTCTTTAGGATAAGGGCTAATAATTCTACCATTTGGCTGATTAAACCTCAAAATTCATTTGAAATAAAAAATTTGTTATCTTTAGTCAAATGTGAGTTTGTTTGTTGACTAGTCAGCCATCTTATTAATCATTAGTCAATAATTCTAGCCGAAACCTTTTGTGTCGGACAATTCATATATTTTCATTGGATATGATAATTCAGGTGGCAGAGGTATCCCGGGAGTGGCATGTTCGAATGAGCCAGAAGCTCAAGGTCACTGGTTTTATTTCCAGGGTCGTCAAAAGTTTGGAATACTTGAAATCATCCCATTAATCTCCCCGGAAGATATGGACTCGCAAGCAAATATGATGTCATGATATATTCCCCTGTCTAGTTCCGGAGTTAAAATAGTTCTCTAGACTGATCAGTTGGTAGGACTACTGGAATGGAATCATAGGATAGGGGTATGCAGGATAGCGATAGGGCGAAGGGAAAAATAATAGCTGAATTCTAGAACTAGAAAATCATAGTAGTGGCAAACATAAACCAGATTTAAATGAATTTTCATAAAAGGACGATGGAGGGAGCTAAAGAGTGCCAGAAGAGAAGGAGGAGATGAACAACTCATGAATATGGCGATGAAATCGAAGCGGCCTTTGATAGTAGTCCGAATCAGAAAATAGTTGAGTTGAGAGAGAAGAAAATGCCAGAATCGATTAAATGAAATCGAGGATACACTTGATAAAAAGCTGCGGAATCAGGTCATATGGGAGTGCAAAAGGTCAAACAAGAGTGGATGTAATGCTGCTACTCAGCAATGAATGACAAAATAAAAAGAAAATAGCGAAACTACTTCAAAAAATGCGAAGAGGAAATTTAGAGAAAGAAAAACAGATTCCTATGACGTCCTAGGTGTCAATGAAAAGATACAAACTGAAGGCAAAGATATTAGAAAGAGATGGAGTTAATAGATTGAAATATTTTAATATGAACCGAAAACACCTGATGGTTTGGTAAATCAAAACGGAAATCTTAATATAAGAAGACGAACGGGGACCGAAAACACTGATTTTCAAATCCATGGGAGACATTAAAGACCTGCAGAAATAGTACAAGGCACCAGAAGTTCAAAAAAATAAACTGTGATTTATGGTACTCGGGGACAAAACAGGGATACTCTAACACACCAAAAATCCCTACTCGGAAAATTAGCCGAAAAATAGATGGAAAGACAGAAGAAAGCCTCACGTCAAACCAATTCGGATTCAAGAAAAATCGTGCAACAAGAGAGGCAATACTCGACTGGAGGGAACTGGCCGAAAAAATGGTGCAATCATAAATGTGGGGAATTTCTTAGGCTGAAAATTGTCACAAGTTTTGTGTTTGTCTCTTGAGTATAAATATGCAAATGGAAAAATTATTAGGTCAGGAAATACCGGAATTGTTTTGGAATTCAAAATTCTCTATGATTTAAATAACATATTTTAAATCTTATTCCAGACGCACTTCATAATTTAAGAGTGTGTTTCTTCTTATAATTTATATCGTTGGAAAAGTTAAATCTTGTTATACTTTTCTTGATTAGTAAATATTAGTGAGATCTGCAGAAAATTATTTTTTATTTTCTAGTATAATTTTCTCGTTTACGCAGAATATTGCCAAATTTTTTCCTGAATGGCACCATCATGTTCTCCCACTTTTCCCATTCCTGTAGTAAGATAATACCTTAGGCTGAACGGTTTGGCCAAGAGTCCTCATGTTGACTGCGAAATTGTCAATGCACCTCGTAAAAATGTGCTACCTCGAACGATATGCTGTTCTCAAAGAAACCCTGTGGTCTCAAACGGGTTAATTTTGTCTTTATAATGGGAAAATATGAGGCACATATGACATCCCGTACTGCACCAGTCAATCAGTAATCACCTGAGTATAGTTATTTGACTAGAAATAATCCAACAACTAATTTACCAAATCGTATCTTGTAAGTATACTTAGTACTTCCCCTAAGAAGTACTACTGTTCAGAATTAAAATGGACGGCCACCTGTACAAATTACTTTATGTTCTGTAATTGAAATAGGTTTCCTATACAGAGATGAGCCAACATTCATTAAATATATTAAAGTGGTTGGTGACTATTGAATGGTACGAAATATGTATATAGAAATATTGTTAACGAAAGTGCCGTTGAAAATTATCAACCATTTAATTCTAATTGCACCTGATAGAACATCAAAAGAAAGCGCACGTTGTTTGTGTTCGACAATTGCCTCAGTTTCCAAAATTTGTCACGTGAATTGAACAATGAACTTTCTTCTCAGTATAAGATATGCATAATATCTATTTTTCGAATATAGAATAACTCATAATGATTGGCAATAGAGAGCCTGCTTGAATGCGTACTACACTTGAATTAATAACTGCCTCCTTAATTTTACTGCCGATAAAAATCTTCCCATGATTTTTTAAGGCTGATTAAATATCTCGGAATTTACCCAGATAGAATATGTTTGAAAGCAGTGATAGTCAATTCCTGTAGGGAAGAGGATGTTGAAATATTTGTATTTTAATGGCTTGACGCACAGGAGTAAAACGCGGATAATAAACGAGGGAGTAACTGAGCATATAGAGAAATTATCCGATGACCGTGTTTTTCCATTCCCATTGCCACACGGATCCATCCAGGGAGAATTAAAGACGGACGGGGATAAAAAGTAGTGGTACGACGTGGATCTAATTTGGAAAGGGCTAAGCAATGCATAAATGCCAATAGTTGGGGGGTTAGCGGAAAGAGAATGGTGATGGAACCCAACGGGTGTGTGCTTAGTGCAACCATCATCGAACAGCGTGCCCAATCACGTCAAACCAAGGGCGCATAGCTTTAGCACATCTCTCACATGCCACACACCCAGGGCAACGCTCTTAACCCCTTCCCCGCGGGCACAGCCCCCTCCCCCTCCCGCCCCACTCCACCGTCGGGAGTGGCAGCTCAGGTTAATGAGAAATCAATTCTCACTCTCCGACCACACCACATGGGCCCACTCACCCTCCGGCCGCCTGTTCGTTTTGCCCCGAGAATTAACGGCTTCCAAATTTGACCCCGACAAATGCATTAATTTCAAACGGCAACCGCTTTCTCACTCGCCAAACTACTTGCCCACCCTTCACGCAATTCTTGCCTCCGATCGCCTCTCGGTGTACCGCCTCACTCCGGCCTTTTTTTCCCTGCGACTCCCTCCCCATACCCTCCCCCAGACCCCCCGCCCCCCTCTCCTGAGTAGTGCCCGTTCAACCCCCTCTTGCCCTCCTCTCCCCCCTTCCGCCACTCTCATCCATCCCGCTCCCCCTCCTGCCCCGCTTAAGGTCCCTCGCCCTCCCGAGCCTCGCAACCTGCTTTTCATTTGCCGATCGCTGCTAACCCCCAGGCCCTTAATCCCCTACGGGCACCCCCCCCCCGCGACATTCAAAGCTACTGGCAATCGACAGGAGGGAAGGGTGGCTGCCATTGCTCCGGCAACCATTCCCTTGCAATGGGTTTTCATGTTGAAGGTTTTGTGGGGAGACTACCCTTCGCCTCGTGCGTGCATTCGCTCCAATAACATGTATCGGCGAATTTTGCACGATTAAAGAACGAAGCACTCGCAAATTTCAGTTGAAAAAGCAGCTCAGCCTCGTTGGTAATATTCTGCGGCTGCGCGACGGCATTTTAAACTTTCGTTTTGATTACTTAAGGCTTGGCCGCATTTTTTCCGGTTGAAGTAAGGAAAACATATGAATTTTTTGGAAACCGTTTCAAAACTTTTTCTACTCCTTAAAAATGTGAGAAACAAAAATTATTCAGTGGAAGGAAAATTAATTCTGTTTGCACCACTATGCCAATAGTAGCTTATGTGGAGCAAGTGGCTGGCGAATTTTGAAAATATGTGACAAGGATGACAGCGGAGATCATTCATTACAGACTAAGAAATTCGAGGTCAATCCTATGCACCCCAATACTTTCGATGTATCTTATTAAAAACGAGTAAATATGTTTTAATACGAAGGTATTCCACTGGGATGAAAGGTTCATTCAATTATTAGTTCCTGTGGCAATTTAAAACATGTATGAGTAAGGAGATATAATTAAATCCACACTTATTTTCATAGTCGGTCTGTTCTGTGTTACATATTCACCGAATATGTTAACGTACTGATTTCCATGTATCTATCT
This sequence comes from Hetaerina americana, assembly GCF_022747635.1. Lineage (NCBI taxonomy): Eukaryota > Metazoa > Arthropoda > Insecta > Odonata > Calopterygidae > Hetaerina > Hetaerina americana. The sequence goes on along the minus strand of NW_027286292.1, from coordinate 3,121,431 downwards.
GTCATAGTCACCCTTTAATTAGCAATTTCATATTTTAGCATTTTATCCTTCTCCCCTTTATAATTTACCAAGTATTGATTATAACGAAAAGAACACAAACCAGAGGGCATAAATGCATTAATGATGTTTTCATCGATACGTATAAATCATGACTAATATCTCCACATGAGCGGGCATGAATCTTCCTAAGAAGGTTACCCTTTGAAGTTCTGGTAGTCAAAGTGTCAGAGTTGACGGTTTTAACTCAAATTGTTCGCAGCCTTCCCTCTCATCCGTCTACAAGTATTTCCCACTTCATTAATGGGCTAACTTGAACGTATATACAAAAATAACTTACCTATATTCCCGTCAGATAATACTCAAAATTTTTCAAAGTCGTCGACATATAAATTTTTACTGAATATTTTATTTATCTCAATCGCTGGTTGATATTTTTGCTGAAGAACTTTGTTAAGAAATATTTTCCATAACATTGGATACTTATCCCATGTGTTGATCCTTTTCAGGTCCCTAGTTGTGAATAGATTTAAAGGATACCTCCTATATCCAAATGCTAAGATGACTATCGTTATGTGTCCTCTCTGCAAATCCGTGGACTACTAATAATTCCGTGGACCATTAACATGAGCGTTTTGAAAACGAAAAGTCCTCTGGATAATAATCTTAAAAGTTATATTTTAAGATCCTGAAATAGAGATTATACTTGATTAAATAGAACAAAGTTATTAAAGCTTGTGTTATCTTGAAAAACCTTTCAGAGCGGTATTGGTGCCTGGCCGCTTGAAATTTCTCTACGGAATACCGGTTGATGATCAGTGATATAGCATATTCATATAAAATGCTGGGTCAAAATAAAGGAATCCCAAGTGATAATGTAGCACATAGCATGGTAATATTTCATTGCAAATTAGTAAAATATTTGTATTCCGTTAAACAATATTGGGAGCTTATCACCATGTCATACGTATGTCATGCCTTCGTCAACAATTCATCATTACGTTTAATAAACTATATTTATTAAAACAATAATGAGTTCTATCTAAATGAATAAAGAAGTTAAATTGAGGTGATGAAGTTGTGATAATTAAACGATAAACGGTAATCTTAAGTGTGGAATGGCACGCCTTGTTATGAAGGAATACAGTATTTGGGTCAGCAAAACCCACTCTCGTCAAGGCAAAGGATTAAGAAGAAAATTGGTCAGATTTGAGAGACTTTGAAAATAAAAAGGAATTTGTAACATCCGCAATAAATGAACTATGAAGCAACTTTCAATAAAAATTTACAGGAGCTATTAGACTTCAGTAGATTACAAGTAGGTGTGTTACGTGTGGAATAAAAGTAGACCAGTGTATTCTTTTTTTGCACAACGATACGTTAATGCGAACTTTTATGGCTTTAAACGGAGAAATTACTTTATACCCTGTTTATTGAATGATATACTATCAAATTTTGAATCCGGAACCGATAGTTCACCGTTTGTCTTGCCCATTGACTATTCCCATTGCTGCAGTTACGAATATCACATTTGGAATTTGTGTTCGCCTGCCTTAAAAAATAATTTCCAGCAGGGAATAGATCATCAATATGATTCATCAGCTATAGGGCATCAGGATCCATAAAACTTATTACTATTATTGTTCCACTGAGCATTGCACTTAAAAGATTTCTATTTTTATTTCTCTTCTTTTTTTATCTTAGACATTAGATGGCAAAGTCGTTAACTCTCGTTAAGTTCCGGTAAGAATAAGAAGTATTCTTTGATGATGCGTCCAAAAAAAGACGCGTTAAGTTGAGAGAAGAGGGTGATCAACACAGACAATTCATAAATATTCAATAAATAATAAAATTGATAAAGATTTTTTTAAATTATATGAATTTATCCTCAAGGGAGATATTCTATTGTCATGCATGTGTATCACGTATTAATTAATATAAACATTTGTTAAAACGTAGCCTTAGGTTAGCAAATAGAATTTACTTTTGCCAACTTAAAATATTAATACATTCTCTGATAGTTATTTTCAATTTACTTGAATTATTTCTCGTTGATGAATGACTCATAATGCATTGCAACGTTTTTGGTTGATATTAATTTTAATTCCCAAGAAAGGAAACCATTTCAATACCTTCTTGTAGTTAACTAACGACATCTAGTTTCAATCTACTGTATTTAGGTTTGTAAGTTGGCAAGGGTTGTCTCATTCAAAAGACATTTAATGCATATACGAGTATTCAGTTTTGTAGAAGTCAGGATATAGGACTTCAAGTTCTGATTTACTCTGTAACAGATCATTTTCTGCGTATTGTGAGATAATTATTTTGCCTTAAAAGGATTATCGCAGAAAATTGTTTTACATTATTTTGGTTGTAATTTGCACAGCGCGCAAAATTCATTATTTGATTAGTCGCAAAATTTATCCATTCGGATAAATACTTTTTCATTTACAATCTTGGATGAAAGATTTTCCACAAATAATTGTTCCAATGAATAATTTCTAATCGGACGAATTATATTTTGTGAATTTTAGATGGAAATATCTCTAGTTCCTTAGCAAAATCTTATATTTGATATTCATGTCAAAAACGGCATTTTAAAAGAACAGCTAGAGGCGATGTGTACTTTAACGAAGCCATTCATTAATGGGCAGAGAGAAAATCCACAGCGTAAAAATCATTTACTTTGATCGGGGCTCGAACGTACAAAGAAACCTTTCACAGGATATCGTTATTATTGTACGGTCTATAATTTTCAATGAGTTATGGATTAAATTGTTGGTAATGATAAAAAATAACCGTAAAGAGGAAGTGACATATTGGGGGACCGATTTTTTCGCATATTTAAACCGCTTCACACTTTGACCACGGATTAATGCACAAAAAAACAAATGAATGTGTGGATTAAAGAATTTCCGTGATGCTAAGTGAAACAAATCAACGTTGTTATCGAAAATTAAATTGAGGGAAAAAGGTACTGAATTAAACTACCTAACGCTTTCCACAGAACTACTTAATTGAACACATTTAGCATTCTCGAATACCAATATACACCGGGCGAGCGAACGGGAGAAATTCAACCCTTTTAGTGATTTCCTTTAGTCCTCTCGAGCCATTCCTTTGACGCGTTCCCTCTCGCGCCCAGAGTGCCAATCGACATCCGCTTCCCGCATTCAAAGCGATGCTCCGCTTTCCCACCACCCTCCTCACTCCCTTCGGCCCACCCTTCGCACTCCTGCACCCACCCCCACTCACTAACCTTCCCTCCCACCGCCCCATGGCCTCCCCTTAATCGTCATCAACTCGCACCGATCGTGCTCCCTCATTTCCTCCACCCACTCCTTCCCTGTCATCGCTCTCTCCTCCTCCCAGCCTCCCGTCCCTCCATACTTCGACCTCTTGAGCCCCGCACCCCTAACCTCCTCCATCCTTCGCTCTCATCAGCGGAGCCCCCAACCCCGGCCACTAAGACCACTCCTCGCTCACAACCTTTACGGAGAAAATTGACGGCAACGTTGTCAACCTAATGGCCTGAAAATAGGTATTTATTTTGTTTAAATTTAAAAGGCGGAAGTGCTCCGTGTCGGAGTGTCTTTACTAGTGCATGGGCCTATGTAGTTAGATAACGAAGTGGTCGATGTGGTCCAATCCACGGCTGTTTGTGGGTCGCACGTAGCCCTCCCCTGAGCCGGCTTAGGTGCCGCTTCAAAAGAACCACATTCAGTTTGATCTTTGGCCGTGAAAACATCTTTGAAATTCTTTATTGTCCAGTTTTGCATGATTTTATTGCAGCTTCAGCATACGTAACTTGTAACTATCTTCCCTAAAGAAAGTGAGGTACGTTTGATGATTTTTCTCGGGAGTTGAATCATGCCGCATTGAAACTGCTGACGAAATTTTCCTCTGTCCGAAAATGTGACAAAACTCCATTCGGATTTTTATCCTAAAAATTGAGCAGCCTATCATACGTACCGAGAGATATCTTTGAAACCCTTCGCCCTCTCTCCCAAGGAAAGCCAACGTCTTGCAAATTCTATGCGCTCTCCCGGTGGTGTTTTCTCATTGCAGGGAGTGGGATGATATCCGCTGACTTCATATGCCACTGCCAACTCGCAGCACGGCGAGCGCAAAGCCCGTAGCTCTTTTGTTCCCATGCAACGCCCTCGCATCGCAACCGCACGCCCATGCCCAACCTCCTCGCCTATCCATTCGTCCTAATGCAAACCCCCAGCCGACCCATCCCGACCCCTAACCCTTCCGATCCTCACCCTTGCGAGCCCTATCCCTCGCACGTCTACCGAGTACCCCTGCCCCCTCCAGCCATCATCAGCACCCTAACCCTCGGCAGCCCCTCCATTCCAACGGCAGGCCGTCCCTTCAGGCCCCCGTCTCTCATACCCTGAAACCGCTCACACCCCCACCCTCTCGCTTCCTTCCTTCCTTCCTCTCTCTCAACCATTGCGAACTTTTCCCACTTTTTCGACGCCAACCCTGCCAGGCCCCGCTCGCCCCTTGCCCTCTTGGCCGCCCTCGGCCCTTCCCACTCGCTCCAACCTCCCAATCAACCTAATCTCTCTCTTGCCCTTACCCTTGCCCGGCCTCACCCTCGCCCCTCTAATTTCCTCCTCGCAAGCCCTCATTCACCTGCGTCTCGCCTTCCGCCTCTTTCCCTCCTCGCGTACCCCCCTCCCTCCGCTTGACCAACCGATCTCCCCCATTCATTTCCCCGAACCTCACCCCAACTCTCCGTTCTCCTCGACGGGGATCTCCTGAGTCTACCCTCCCTTCCCCCGACCCCGTCCCGCCCGACAGATTCCTTCCTTCTTCATCCCTCCCTTCCCCGCGTGCTGTCTTCATCCCTTCCTCGCCGACACCGTATATCATTTAACCCCCGAGGTGCCCCGGGCCCCTTCTAACCCGCCCCTAGCACACAACGTGCTCACTCCCCCCACGCACGCACGCGAACGCCACCTCCATCCGTGTTCCTTCTCCTCCCAGCCTCGACGGCATGGGCTGTGAGTGCCCCGCCGCGCGTGTGAGCGGGCGGGGGAGTGAGCGAGCGTGTATTGTGCCCAGGTTTGGTGCCAGGGTTCGGCCTCCCCCATCACCCCCGCAACTCTCCTCCCGCCCTCTCCCATTCCACTTCCTTCCCTCTCTGTCGTCCCCCTTTAATAAGCCCCTTGTTGCCCCGAACCCGTCTCCCCGCCCTTGTTCCCTGGGTAACTGCCGAGAGTGCCATGTGGAAAGTGGGGTGAGGAATGCTGTGTGACTGTGTGGCTGTGGGTGTGTGTGTAGGTGCCGCGGAGAGGGGAGGGGAAGCGAAAGTCTCCCTCCGGCACCCGTCCCACTCACACACACACAAGCACGGAGCCTCCTCGTGGAAGTCCCCCCTTCCACCGCACCCCCTCTCGCCCGCCCCTCCACTTCCTCTTTCTTCACGGGGAGCGGCGGTTGGGGGTGCCGGCCAAGTGGGAGGGCGCCTCAGTGCTGATTATCCCAGTCCGGTGCGGGATGCCGTTCTTGTTACCAAGGAGAAGGCGGCTACCCTCCAGAACCCGCTCTGCTGCTGCTTCACCTCCTTCTCCCGCACATCTCCCGCTCCCCACACCCACCCGGGGAAGGAGATGTCCCGACCCCCCTCATCTCCCCATCCCCTGCACCGCGGAACCACCCACACCTCCACCACCACCGCCACCGCCGCTCCAAATACCCCTCCTCCGCACTCGTCCCCTCCCCATACCGGCCCCCTCCCACCCCGCCCATTCTCAGCGCTTTCGCCCTGCCTTTCCGTCCACGCACACCGTGTAGCGACCCCTCCCGACACCCTCGGCGCTCCTCAAAGCGAACCCAGAGGCTGTGGGTCAGCATCTGCCGAGGTGCCCGCCCCATTTCCAGAGCCGCCACCCCCACTCGGCATTCCGCACCCTACCCGCGCTCGCTACTTGGTCTCTTTTCATCTCGCCCTCCGCCTTGGTTCCCTCTCCTCCCTCCTCGTGCGCCTACCTCTCCCTCATTCTCTACCGCTCCCTACCTCTCTCCCTCTTCCACTTTTACGACCCTCCTCTCTCATTTTCATCCCCCCGCTGCCACCCTCCGGGCTTTCCTTTTCGGCCCGCTTCTTCCCTCTTCCTTTTATGCCGCCGGCCCTTATTTGAGAAGTTTGCATTCGTTATCAAAGCCATCGATCAAAGATTTCCCCAAAATGATTCTTTTCATTCAGGGTAATTCAGCTGATTTTCATAGTTTTTGGAAGTGATTTATGTGTCTCCCGATAATGTATTTAAAGTATTCCAAATCATTTTCGGGAGCTTTTTGAGAGCTCTCATTATGAAAGGAAGGGCGCGACGAAGGTCAGGTTTTAGACCAGCAGCATTTTATTAAATCCACTTTAATGTGATAATTTTGTGCTCACCTCAAATTTTTTTCTGCTTATTTCTGTATCTTATATGCTATTCTAAATTGGAAAATTAGCTTGTTAAAATAATAATTTTATATCATAGCAATACAATTTCATTGAGACTATTCATTTTACTATGTATTAACAGTATTTTGTATCTAGTTATAATACGAGATCCATAAATAATTAGATTGCCAGAAGAGATTTACATCAAGACATATTTCAAACCCCCATTAATTTCAGTCCTTATCTTTGAGGCCTTTTAATGTGATTTTATGTCAACATCATAAACAACTAATAACAGAAAGCTTGAATTAGTATTAGTTTTAGAGGAGAAATATTTACTCTATGCCTCTTAAAAATGCATTTCAGTTTTATTGGCTCCTTAGAAAATAGAGTTAATGAATGAAAATCGCTGTTAACTTGTATCACTGGTTTTAAAAAATATTTTAAATGTATATTTTACTAAATAATGAAACTATAATAATTATTTTAATAGTATGTGGTCAAAAACATATGAGTAAAATTTAGAATTCAGCTCAAGCCCCTCCAATATTCTTATTCCTGAAAATTTGCTTGATGTAGTATTAATTTTCTAGCTGAAGCGCGTCTCATCTCTAATTAAAATTTGATTTATTTGGGTAATGCAGCCAGAGACTAAAATTACAGAAAAAATCTCAATCAAACAGTTACGACACTCGAACGGTAGTGAGTAACATGAAATCAGAAGTCTCAGTCTTTCGAAAACATGATTATTTAATAGTCTACTCATAAGGTCTACATGCTCTTTGTTAGTCTGTTACCTTTAACGAAACGATCGAACTGCTGTTCGAAAAACAAAGAGAACTCTTGTAACAAATGGAACCTTATCGTATGTGTGTAAACAAATACTCGCGCACACATAGAGATTGGGCGAGAAATAGAGTTAAAAATGAAGAGAGAGAAAGTGGGGAGGAGATATTTCAGTCACGCTGATGCTGAAATGTTGATATTGCACTCAGTAGGAGTCGCTATGTTTTAAAAACAGCCCATTTAGCCTTTCGGAGTTGCACGGGGAGGATTTAAGGTAAGGTCCCCGCCGGGAGCGGTCGGAGTTGAAGGGGTCGTCCATCGAAGGCAACGGCGAAATGAGTTCTCCGGTGCGGGCCGGTTTCGGTTTTAAGACGTAGGGTCTCCATCTTTTGGGCACTGGCGTAACACACGGTGGCAGAGAGGGGTGGGAGGAAACAGGATATATCTTCAACACCGAACCATTAGTCTCAACCGGCACTTGGCTAAGCTCCGGGCCGGACGCTAACACCCTGGTCCTCCGGCATCCCTTCAACCACCCTCAACCCATGACCCCTCTTTCAATCCGCCACCTCACGCGCTCCCCCTCAGCATCCCATTCGATTACCATCACCCCTTCCTTTTCCCGGGACCATGTCCTTGTCTCTCTCTCTTTCTCCCTCAGGGAGATAGACCATCGCCCGCGGAGGGACCCGCCCTATCGGAACCCGATCTATCAAGCCGGCCGCGATGTTTAATTAAATATCCTATGCAGCACGTTCCCAAAATGTGAAATATCACATGGCGCGTCCCTTCCCAGGGAGCCGCTCCTTCCATCGCATATCCGTCGCCCCACCCACCCTCTGGTCCGTGCCCGCCCCCTCGTCTCCTCCTCCCCTGCCATCTTCTCTCTCCGCCCCCCCCCGGAGCGGGTCGAGGTGCCCCGGGACCTTCTCCACCCTTCGCCCGTCCCCCACCCTCCTTCTCGCCTTGAAATGGCAACTTCAATGGAAGATTTAATTAAATCCGGGTCTTGATTTATTGTCGCAGGCAGAATGAGGGTGCCTTCCCATCTCCCTGCCTCACCCCCGCCTCCCTCCACGCCACCACCTCTTCTCTTCCCTTCCGCGCGCCTCCCCCCGCCGCCCCGACGGCGTCCCCCTCCCCCGCACCCGATGCGGCAGTTTGGGGCGGGCGTCTGGGGGGGTATGCGAAAGGGGGTGGGGAGGGGCCTTGTGCGTGGGTGAGGAGGGCGAGGCGGCAAGGAGGGTTTAAGGCGACACGCAACATCTCGTCAAGACACCTAATTATCCGGGCCCGGGCCTAAGAGCAGTTGATCCACTGGTTTACCTTCGATTGAAGCGGCCGCCTTAACCCCGTGGCCCGCCGGTCCCTTTCCCGCCCCCACCGCACTATCCCGACCCCTTCTCTCTCTCTCTCTCCCGTTGCACCGTCTTCCTCCTCGCCTCCCTTGCTCCCGATCCCCGCTATTTTCCTACCCCCCCCCCCGGGGCGCATCGAGGCGTGCACCGGTGGGGCCGGGAAGAGGCTTGCTTCCCCCAGCACCAGAGAGACGTGGTTTCCCCAAAAGAGCCCCGGTGCTTTCGGTGTGGGAGGTGGGTGAGGGCTGAACTTAATTCGTCCCCTCGCCCCAACTTGGCGCCTCCGACCCCTCCGCCGCACCCCCTCCCCTTTGGCTACGCAACAACAAGGGTTGAAGGTGGCTGGAAGACACCAAACCCATGGGCTACCTTCCACTTCCCCCACACCCGGATTTCTTTCTCTTTCTCGTGACCCCACCCCTTGGATTCCCCTACTCCGTTGTCTCGACGTCCGTGCTCCAGATAACGATCGATGCATGAGTGATCTCGGCTCTCCCGATTCTCTATCCACGTGGAATTCCCAATTAAAGGGGTTATCATTTATCTCCGTTGCCGATTGCGTGGCAACATCTCCCGTGAAACAGATGTCGCCATCCGTTAGCATATGTAACCACTCTTCATTTGGACGCAAAATAACTCTTGGGCATAGGAATTAGGGTATGAAAATTTTGCCGAAAATCAGCTTCTTTTGTTTGAACATAATTGGGAATAGATATGGGACGTTCTGTGCAAGAAGGGTGCTATACATATAGGGATGTATTTTGAAGCAATAATTACTCTGTCGCCCATTAGCTAAACACTATGTACATTTTTCGTATAATTCTATAATTGCACTGAATGGTTAAGGCCTTAACTTTGTAGAATTCCATTTTTAACTTAGGAAAAATACTATCTTTGCTTTCTACAAAATAAACTTTATTGGTCGACTAGTTTCGTTACACTGTAACATCCTCAGGACTAGTCCTGAGGATGTTACAGTGTAACGAAACTAGTCGACCAATAAAGTTTATTTTGTAGGAAGCAAAGATAGTATTTTTCCTAAGTTAATTCTATAATTGTTTAAAAACACCAGGCAAGCAAACCGTATTAACTTTTTCTGTTTCATTTTGTTTTACTTTCATTGGTTCTATCATGATTTTCGTAGAATTTGGTGATACTTGTGATATTGAAATGTTTTTTAATGTTACCAAAAATTCAGGGCTTATGCTGAGAAAATATTTGACCGAGGGAATGCGTAACCATTGAAAGGTTAACATTGGTAAATTCTTATTTTCGGATTATTTCTTATTAGAATGGAAATATAATTGATTTATATTATTTAGATGATGCATTATTTCTTATTTTGCTTACCAAGAGCTACAGTCAAACTGATGGTTTTATCAGATTACTCTGTACTAATATGCACTCCCTTGAGTCCCTATTATACTGAACTTTGACAAAGAATTCCCCCATAAAGATTATTTTACTGACAAGTGAATTCCATCATAAAAGAAATTACGAACTATAGATAGAAATGAATTGCGGAAGAACAGCACTTCTAATATTGTACATAAGTTACGTAATATCGTGTCAAATCAATATTCCAAAAATCATTTATCAATTATCATACTGTAATTGTTATTAAAAACCGGGTTTAATATAATCAGTAGCTTAAAGTTGAGCATGTTTATAAATAGGACACCTGCATAAAAACCTTTTTCAGAAATGGCATAATGATCTTATTTAAAGCATATTATTAACCTCGATTTTTACCATCGTCTTTGTGTCTTCAATTCGTAGATTGGTTTTCACGAACTCCCAATTGGTTTCTTTTTTACTCCACCCTCTTCATTTCCGTGTTACCAGGGCAATTAATGTAATTCTGTATTTATTTGAAGAACATATTACTGCCTTGCTCTGAATCTTCAGTTCCATCCTTTAATAGTTAATTCCATAATCAAATGAGCGCCACACATTTTTCCATGTCTAAAGTTTGTCCTTCAAATCTGCCTCTAGTTTCTTTCTCTCTCTGAATTTTCAGTATCTCCTCATTTTCTTTGTATTCAGTCAATCTAGTTTTCATCATTTTACTCTAGTACCTCTGAAAGTCAAAACCTGTCCTTAATTAGGGTCCTGCCGTACACGTTTCACTTCCATACATATGGAAAATCCACCCAAAAGGCCATGATTTTATTTTTCCCGGACCTTACGCTGATACTGCTTGAGGTAAATAACATTTCTCATTTCATTCTATGCTGCTTTTTCCCTCTGTGACTTATTCCGTCTGATGCTGTCTTATCGTACTTACCAGGTAAGTAGACTGTACGCGCCCAATGTATTCATCTCCGAGCGTCGTTCTTTTAGTGCGGTGACCAGTTTGCTACTCATGTATACATATTTTCGTCTGGCTCTTAAAAATCATCAAATTTTACAGTTCTTACGATAATTTCCATCTTCGTGGGCAAGATCATGAGGTGTTCCTTACTCTCTTCAAAACAATTTGATGTCCTCCAGTAACCAATGCATGTCCACTTCACTGCCTGAATTATCATTTCCCCAATTAAGAGCTCTTTTACTTCATGTTATATAATCTGAATGTAAACGCTGAATAATATGGGGGTCAAAGGTCAACTCTTTCTCATTCCTCCAGCTTATGCTCTGCACATTCCACCACTGGCATCTCAGCCTTCTGCAAAAACCAAATCAATCTAGTATATTTATATTTCACCCCACACCCCGTTAAAGCACTAAACACTGCTCTTCATTGAGCATAACCGTGGCTTTCTGTGTTAAAATAGGTTGTTGTGGATCCCTTTCCTTTTTTAATTCAATTGACCCTCCGTAACGATGTCCCCTCCATATTTTCCATCATACTTAAGTTTGTATTATTGAAGCATGGCAGGCCAAAATCTCACCGATAAAGTTCACATCTACTTGCAGTGGCTTTCTTTAAAGTGAGAAAAAAATTACACTTACTGAAGTCGTCAGGGTTTTCTCCAGTATCAAATAATTTGCTTGATGACTTGTTAAGTGTCTAATGCGTATACTGTTTTCAAAAGTTCTACAGGTAGTCCATCCACTTTGTGGTCCACCTTCCGTCAGGCTCTGCCAGAGCCCTGTCGTATTCATTTTTGAATAGGGAGCCTACTAAATCTCCTTGCCTACCTTCTGCTCAAAATATTAAAATCTTCCAGATTTTCTCCATCCATGAAACAGCCCTCCAGGCAATCTGTTCAACAGAATTTTAGCTTCTCCTGTTTACGTAAATAATTATGTATGCGTGTGTGTATGTATGATTACTTATGCAAGCATCATACATATATAAATATCTATATATATATATATATATCTATTATATATAACTTTAAGTTTTCTCCCGTTCAACACTTACTCTTTTTGTACATAAAAAAACGTTTACGCCCTTGTCCTAACCAAAAACACAAGTTGAATTTTACAATATCCCTCCTTCTTCGATTCCGCATAGTCATCCCTTCATTCCTTTCATCCACCATGCCTTAACTATTCTTTCCCCTTCCTCCTTTGCCCGATTTTCTTCTCTCTCACACAGTTTTCAACATTTCATTCACAATCAAAACGCGCTGAATCCATCTTTTCTGCCTCCTTCGGAAATCTCTCATCAATTCTCTCTCTTCTTCGTCACGATGTCCATAACTTTCTCTTTTGTTTTTCTTTCTGCCCATTTTACTTTTTCCATCCTTCTCCACAACCACATTTCCAAAGCCTCCAATCTGTGCCTATTATCTTGCTCCATTGGCCATGCATTCGCGCCGCATTAAATCACGCTAAATAGCAAGGTTTTGACGAGCCGTTTCTAAGCCTCCTTATCTGAGCTACATGAGGTATGTACAGGTTGCGATTAAGTCTCTTATCCCTCCAACCTTCTCCTTCGTATTCATTCTTTAGTCTTTATTCGTTTGTTGATGATCCTCATATATAGCAGCTATACCCTATTTTTAGAATTGGAATTAAAACTGATCGGACGGTCTTTCGTTCAAAATCGCCCTTCATGTATCCGACGAATTAGTCCATAAAAACTTTAATTTCCACAATTTCCAAAATATTTAAGTATTTTCGCGGGAATGTGTGCCTTATTTGATTTCAATTCCTTCAGCGTCATTTCTATCTCGGCATCGAGTAAGCTTGGTCCTAAGGTAACTTCATATGCTATTATTGGATTATATTCAACGATTTTCCCTTCTTACTTCGTGACAGGGTTTTAACCTTGCCATGTTTCTCTCCAATTGTATCGTGGTTCCAGCCAGCACAGCTCTAGGGGTCATCGGAACGCACAAGTTCTTCCACCATGTCAAGGTTGTAGTTCATAGGGAAGTGGGAGATGCACATTTATGTACATATATACGAGTAAATGCTTGCCTTCCTCAGTCAAGGTCAAGAAACTTCTTAAAGGTTTTAGATACACTTTCCTTCTCCCTAACACCTCCTCTGCTATGTGACCAGTCCTGGTAAATATCATCTAGCAATTCACATTTTCCCCTTTCCGTTTCAATTTGAATCTCATGATAAGTATCTTACAAGTGATCAATATTTCTTGGTAAAACTGACAATATTCATCATAGGTTATCATTTGAATAAGTTTATCATTAAGTTTCATTTTTAATACTGATGTAGATATTTCAGATAAATGTATTTTTCTTTATCCTCGTTTATATTTAATATCTTGTAGGATATTTTTAATTCTCTTTAACTAAAAAACATAAGAGGATTGGTAACTTGTCTCACTCTTTCCAGAGTTTTAGCCATATATCCTAATTAGGATATTCATAGAATGAATGCTAAACATTTGTCCTCATTTTTATCGAAAATAATATAATGATCTTTCATTGTCTCAGATTATTTCCGCTGAGATGAGATTACGCATGGTATAACTTTCATCAGGCAAACATGACGAAGTTTTTGATCCGATTAAATAAATAGATCTGAGCTAATTCATCATCACAAGGGGAAATGCGTTTATCAATCCATTACGCTCCTCACGGTTAGAAAATACTGGTAAAATTCTGCAGTGTAAATCCTGACCTGATGGTCTTTCCTCGCCGTCTAATCCACACCCGACAAAGAGAAATGCTTCGGGTCGGTTTATCGACGAATTGCTGATTTTATCAAATCCTTGCCCGTGGGACGGTACGCTTATTTACTCCCTCAAGAACCCTCCGCAGCCTCAAAGCTGCCTACCCACCACTCGCCTCTGGCCAGCCACTCCAATCCCCCCAATTCCCTTCCCTTAGCCTCTCCAGGGACTGCCACGGGCCTCACCCTGGGCCATTACTCCCCATCGGTGGCATCCGATACTAATTAGGGTAGTTCACATCACTATCCTGGGGGGTGTCGCCAAGGTACGGGGGGAGGCACCTCAACCGATAGGGGGAGAAGGCATCCCGCCCGCACCCCAAAAGTCTATTGGAGGAACACGAGGGGTCGTCGGACGGTCCGAATGGGGTGGAGAAGGGCGGCGTAGAAGCTTCAGACCGAACTGGGGATGGTTTTGGACATGAAATTCGAAGGGAGGAAATCAGAAGAAAGGCGAAACCCGATCGAATTTGTGTATCGTATTTGCCTACCCGGAAATTGGGGTGTGGGAGTTGGGGTGGGGGGTTGAGACGGATGAGGTGCTGTAAGGGCTTGAGGGATGATCCGGCCTACTCTAAGGGTAATGCGTCGCCTTCAGGAGAGAGTGGTAGTAGTGTGCTGCGCTGGTCACCCGATATCGAATTTAAAAGCCCCATATTCCAAAGGGGGAGGAGTAGAAGCAGGGAGCAGTTGGGATGGAATGAAGTGAGGGAATTTCCAGGCGATGTAAGGAGGGTTTTTCGAAGAAGGACGGCCAAGGGGAGAACAAGGATAGGGGGAGTGTTACTCGATATCAAAACAGGGTATCTTACGATAAAGTAAGCATAAATTGTTTCCTTTTATTATGGCATCGCTTGTTTCTCTTTCCCATATCAGGCAAAGAATTAAAACGGATAGTATTAACGATACCTTCTATTGTTATGTTTGTTTCTATAAGGGAAATGGGTGAACCTTGAGTTTTAGGATAAGGAATAAAGGAATTTTAAATCCGGAAAATTATAACTAGCCGGCTAAAACAAGATTGTGGGCTTGGGAGTGAAGGAATTATAGCACCTTTTAAGAAAAAATAGAGCAATTCAGTAATGCCCATACACATTCTTGATTGATAATCATATTTTGATGAATTAACTTCCATTAGAGAAAATGTTGTTGAAGCTTTTATAACTTTGTTCCTAACTAATGAGAGCGTTCTGTCTCTAATTTGTTCTACATTATTTCATTAAATTGGGACTTGCAGCTAGAGATTTTCACGTCAATGGCCACGTTCATCAAAATATTCATCCATTAAATTATCTCTTACGAAGCTTTTGACATAAATACCTAATATTGAGCCATAATATTTGTTTCTGTAAAATAAATAATTCTGTCACTCATAAACTTTTTTTTATCTTGTAAGCCCCATTTCATTACTAGCAAGTCAAATTAAATAATTATTCATTACAGTAAATTTACGAATTTTCTGTAAAGTTGACATTTTTTTCTGTAGCTCTGCCCCATGCTAGGTGCGGGACTTAGTCTGTCATGTGCTGTGCATGCCTGGTGTGAATCTACCCCCTGCCATGCACCGTTCCGAAGGGCATTTTGTAGATTCATTTGTAGATTTCCTCATCACTGGCATAAATACTTCCTAGTTTTTCCGGGGGTAATATGATATTATAATTGTTAACATTACAGATTATTTAAGAAAGCTTGAAGATGAATGCATTATTTCAGTTGAAATCATTGGCAATTGTTCTCCTTTTCTTTATAAGCACATCAATTTTAAATTTATAGCATATCAAAAGATATTTAAAAGTATCAAATAGGTAAATAAATGTTTTGTCACCTATTTTGCATATCGGTGTTATCAAAGTTTAACCCATTTTGCGATTTCAATCGCAGGAATTCAACAATTTAAAAATCAAATCTTACCGCAAAGTTGTGTGAAAAGCGTGTTGTTGTGAAAGACAAAAGGTAAGACATAGATTTATTTAAATAGCTCATACGCAAAAATCAATTCCTATCCGATCAAAGAAGATAAAGTACTCTTCGTGTGATTTAACACTCTTAAGCACTCATTGATCTCTCTCAGAACGTATAATGCATAAGCAAACAATTATATTTCGTGCAAATTCAACTGAACGGTAGGTTTACACTAATAATGCACCATTCTTTTATTTAATATGTGAACAACTTTTTCGCATTCCTGATATGATATAATATCTCTTTCCCTTTGGCGAAAAAATATTATTTTAAGGATGCCTACTCAAAGGCTTTTTTGCTTTTTCCATTCTCTGCCTTACCACTTCAGATTTACACCGCAATTACTTATCGAGAAAGGCTTTAACACACGCTTTCCGATTGATTACGTTGTTTACATTGAAAAGTGACCCGGACATTGGATGGTAATGGGTTTGTTATATCATGAATTCAAGGAAGTTTCCATCCCCTACGTGTCCAGCATACCAGCATAAGCTTCAGAGCATGTGCCCGCAATAGGTCGAAGAGTCATCACGTGATATATACTTCCCTGATTGAGGTGTATGGACCATCCCCGCCGGCTCTCCCGCTCCTCCGACCCCGCTCTTAATTCTCGTAACAATTCGGGTGCCCCCTCCACCCTTCCTCCACGCTCTCACATAAATCCTCCAAACGGCTCACTTCTGGGAGAAATGGCGCAGGCCTCCTTCGCAGCCTTCAGCCGAGTGAAACTCACTGTTCGCCCACCCTCCCCACCTAATCGGACCAACCCCCACCCCCTTCCAAAAGCTTCCTCCGGAGCTCCTTCCCCCTCCCTCCCTCCCAGCGCCCCTCCCGAACCGAGCGAGAACTCCTTCCCCCCCTCCCTCCACACGCTCCCTTTAAGCTCCGGAAGGACTCCTCGCCAAAGGCGCCGTTATTGGCTCCCCAGCTGACAGCCTGCGACCTCGTGTTGGCGGGGAAAAGGTCCGCGAGAGTGTGTGTGCGGAGAAGAGGGGGGGCGGAGTTTGGACGAAGGAATTAGGGGGGAAGGGGGGGGGCGTCAGGGCGGGCGTACCAAGGGGGGGTCCGTGGGGTGTCGGGGGTGAAGCCGAAGCCCGCCAGATGGCGCGGCAGTTGGCTAAGAACAAATCCGAATTGGGAGTCAAGATCGCAGAGTGAACGGAGCGGGGAGCACGAGAAGTCTCTCTCTCCATTTTCGGAGTCTCTCCTTCTACTCCTCCCTCCCCCGCCTCCTCCGCCCCCGGCTCCTCGCCCCGCCAAGTCGCCCCTACCCTTCCCTCCCCCGGCCCCCGCACCCAGACCCCCCCACCAACATCCACCACCGACCCCCTCCCGCGCCCTCTCCTCGAAACACTGCCCTTGCAGCAGCTGGCCCGTAAGCGCCGATTTGTAATGTCACAGTTGGGACGGAGCCATCAATAAAAGGGATGGGAGGGGGATAGGCTTGCGGGTGCGGGAGGGGACGTGGGGAGGTTTGGTGTGGAGTTGAGGGGACGAGCTTTGGAGGTGAAAATATTTCGGAGGGGAGGGGGGCAAAGGTTGGGGCGGCAGAAACAATAGTTTCCGAATTTAAGGGAAGAGTGGTGGGTGGAGGGCGGTTGGGGTGGGGCGAGAAAGAGAGGCCGGGTAATGTCTGGAGTCCTCGTGCGGGCTCCGTGGGAGGTGATATTAGGGCGAGCGGAGGCGAGTGGGTAGGGTGGGGGCCGTGGGTTGAGTGGAGGGGGTGGAGTGAAGGGGGGCGGGGGGAGGGGTTGCGTTTGGGGGAAAGGACCGCGACGCACATCGGTCTCGAGGTTTCGGGAACACGTGCCTCGGCCTCGGATGCGTGCTTTATTGATTCCGCCAGTATGTACGCTGGGCCAAATTTTTTCCTTTCATTCATAAATTAATGACAACAGGACGAATTTCGCGTCTTGTGTCATCAATCATTGAAATTCTATGCGGCAATACAAATTACAAGGGGTAAGGAGAGGTG
Source organism: Hetaerina americana (assembly GCF_022747635.1). Classification (NCBI taxonomy): domain Eukaryota; kingdom Metazoa; phylum Arthropoda; class Insecta; order Odonata; family Calopterygidae; genus Hetaerina; species Hetaerina americana. The sequence goes on along the minus strand of NW_027286292.1, from coordinate 3,103,862 downwards.
AGAAATATAGCGGTCTTGTTCTCTGTCTTCCAAAAGTCTGTGGTTCCTTCTATTTGGAATTAGTAAATAGTTTTGAAGCATCCACTTTTTGATGCTAAAAATATGCATAACCAATTTTTTATTTTATCTTAAACTCGCAAATGATGTACAATTTACTCAAATTTCTATCGAAAAGCAATTGTGTCATCGGAGAGACTTTGGTCTGCATGCAAGTCATAATATTAATCAGATTTTTTGTCAAAATCTCTTCAGATGGTTTCATACATTGAAGTCGCTTAGGAGTCGAGTTTTAATATTTTATATCGTCGATTCCCATGGGCGAAGTAACACAGGTATGTTTTTAGTAATCTGAGTCTATTTTTCTAATTACCATACCAGGTATCACCACCGTGTGTCACCTGATTTCCTCATCAACATTCTATAATGAATGCTTCACGTCGTTGCTACGTGTCATTCTTATCTAGTGTTTGATTGCCATTTAGAGCAAATATTAGATTTTATCATATCGGAAAACTTCTCAGTCCCCGCAATTAGCCCTCAAATGAGTTCATTTTACCTATTTCAGTATTAAATTTAAAACATTAAATGACGTTGCAAGATAGAGGAGGTTCTAATCCGGGTGTCTAACGCGAACACTTCCAGCCACTCCATTATTGCCAATGAGAGAATTAAGTAGATTAAGTATGGCTCGTCTCATTGGAAGATTTTGAAAATAATTTGCGTGACTCAAATGTCAGTGCGATAATAATTTATCACAATATATTTCCGTATTATATAAGCTAAGGCGTCTCTTAGATCACTTAAGCAAAACACAGTTCTCTCTACCTTACTGTGTTGAAGTTATCTAAACTTTTATTAGTTTCACATCTATTTTTCACTGCGGATATGTTAATCACAATACTTTTGGGCAGAATGATGAGTTTTAAAGAAGTACTCAAAAGGAAACTCGTTTCGGTTGAAGCGATATTCAAAAGTCCGCGAATCTGATAGCACAAAAGTTCCAGTCCTTCGCAATTCAAAGTTGAAGGCGAATATTAGATTTCCGATAGTAAACGTCAGGCTTTAAAAACAGCTGATACCTTAGGACACTCCTGCTCAACTCCTGCTTCATGATTTTCATCATCGTCTGCGTTCTGGCATGTAAAGTAACTGTTTCCCTACACTGTTGTATGAATTTTTCACCCCACAAGATTGAATACGAGAGTATTCTGAAAACATTTGTTTCCCTATACTTTTTAATTTGCTTCCATCAGTAATAATTCTGTAAAAAATTACTGGTTTTTTCAATCATTTTCTACGTCCGTCTGTTTACAAATAAATGAGGGTGTTCCACTCTCGGCATCATAAATGTAGACCAATACTGGCGAATTACTGTAACTACACTACTGCGTTTCGAAAATTGGGAAGGAAATTAAATACAAATTTCAAAAAAAGTTTCCATCTTAAATGAATCTTATCAATTTTCAAAGGCAAATCAAGGTAAATACATTTTTTGTTGGGACCGATAATGGGGTAATTAAATTCATGCCATTTTTGGTCTTAAAACAATAAAATTTTTAACGAAATTAATTTTAATAGACCTCATGCTTAAATGATAATGTATTTCCTTTTCCCCTTTAATTACAACAATTGATACGGTTTTCTCAATCGCAATAATTTATCGATTTCATTAATTTTGGATTTCAAATACTTGGCGTGAAAAATTTCTAGGGTTCAATTTTTCGCGTTTCATGCAATTTTACTGATGATTTTTCCAAGGCAACATTTTATTATGTTGTATTAAGATTTCTTTAATGAACCACTTCTACAATTACGTTGACGATCACCGGTAGTAAACACACCCCAAAGAGGGGAAGATTTGAATGAGGTCCTTCATACTAAAATTCCGTCATCGAGTTGGACGAGGGATAATTCTATTACCTAACTGTGTCACCATGGCTTGATCCCTGAATCTCCATAGACCTCGGTGGTGATTTGTTTGAGATGGAGATAATGGGATGCCAAGAGTGAGGCCGACTGGCCTCCGGGAGCCAAGTGGTCCCACCTTTTCGCCCCACAGATTCCATGACGTCCTTTTCCGGTGCCCCACCATACGTCCCATCTCCCTATTATACCCCTTCCTCCGCCCTACTTCCCCACTCGAACCATCCCCGCCCACCCCTCTTCTCGTCACAACCCTCGAGCCCCATGTGCAAACATTTCCCTTGAAATCCACTGGCAAACAAGATGGGGGGCGTGGACCCGCTAAGCCCCATCCACTTTACCTGTTCTCCACGAGAGAGAGGATCGCGAGACACTTAGATGCCATTTGCCAACGTAAGTCGCTCGACTAAGACGGTGGGGCGGCAGGGAGGGCAGGAAAGGGATTGGTTGCAAAGGGTGAGACTAAAATGCTAGGGGGTTTCCGTCGACCCCACACTGGATTCCTTAACCCTTTCGCCTCTGGACCCCCGTCCCTCGTGACGCGACACCTCCCCCGTGATTCGATGCAGCCCGCTCCATATCTGCACCCCCCCTCCCTGAGCCTCCCTGAACCCAACACAACCCCTTCACGGCCATCAAGCAACGTCCCTTCACCTCCCCTATCCGCAGACAACTTTCCTCGTGACGCTCCCGACTCACGCCTCCCGGTATTCGCTGATCCGTGTGACGTCAATGGAGCGGGAGGTTCTCAAACATCAGTCGATTCGTGCCGCCCTTGCCGCGTCTTTGAGCAGGGACACCGTCTGAAAATTAATTATGGGGCGCTGGAGCTGCTCTTCCTTCCTACCTCCCCCTCCAATCCCCTTCTGCTCATTCCCCCCGGGGGTGGGATGGCAGTCCCAGCCACTCCCACACGCCCCTTCCCCTCATTCCCCCCTCTCGTTCCCGCCCCCTCGCAAACTTTTAATTACTCCTCCCCATCATAACGGCTTCGTTTATTTGCGGGCCGGGTGTTTACTGCTCCACCCAGCCAACATATCACGAAGGCGTTAGGGAAAAGGTTTCTATCTTGGGGATGCTGGTAGTTGAGCCCCTCGGCCCTCTCTCCCTTCGTCATCCTTCTTCGTTCAGGCGCTCCTCCTTCATCCTAGAGCTCCCCCGCCATCGCTTCCCGCCTCGTATCTCTTCCTCCTCTCTCGTCTTTTACCACTTGGGAAGTGAAAAACACCCTTTCCGTCTCACCCTTCTCTTCAAGCGCTAATCCCCTGATTGCTGGTGCGTATGTGGAGACTGTTAGCCGATATACGGCTTCTTTGCCCTAGATAATCGGAGCCTCGTAGGGGTAGGGAGGCGCATGAATTGACGTCTCTAATCCGCCCTAGTGCCTATGATTGCAGCCGGGAAATTGGTGGCGATTGGCAATGTCCCCTGTAAACAGCATCCTCGATGTCCCTTGGTGATTTATAAAATTTTTCATTATCTGACAAATACTTTCTTCATGAATTTCCAAAAAACTTGATTAATCACTTCCCGCATGTATTTAAAAGCTATTTTTTTCATCATTATAGCATTGATATTTCTTAGGAACGAAAGGAATTAAATCCCTTTCATCAGAATACACCACAATACCACAGTATTTGAGGACGCGTTTATGTTGTATTTTATCTCTTTTTAGTCGTTTTGTTCTTTTTATATACATGTATGTTTTTAGGAATTTATACGAGGAAAACTTAATAAAATACTCAAACTTTGACGCACTGTTTTATTTTCTTGATGTCATTCATTTTTACACAATCAACTGCTTCAAATCGAGTTTATCTCCAATTATAAATCATGGAAATTGCCAAGGAACGTTTTCAGTGAGTGCCTCTCTAATTTTCTTGTTCATTACCTTAATTACATTTATTTATCATTATCGTAGCGAGCGATTGAAATATTGGTTAGGATTCAGAGCGGTTATTTTCTATATGAAAGTAGTTTTTGGTTAATTATAGATAAATAGGCCAGCTTTTTCGCTAATTATGTTATGTTGTGTTTTGTGATCATCAATTTCAACCTACGAAACCCTGGCTACTTCCATGGTTTTCCAGAGAATTTTCTCTAACACTTTTACTGTGTATTAGTGGCGAGTCTATATATGTATATATATATATATATATATATATATATATATATATATATATATATATATATAGACTTTGATGTAATAATTGGCTAAATGATTAGTTTCAATTGTCGACGTCATTCAACACAGATGTTTCCAGGGAATATCTGTACAAGCAAAATATTTTTTTGAAAAGCATACTAAAAACTCGAAGTTGTCAGTTTAGTTGTTGGGTAATCCAATTACGAGGTTGATATAGGATTGACTAACATTTGTTTAGCAACGAAATCAAGGGGGGAAAGGTTAATGGTAACATCAATAAACTGATCGAAGTAGTCGATCATAGTCGTCCTAATTAAGATCAAAGGAGGCCTAACTGTACTGACATCCCAAGAATCTTGAGAATTGCATCAATATACCGCTACCTACTCTGCCAATTAAAAGAAGCTGTGGATAGTACTCGTAAGCATCCATTTGAATCGCATGTCGAGAATTGCATCAATTCCTACGTTTATCACGAATGCTGTCTTTCCAATGGCGGAATTGCGGACGGAAACGTCTTCTGCCGGCGTACTGTCCATTTCCGCCGCGTCCTCAACCCTATCATCCCGGTGAAGAATTTCTAACGAATCAGGGGTCTCTTTTAACGCATTTTATACATTCTTATTTATAAGATGCAAAATAATTGTGTCCCCTGAGAGAATCAACTACTATTAATGAAAATGATGCATGCGGTAACATTATCTATATAATATTATACATTTTACGCTTAAGGGAGATTTCGGTTGGTCTCAGTCTGAAAAATGATGCATTTTTTGTCTGGCCTAGGAAAATAAAACTTGACATCGAACGCTTGCAACAAACCCTTTTCCATTTCCACAGCCTTGATTCCTCCCTTCATTGCGTATAAAATAATCATCTATCCCTACCTCTTCCACGCTTGGTCACCATTCTTCACTCAGCGGTAGTCATTAACATTCCAGCGCCTATCAAAAGGCTCTGTATCCACCATCCCCATCTCCTCTGGATTTTTCCCAAAAATCCTGTCCCCTCTCCCATCGTACCTGGTACTTTTTCGTTTTTCCCCTTTTATCCAAATTCATCTCTTCCAACCTTCTTCACGTTTACCTTCAACAAGCCTCCAATCAATGCCTGTCCTTCTGCTTCAACGACCATGTTTCCGCGCCGTACAAATGGACGCTCCATATAAAGGTACATTTTTGCTAACATCCTTGCCCAGCGACCTTGTCATCACTTCCGTCCGTTTGAAATCTTCTATGCCAAACGCAATTTTTCTTATTACATCCCTACTACTTAGAGCATTTTCCTCGCCCTGTCGCCACTCGCACCTGAGCAGTCTGAGACATGCACAGGATGAGAATAATTCTCCTATCCTTCCAATCTACGCCTGTTTTCCGCAATGTTTTCATTAATTCCACACAATTTACTAAATCGAAAGCTTCCTAAAAATCTTAGAAACAAACAAATATACACTGATCGTAGCCTGTGCTCTTTTCTGTTATTGAAATCATTACTGCTATAGCATCACGCATGCCTCAAACTTCCTGGACCTAAACTGATCTTAACCTAAGTAATCACGTGTATTCCTCTTCATCCTATTATGAAATATCCCAAGTACCTCTTTAAATACTTAAAAAGAAGCTTATTATTCCATGATCCTCTCATACGAATGCCTTCCCCTTTCCCGGGATGGGAATTGATACTGATCTTACCCACTACTAAACACAAGTTCTTCCATTCTTCATTCTCATAACTCCTTCCATGTTTTATTTAACTCCCATATACTCTCTCCCGGTCGTTATCCAAACTTAAGGCTTTCTTTGAGTTCTATTTCATATTTGACATTTCTATCTTTTAATGAAATATGCTTGGACATGGTATATCCCCTTCTACTTCTTTCCCTATATCTAAGCCTGCTGGTCTCATACATTTACCAATTAGATCCCCATTGTATCAGTTAAATCTCTCTCAAATCTTCCTTAGTTCATTTAATAATTTTACCATCGTATCTTTAATAGAGTGCGCGGATTTTCCCTTCTTATGGTTCTACCTAATAGTGCTTTCAGTTAATTGCACAGCCTGACCTTTTTACCCTTCCTTGGTAAATTTGCCATATGCCTGAAATGAGCCTTACGTCACAATTACTTCGCCCTATTCATTTTGCTTCAGTGTATCATTTTCTCGTCAGTAATCTATCGTTTTTTGTTCTTCTCGTATTTAATGCTCCTATACCTTTGTTTTTGGATTTCGGTATCACTCTTTAGGAATGTTTCCATCTTTCATATGTTCTACCGTATGATTTCTGGCTACTTCTTGTCCTCATCGTATATTTTTCCATTGCGTTCTGCTTTTCCTTTCTTTTAATAAGCTTATTGCCTGTTTTATTCTTTTGAATCTGACGTTATATTTCAGTAGTACTGAATCGCGGTCTAAAACAGCATCCGCTCCCCGGAAGCAGTACGAATTAATCATTGTCTTCCTAAATTTATGGCTAGCCAAATATTAACGTTTTTAGTGTATCTTATATCTCAGTTCCCTCGTATATTTAATGTATAACTACGCCTTTGGTGGTGTATAAAAAAAGGGTTTATGTAGTCGCTATGATAAAACCTTTTCTCTTTTAAACTCATTTGCGCGCTACCCACGATAGTGATTTGTTCCTAACTGCATTAAACCTATTCACCTACCATCTCTGCCGACGGACACCACTACATCTCAATCCTCCTTCACTACGTTAACTCTTGAAATGTCCGCGTTTATTCCTCGAAGAGATCGTATAAAATGTCAATTTCTTCCTCAGTTGGATTACTTGTTTCTATACTGATCTGAATAATGATCAAGTTCGTCCGTATAATTTTTACTTCTTCATTTCTAACAGTCTCCTGTTCCTTGTTAACCACCCATCGCAGGCTCTATTTCCGTCCGCTGCGTATTAATGACTCTGAAACTATTGCTTTAGTTCCCACTATCCCTCAATGTTACGTCTCACAGTCCTAATATGTCCCCATTACTTTTTCTCATCTCTCGCTGTATACTTTATAATTTCACAAGTCTCAACGTCGCCGCAATATTGCAGTATTCATCGCAAGTTCGTAAGATAGGCAATTGAGGTGGTTCCCTGTTGTCTTCCTCAATGAATTTTTTAGTCTCTTAGCATCACTCAATGGCTGAAATCAAACACATTTGCAGCCAACTCACTGAGGAACAAACCCTGTGGGCCTTACGTCTGGCTCCTACCCTGTGACTATTCTCATGTTGAGAGTGGGGGACACGGGAGAAGGGACATGGGGGCGAGTCCACTCACCTCCTCCTCTAAGTCACGGACCCCGCCCTGCTACGGTATCGAAGGATGGCTCGATCCACCTTTTGAACCCGCTGTCCCAAGCCAAACAGAACTCATTATGTCCCTCCCCAACCCATTCCCAGCCTCAGACAATCAAGCTTACTTCCTCCCACTATTTACAGGGGACGATGACACTACGCTACTAATTTCTTGTACTGCTTGAAAACGGTTAGTCATCTCAGTTCATGGACGGAAATCTAAACCCTAATTATCCCTAGGTTACGAATCAGTGGCACCGCTGCCGAGTATGTTACCGCTTAGTCTCACATCTTAGAAAACCGTGAAATTTTCGCAAAAAACTTTCAACACAGATTTTCAATAAAAATGTCTCCCATCTCCCTATAGCGGATGTTCATAACATGCGTTTAACGCCCCCTTGAATCAGTGAACTACTCCTCCACAAGATTTCGGTAGTCCAATTAATCTGAAAGGGTTTGAGATAAGGTAAGAAGGAAAAATAGACCTTTAAGAGGAACCCACGATTGAAAAAGATATTGAAGAATGGAACACCAGGTCGTCAAAAAATTGCTATTTTGTGAATCTGTGTGATATTTTATGTGCAGATGTTTCTGACGTTGCCTCTGAGTGGACCGAAGGTTCGGATCTCTGCACAGAAATTTTCCATGGATCAGCGCGGTAGTATCGATACTCGGGGAGTCCCAACAAGTAAACGAGACAGTTTTCCTTTGAATTTATTTTTTTCAATAGAGTCTCCTTCCAAGCCGGAACACTTTGCCCAGAGAAGCTCCAACTTTTTCAACCCTTCCAACTAATGGTTGATGTATTTTTCCACAAATAGGCGTTTCCGTAGGCCATATCTTCCTTGTACGATGAAAATCTCGGTCCTCAAAAGAAAATTAAGGTTAGAAAACAGGAAACCTTTGCTGTGGGGCAGATTGGTGGAATAAGAAGACTGTCCGATGTATATTTACGTGTATTTATTGAATTTCAGCCATGGAGACAGCTGAAGTGTGGGCAGGTGCGTTGTCCTCATTAAAAAGCACTTTCTTCTTATTCAAATGTGGTCACCTTTTTGCAATTTCTGCCTTCAGCTCGTCAAGTAATTATGCGTAATACTCTTTTGATGTTATTATACTACGGGAAGATGATAGCGACTGTTTTTTGGGATAGTCACGGAATTGTGTAAATCGATTATCGTAAAATAGCATAACAATATCAAGAAAGCATTGCGCGACTATACGTACTATTTGACTGACAGTTATTTTGTCTCAGGAGTGTAGTGGTAGATGCAAGTTTCATCTACAGTTATGAATAGCCGTAAAAAAAATTGTCTCGCTTCGCTTAAACCACTCCAAAGGGCGTTGGAAATGTTCATTCCAATGCGCTTTTGATCCGATGTGAGCTAACGTGGCACCCAAAGCGTGGATAGCTTACGTACCCCTGTCCAATTCCTCTGTCAATATGTGATAAATGTGTCCTTTTGATATGGCCATTGACTGCAATCTCGAGAACCATATGCACCGACGGTCGTCCAGTACCATTTGGATAACTTTTTCAATGTTATCGTTGGTTATCGCAGTTTTTGACCGTCCCGAACGCTCATCATCAGCCCATCTTCTACAGATACATTTAAACTCAGCGGAAAAAAGAACCTGGTCGTAAATTGTACTGCAGAGTCCCCGTCCAATTCATCTTTGATTTCCGCAGGCCTATTGTCTTTAAAAATTAATATTTAATGGCAGTTCGATACTCAATGTTTTTCATTTTTCTCACAATCCCTTGCATGGCTCACTGAACCTTTTGTCAAAAAAAGTTGAGTGTACAAAAAAGCAGAAGTTTTGGCGAATACTTTCCAATGCATGCGCAGGCAGATTTCACAACATTTTTTGTTGAAGAAGGCTAACATCTTTATGCTGAGTTACCGTTCAAATGTGCAGACAACCTTTGTACCGGGAACAATTATAAAATTTCCTTCTGGTAAAGCTTACAATACCAGAACGCATACGCCATTCCACCCTCGTAGAGATTATAGCCTATGCGGAGGTGTAACTTGTAAATACTTACCAATGGCTCCTTGGTTGTTATTTTCTGTTTTTTCAATAGTCTCTAAGCTTGGATCTGGATAAGGCATTAGTTACCCCTTGTTCACGTAACCCTTCAGGGCTTGAGATGGGGCAGTAAAATCGTAACAAAATATTTGTTATTTATAGGATAAAAATCTATCGGACGTAAGTTGTTTCGCCAAACATTAAATAATTGTTAAAATCATTTGTTGTTTAACGTCATCACTATACACTCATGATTACTTCAGTATTATTTAACACCAGAAACAATGTCGTGGTAAAATTCTCACCAAGGTAGCATACTATATTATTCATTTATCCTGATAAATGGATTTCCTCTCGGTTCAGTAAATTGTTTTAAGCATTAACAAAACTAATTTGTTGATAAATTTACGCCATTTTTATTTACAAAAATAGCATGGTTCCTTTCATATGCTTCACTTTTAGAGGTGTCATCAGAATATTCTTGAATTACATTGCTTGAACTTGATCATTTTATCATGCTTACCGAAGACATTTCAATCAGTTTTACTGAAACAAATCAAAATTTCCATTTCTTTTACGTCAACATAATCGCATTAGGCTTGAAGCAGGTATGTTACCCAGAGGAAAAGCATACAATGCATAGTGTCAAATTTAAATATCTGCCTAATATATAAATGTCTAAAACGTGCCAATGACTTCCACTGAACTTATATGATGAATGAAGATAACTCTTCCAAAAAAATGTCAAGTCTATTTTAGTGGAATACAGTCAGTTTATTACGATTATCTTTTTATTTTAGTTTTTTGGTCGTATTATTTTGTAGACTTGTGATAGGTTTAAGAAACATTTAATGAGATCATCTTGGAATTAAACTAAACTGAAGGATATGCACGACATATTGCCTCTGAATAAACAAAACTTGATTACTTTTATTCATCCCTTCTTGAGTTTGATGCCTACTTATGTAATATTCTAGTCACCTCTAACGGTTTCGACACATTGGTGACACAATCTCGCATAAAATTTCATACATAACCGGGGTATAGAATACGTTATACAGGTATGCTCTCACTAGAAGAGGTGGGCTATGGAAGGGAATTTTAGGCGAGGAGTGGAGAAAGGGACAAGTATCGGTTAAGAGGCGGCCGCGATGGGGGGAGTTGTGGTTTGGTACAATGGTTGATGGTGAAGGGGACGAGACATTGTGTAGGAAGGGATCATGAAAGGGAGGACAAGCAAAGAGGTTACGAATGCATTTTTTGATGGACCAGGAAACTTCCAAAAGAGGTACCGTGCAAATATATTTTCGATACCCAAATACCCGGTATTGTATTCTCTCATTACTTCTAACTTCTAACTGCTCCAGCGTGTCCACTGTTCATCTCCTTTCCTCAAGGTGAAATGTGCCCCGAACAAAGTAACTGATATGGTCCATCCCCCTTAGATGCTCGACGAAATGTGATTGAGTGAAATGATATGGAATTCCCATTCCGGAGAACACAGGAGAAATCTCAAGGAAATTTATGGTTTGTGTACATTAATATATACAGAAGCACACACAAACTCTGATTCAAAATTCAACTAAACACAGAAACACAATGCAAGGATACTCACGCATATCTTTCACATTTTGACGGGCAGACTATCATTTTCAGAATGCTAATGAATATATATGCATATAATTATATATATATATATATATGTATATATATATATATATATATATATATATATTCCATCAAGGGTCCACCCCTTCTCATACCTATCTCTCATATCCTCAAACCCTCCTCAGCACCTCCAAACACCTCTAAAACCTTCACCAGGCCTTTCCATTTTCCACAAATCCCTTTTAAACCTCCTTTCTCTTCTATGTCCCCCATCACTAAGGATCCGAAAATCTCAGCATCAAACTCATTTCCCCCGCGGTCCTCTCGATCCCCGGGGGCCTCTACCACCTTTCCCACCTCGGGGGTAGGACACACGTACATAAGCGCACACACAGCCCTCCACTCTCCTCCGTCGACCCAGATCCTCCTTCTTCATAGGGCTTTCATCTTTGCATCACCATTCACACCACGGACGTATAAATCCTTACCTGCACCATCATGAAGATGGGATTGGCATTAACGTCAGGATAACCTTTTCTCCCGGCCTTCAGTTCCTGTTTAGACTCCCTATATGTTTACCCTTGAGATCCTTGTGCACCAATTCAGTCATTCTTCACAGGATTTCATGGAGTTAATTTCTTATCAATGGAAATAATTATGGAAAACATTTTTATTATACTTTGGAATTCGTGTTTTTACAGTTCTTTATCACTGGGATATCTATATATGCATGAGAATAGTATGCATCAATTTGTTAGACTTCGTTTCTCATGGCACTTCCATTAAAAATCATTTTAAAAATATCGAAATTTAGACTTCTTGGCCTTTGAGGATTAATATTAGAGAAAATTTTAAAGATTAAACCGTGGTTTAAGAGAGAAAAGACCTCTGACGATCTCTTTGCCGCGGTGGTATGTTAATCCGGTTAACAAGTATAAATGTATTTCGGGTTAGTCCTTAAAGACCTTCGTATCAATTGGTAAATTTTTGACGCATTTTCCTTTGCAAATAATAGATTAGTAATAGCAAAGAATACCCAAGAATACAAAAATACACTAAATAATAATTAGATATACCAGTTGAAAATTCCAAAGCTGCGCGTGGAATAATGGGCTGTTCTCAATTTACTCAGAATGTTTTTCGATCAACTACGCTGTCACAAGGTGAGCTATTTTCTTAAAAAATTAGTAGGCTAATCAAACAATAATGCATCAATTTACGCCTCGCCTATATCAGGTATAGCACTACTTACCTGCTACTCACCCCCCTGGTAAATCATTAATGACCTTGTTATTTATATAATATAAAGGATCAAATCTTTTAATAAATGGGAAGGATACATCTTTTTTGTGGATTTTTGTTTGACCATTTTTAAACGGTAAATATTGGTAGTTTTCTGTTTATAATTGGCCAGCTATTGTTAATATATTGAATTTTCTTCTGAAATTATAATTACATTCATTGCTAAAAGATAATTTGTGATGAATGACAAAACATCATTCTCCATAAAATTATCATGATTTTGGCGTCTAATCTTCTTATGCCATGCTACAAAGTTTCTTAATTAAGCTTTAGTAATTCACATTATCTAGCATTCATTTTCATGTGCAATAGACTGTTAAAGTATTATTCTAGAGATAATTGAAAACTATTTACGGCATTAGTCACCAGAATTTTGAGTTTGTATTGCAACGCCCAGTATAAATTATTATTAAAAGGTTTTATAGTCTTAATGCGTCATTTGTAACACAAGTTTTGTAAATTCATAATGTTTTCTAATTAGCTATGGAACTCCAGCGTAAAAGCTAAATGATCACATTATAAAGTTAGCTGCTCAGCCAGTTATAAAATTGCGACAGGTTTCTGCCCTCCCTCTAGCACCTTTGCTTCCGTGCACTGCAGGCAAGAGCGATCAACACGAGCGCCGATTACGCGACACTTGAGATTCTTTGGGCACGCATGTTATCGCTCATCGCTTAAATTCAGTTAGCCACCGGATACGAATCCCTCCCTCAAATTCCCTCTACTCCCTATCCCATATGCATTCATCTCCCACCCCCTCCTCCTCCATTCCCGTTCATATCCCGCCGCTTCTCCGACAAGTGAGCCTCTCATTCTTCGAAATCTGTATTTCAATTAACATTGCTTCATCTTACTAATTACTCCCCATCCCACCCTTTCTCTAATGGCGCCGCTTGTTGGGAGTGCGCAGCGGAGGGCGGGTGAGGTTGAGGGCGGACGGGGGAGGGGGGCGAGCGGCTCCCCAGGGGCAGACACCAGCTCAATTGGATTGGCGGTACACTCCCCTCCGCCCACCCCACTCCCCATTCACTCTCCATCTCGCTCGCCCCCCTTGCTCCCCACCCCCCTCCATGCCTTTAGCGCCCAAACCCCTGCGGCCCCCCACCAACCTACCCCTCCCTCCTCTGCCAACCAGCCCCCATGCTCCTCCACCCTGAACATCACTCGCAAACCCAACACACGAACGCTCTCGAGCACAGGCACGCACAGAGCACACCTTTACGGCCACGGCTTCCAATGCCACGGGCTCTAACTCACCCACCTCTCACCCAATCCTCGTCCCTGGCTCCACTCATCTCTTACTTCCCGTCATCTCTCTTGCCCTTCCTTTCTTGCACTCTTCCTCTCTGCTCTTTTTGTCAATATTCCCTCCTTTTGCGTGGCGGAGCGCAATCCACCCACAGCCTATTGATTTTTTATTTATCACATGTGTTTGACTAATTTTAAATTTATTCATTTAAGTTAGAGAATACGATTTTCACCTACTTTATTCCGCTGAAGGAGATTTTTGGTACGACTGCTGAAATACGAGTATACGAGATTGCAGACCACCCTCGTATAACTCAATATAATAACTCGCTATATGGCTCAATGCAATATCTGTTTTCGCTCGGATGAACGTGCATCTGTTTTTGGCGAAAGACCCGAGAGCATACTACCGTGGGAGCTTCCACTACTTTTACACCAATATTTAATGTGAAGAGGTTTTCTTCTTTTCTCTTGTTCTTAACGTGCAGAGAAAAATGAGGCCTCGATATCAGAGGCCTTATTTAGGACTGGGCTGAATTCTCAGGGAAGGATCTCCTCGAGAAAACGTTGCCTTCGGGGCACCTCTTCACTACACGCGATGCTACTTTTCATTTTCCGTGAGTAGGAGCTTACACTGCACTGCGTAATTAAAGTAACTCTTTCTTGTACGCGTCCATTGAGCACGAGAAAATTTGTGGCCAAAGTTATCATTTTTTTAAATATTCCGAAAAACTTCAAAAAAATTTGGAAAATGATGGATAACTTAACATGATACTGAAATTCCAACAGGATGCTTTTTATTTTGTCTCTGTAATACCGGCTACCCGACAACCCTTTGAGCCACGAAAGTGTTTCTCGGCCCATAAAAAGCTTTCCACTTGAGAGGCATGGTAAATTTTAAATAATTAAACGTTATTCATCCAAATAGTATTTTTATGTCTAGATTACAAAAGTTTTAAGTAATTTGTTTGTAGAAATTCATTTCTGCTCACTCAAAAATTTCCTCACTTTTAGATAAGATTTTTTGACTCTATGGAAAGAAAATCTCTCGTGCGAAAGGCAATAGAAAAATATTTATGATAAAGGAAATGATACGGACGTATTTTTAGAAATGTATTGTGTCAGTAGCTTTGCTGAGGCTCATTCTTAACCAACATATCATCATTTCCTCCAATGGGATCATAGTTTTTATGTTGAGCGATAACATTTTCTCTCCTTAAAATGCGAACTTACTACTATTTTTTACATGGCAATAGATATGAGGAAAGCGGATAGGAACTCATACAAAGGACGATATTTGTATATGCACACACACATACACATACATGTAGAAATATATATATATAAAAACACAGATGTAGATTTTTAGAATATAGAGACACAAAGAAAGGACACTCACAATTTGTTATTTGACGTTTCGATAGCACGGCTGTCGTCTTCAGAACCTTCTAAAGACGACAGCCGTGCTGTCGAAACGTCAAATACCAAATTGTGAGTGTCCTTTCTTTGTGTCTCTATATTCTAAAAATCTACATCTGTGTTTTTATATATTTGTGTGTCGCCGAAGAGCGTTCCATTTCGAAGATATTATATATATATATATATATATATATATATATATATATATATATATATATATATATATATATATATATATATATATATATAAACCATAAACACAGTAATCAACCCGAAGGTCGGTTTAGTAGGTGATGTTAGCGATCACCCAGTACTAAGCCCTATACGGCGTGTGGCATTCACACGTCAGGGTAGGGGGGCCAGTTCCTTTCCCTGTGCCGGTTATGGTTTCCCAGGAAGACCTGGTACCCGAAAAATCACTTTAGCTTGGGTGGAGCTGCAGGTGCCCAGAGTGCCTCTCCCGGGAATCATAGATAGCAAGAGATAGAAGATACCAAGTTCATCAGATCCATGCGAACACTCAATGTGTGATCCCTGTTCAACAAAACCTTCACGCTTGCAAGATTGGCGTCACTTTTTGAGGTCGAAGGGCGTCCTGGATTTTCAGCGTCTTCAACATCTTCTCTGCCCTCTGGACAACTTGTGCCACTTAAAAAGAGCCGATATTCCAATGGTGGTATCACCATAAGCTGCCTTGAGCATGTCATGATTCTCTTTCCTGGTTTTTCCCAGTTTCACGCAAAATGTGACGGCGTAGACGTGTTCCCAAAATCGGTTGATGACGTATCGTAACGAGGCCACGTTGTACAGGTTTTGCAAAGAACGATTCATACTCCGCAAAGGTTGGGAGACAATTGCCACAGGTGTCCTGCCTTTCTTGAGACTCCCCTCCCTCGAACCCAGACAAAGAAACCGCCGTCCGTCAGTCCGTCCATCCAGGATAAAATAAGTCCTACTGATTTTAGGACAAACTTGGTATACACATATACAATCATAAATGTTCACATTTCACTACGTGAGAGAAATAGGAGTCAGAGAAAGAGGAGCACATGAGGAAGATGGCACAGCTTGAATAAGCTAGTGGCACAATAAAAATTAGAATATGAGAGAACTTTTAGCAGGTGGTTATTATTAAAGAGAAATTAATTAAGAGATCTAATGGAGAAATAAGAAAATATAATTCGGAAAACGCTATTGAAAAGTACCACTTCTGTAAGTCATAAAAAGGTTTTTGTTACAAGATGTTATAAATACAAGCCAGCATGAATTTTGTTTCCCTGGAGATAATAACATGTTAATTTCAACGCAAAAGTATTCAGGATAATGAAAATTCAGTTATGCGAGAAATATTGTAATACTCGTAATAGTATTTAAGGGAGGCGACCGACTGCTAAGGTCATTTGTGCCATTAGGGATAGACAGGAAAGGATGAAAGGGTGGAGACAAACCCAGCGTCGGCATTACCGGCAGCTTAACGTCCCATCCGACGGACGTCGTACTCACTCAAAGTGCCCTTCACAAAGCACCTCAGGTAGGGATCGAGATACTACTGAAAAATATTCGACGCCGCCGGGGTTTGAATCCGGGCCCTCTGGGTGGGAAGCCAGTACGGTAGCCACCGCAACATCTCGATAAATAATTTGAGGCAACCTTTAGGTAAACCAATTCGGATTCCGTTAAGAAAATAACCGGTTCCGTTTCGTTGGGCTGGGCTACGTAGTGGCTGAGGTTCGTGACATAGGTACATGGGGTCTCGTAGCCGCCATGCGATGGCATGAACCTTCATAGGGGAGGACCCTGATTGGGGGGGATCCCTGTCCTCGGACAAGCCGAAGGTTGACGTCTGAGGATTCGGACCAAGCATACTATTTTCTTGGTACTAGAATCTGAGTCGAGTTTCTTTTTAAGTCTTGTGTGCCTGCTCACTAGGCCCTCAATGAAAATAATAGTATTGGACGGCGTTCTGAACTTGCGAGCACTCCGACTTGAGAGTGTGGTCCTCATCACACTATGACCGGGGTTTTTTTCCAACCAGAATTCAATCCTTGTAAGCCGTGATTAGGCCGGTTCTACAAGGTAATGGCGGAATAAAGATCGTCGGACCATCACCAAGCCTCGGGGGGGAGGGGGGTATTCAAGGTAGTTGTTACTATGGGAGGCGACCGGCAGCGGAGGCCATTTGCAACACAAGGGACAGGTGAGTAATTTCGTATAGGTACGATGTTCAGGAAATGGGAGAACGGTGGAGAGTAACCTGATGTCAGCATTAGGCTAGTCTTAAAGATAGGCGCCTAGGTACCCACAATTTAACGCCCTATTCGAAAGACACAGAAGTGCACATAAAGTGTTCCACTTTAAGTGCACTTCTTGTAGCACCCAACTAGGGATAGGGGCACCGCTCCAATTCTGACACCACCGAGCTCTCGTAGTGGGAAGCCAATTCATTGGTCACCATAATAATCCATATTTCCATAATATCTCCTTTACTGTAAGGAAATTAACTTAATCCGCATGTAATTTAAACTCTAGCGGACAACTTCATACTATGCTGCCAAGTATGCAAGCCATCCCTAGTTGCCGAGTTTCAAGGTCTGATCCTGGCGGAGATCGCTTTGGCGGTCGACTTGCAACCTTGAAATTGAATTCCTGCGAGGTGCGTGGTTCTATTCTGAGGTGTGCGCCGGAGTATTTCTGTGGATGACCAGGCCAAAATATAATGCATCATCAATTGTTTACGTTCCTAAGCCTTTATTTATCCAGTAGCGAACTACTATTTCTCACAAAATACTTTTTGGGTGTTCACACAATTGAATTTCTCAATGATGAGTTTCTAGGCACGTGAACTATTAATATCCCAATTCTTATCTTTATAAAGTAATTATTTTCATTTTTATGATGATTCTTTTAGGCACAGTATGGTGTAGTGAAGCTTAAGTTCCTCGGAACATGGAAACTACCCTAGACAAATACCCACCTTCCCTCTAAGTATCTTGCGTAGGGACCGCATCCTTCAAAAGTGCTTATTCATTGAGCAGAATGTAACGTAAGTAAGTGGGTGCATTGATTTAGATTTCTATTAAATGCTATTATATTTTATTAGAAAGTATAGTAAATAAAAGCGTATTTCCATATTCCAGTCGGCTCAACTTTAAAATACAAAGAAGTGCCTAAGGAAAGTAAGTGGACATAAATTTCCATTTTAAAATTGTCTCAATTTCCAAATTTAAAAAAGTGTTTTAACTCAATCGAGCTGAGCACAGATCATTTTTTAGTGAAATAAGTCGTGTTCCTTTGCAACCCGTAAACATTCTTGTCAATAGAAAATACATGAGTAGATGAGAAGTTAAACCAGCACTGCCAAACGCATATTGTCTTTTTTGTTGTGGTTGATGTGTTTGCCATGGCCATTAATAAAAAGGCCCATTTTTCTTTCAATGGGATAGTGACTATTACCTGAAGGATTTCTGGTTGCTTGTCCCAGCAATTAGAGAGAATCTACCTTCTTTGTTATTTTAGTAAAAGAAATATATGCCTATTGAACTCCTCTCTTTACATATACTGGCGTTCATTTCCCAATAATAAGATTTCAATCTGACATTCAAAAAAAGACTTACATACATGACGGGACTCATCGGAATAAACAAGTTGCAGAATATTTTCAATACCACCCAAAACATATCACTCTTTTGTATGGCTGCAGCAATTTATTGATTTTAAAATGTTGGTTCCGATGTAATTAGCATTCAGTAACCATTTTTAAACCCTGACCCGCGAGATCTAATGCTAAAGGGAGAAATCGGCGGAACATAGTTTTCTCAACCGTAATTGTAGCTCCGAACTCTTCGAAGCGAAAGCTGTGCGTACTCGTCAAATACCACATAAAAATATTTTATTTTTCATAAAGATGTAATATTTCATAAAATATTCCATTTATTTCAGTTTCGTAAAAGTAATATCAACAGTCAAAATCTTTTGGTGAGACAGAGAGTCTACTTTTTCTAAACCTACTCTTATTCACCTGGATACCCGAAATTTCAATTAACGGCCTAAAATGAGAAGGTCAGTAAAGATGGAAAGTCCCATGCGCATTGAGAGCACAGTGACCCATGTGAAAGTAAAAATATATTTTTTTGGCTAGAAATTTTACGCCAATCTCCCCGTTCTCCGAAAAAGAGAACTCACAGTAAATATGAAAAATCGCGTTGCTAAATATTTAAAATTTTACTTTGACGTATATCATCAGAATCTGAAGAGCTGTTTTTGAGATATTTATGGGGTAATTTGAGACCGCATGAATCTAAAAACAAAGTAAGGCACTGAATACTGTAATGGCGTCAATGTAGGAAAGTTAATTAAACCATAAATTGCATTTAGAGAAAGGAAGTAAGGTCATGGAATGGCATTAAATGGAAAGAAAATGTGCAATACTGGAGTAATGTTTGCCAATATTCGATCGCCCTCGTAAAGGGAATGGCTGTGGCCATGAAGTGATATTGCCACAAAAAATATCGCTGAGAGAGTCATAAACATAGTCACACAATGCTAAAAGTATAGTTGTTATGCCAGAAGTAATTTAAAGCTAGATTGGTTAGTAAGGGTTGAATGCATGGTTGGTTATGTGAAAGGCAATGAAAAGAATTTAGCTGAATATTTTGTCCATTATTCAATTTTAATTCATTTTTTGTGTATTCATCCTAAATAATTTAGTTCTTAACATAACCTCCACTCTCTTCGAAAACTCTAATTTGGTCAATAATTTGGACCAGACGCGTTCCTCTATCTCTCACCACAAATATTTTTCATGGCCCTGTTTGATGCTTAACTTACCCTGTATTTGCTTTCACTGTATTTCTCTAGCCATATTTTCTTCAGCTCCTCTCCAGCTGTTGTGTACAATAGCGTGTATTGATTACCAGTCCCCATGCTGCATTTGCATACTATATCGTAGTAAGTATATAGCACCAGGAAACTATTAGATAAATGTTAAAGTTTTTTTCTGACACACCCGTGAAAGTACATGACGGATAGAAGCATATCGTAAGGCCACGCAAAATAGTAAAAACTGTATCTGAATTTGTAGCGAATACATTTCCTTTTTGTCGCTTTTGTCTTAATGCCCAGACTATGAGGTAATTTTGCGTAATGTGGCCTACTATGCAGTATTAGGCTTATGCACTTACTTTCGACACATGAAAACATATAAATAATTAGAGCGTAAATAGAAACACTACTCGGTGATAGCTTCATTATGTCGTTACTTGACCATATTTCCTAAATTCTTTTACTATAAATATTCTCTTCGGTTTAATTCTTCGTTCTACTTTTATGTTTATCATCCCGAAGTGTACTTATATACCTATATTAATTGTGAGTCTATTTTCTTACTTTTTGCGTAATTCCCCAACCAATCGTAACAATTTATTTTAAGTTGATGAGAGACGTGTTTCTTAAAGTAAGTTAAATGTTGGATTTAATTTTTTGAGACTACACAAAGGCGTATGATGAAAGAAGTAGCATTGGACCCATAGAGGTATCTCAGGAATCTCATCTTTTTCTATCAACCAAGTTAGCTTTGGAAAAACGATCGCTGTCAACATGGAATATTAGTTATACTAGTTCTCCTGCATAAAGAGCATAGGAAATTTCATTTTTCTGCTGCAGCGTTAAACGGTCGGAATGGAAATAAATCCATTCAAGGCCTCCAATATTCCATTTTAAATTCACTCCATCCAAATAAGATATCCCTTGAGCTGCTTTTAGGCGCCGACTTTCGATATGGAAGCATTTTAGGGCTGAATTTTGACCATGCACACATTTCTGTGCCAT
Source organism: Hetaerina americana (assembly GCF_022747635.1). Classification (NCBI taxonomy): domain Eukaryota; kingdom Metazoa; phylum Arthropoda; class Insecta; order Odonata; family Calopterygidae; genus Hetaerina; species Hetaerina americana. Next base: position 3,083,059 of record NW_027286292.1, on the reverse strand, counting down.
TGAGAGTTTTTGTATTCCCACCAATATGAAAGAAATCTTGACTATTTTAATACATTATCTCAAATAAGTTTTTGCGAACAAGACTTTGTAGAACCTAATATATTATTGCCGTAGATTTCAAACTTACTGCTTTAGCTTTGATTGGTGGCAAAAAAGTGAAATATTTTATGGAAGTAAAGTAACGTTTATCCACGAAAAGAGACTCGATAGTGAATTTATTGGAGAATATAATGCTTTCCCTCCTAACCGTACTTCACATTTTTTGTCGTTATTTCCATTTGATGAGAATAGATTGTGTTTTAGTTAAAAGGAGAGGGAATTTAAATGGTTAAAGGAGAATGGGCCCATTAAATTAGGAATAGGCCCCAAATCAGCGTGAATGGATCTTAGTGCTTGCATCAACATTTAGTCTTCACCTTAACTTTAAGTAGAGATACATGAATATTTGCCATCGCAGATATCTGATTGGGTAAACTAAGCTACAAGTTGATATTCATAAAAATTTCTAAAACTATCAAAGTGTTAGAGCCTGGAAAAATGTGGAAAATAAAAATGGCTTTCAATCTATTTTGTTTGTCAAATAAATGTATATATGTATGTATATATATATATATATATATATATATATATATATATATATATATATATATATATATATATATGCATATATGTATATGTATATACATGTGTATATATATATATATATATATATATATATATATATGCATATATATATATACATACATATGTATGTATGTATATATATGTATATATTTTTTTTCATGGGAAATTCCAAAGTTGAGACCTAGAGTTTATTTTTAAGACTACACCAGCAATAATTTTTAATTAAAGGAACGAGATAGTAATTAAAATCCGAAATTACATTCCACACCTACATTTATCCTTCTAAAATAAGGTGTTGATTATTTGCTAAGAGATGACCTTCGAAATAGTTGGCTTTATTATCGTGAATAAAAATCTATTCAGCATCCAAGAAAATTACATAACATTCATATTGTGAACAAAATCACGTTTAATGTTATTGACTCCCCTTTATTTCATTTATCGCTCTAACTGATTGAGATATTGCCCCTTTTTTCAATTTGATTCATCTTTCGAAGGAAATTCGTCCAAATGCCGTGAAGTCGAGGCGCATGGGACATCTCATGGAATAATACGCAGGTGCAGACATGTACGTACGCTTCGTTGCAAGAAGTAAATGACCGGGATGAAATTGCCGCTAGAGAAGATGAGCGGTGGGAGTTTGGAGTTTAGGGTCTGCCCTGGTGAAGGTCCTTTGTAAGGGATAATACTGAGGAAGTAGTGGGATTTATAGGGCGTTGGAGTATGGGGAGGAGGAGAGAAGGGCCTTGCAGGTCACCGAAACCCAAGAGGGCGCTTAATTTGGCTAGCACGCTCTCTGGACGCAATCGTATTTCTAGACATTAATCATGGGTGGCGGGTGAGGGGGGATAGGAGCTTGGGGGCCGGAGGGGGCATTTCGGAGTGGGGGAGAGGGAGAGCGTTGCGGCCGAACGGAGAAAGGGACGTGCAGGGAGTCCTCGACTTTCCCTCGCCAACACGTCCGCTCATCTCACCACGCCCCTTTCTTTCCTCTCTTTCTGTCCATCATCCAGCTTTTTCATAGCTGATTTCCCTGTTTACGCTTCTGGTGAAAGCCTTTAGGTATGTACGTTTTACTGACAAATGTAAGGTGTGTAAGATGGTCATTAGAAATTTTCCCGTCAATATCACTCCATTGTTTCCGGAACTTCTTATTGGGTGTTCAGAAATAATTATTTCTACACGGGTGTTTATAATTGTCTTACATAATAAATTTTCAAATATAAAATAACTTGAAAAACTGTTTTTGAAATATTCATGTTTTAGGAAAATATTTCTATTTGATTTTCCCCTATTATGGTTAACATAAAATGAGAAGCTATAGCACACCACGTAAACATGCAAACTGATGTCGATTGATTTTAAATACATGATTCAATAAGCAGAATACAAAGGGAGGCACAGAAGCAACACTTTCAGGCTGGGTTGAATCGGTGAAAGGTCGACTATCATGACTTAAATCCTGTACCTCGTCTCTCCAGAATGTACATTGCACATTATTTGATATCTTGTATATTAATGATTAATCCTTTTTTGACTGGGATTTTTATATGTTCAAAACTTAAATTAAACAAACAGTATTTCGGATGACTCTCACAATATTTTGAATAGAGAGTAACAGAGCTTCAAGCAGGGGTTTGAACAGAAGTATGGAATAGAGAGAGTTAAGAGTAAGTGGTCAATTCAGCTGGGTTAATTTTCGCATGGACACTCAGGCGACACAGCGTCTTAACAGGGCGGCATTTAACGGAAAACCGGAATGGAAATGAATGCACAATTATTTGAAATTACGACATGAAATATTACTGTATTCCAAATAGTTAATCTGCTCCCAGGCGGAAATCATCATGCAGTGGGAATAATGTCTTACACATTACAATAAGAAAATAACTGTTATTAAAAATTCTTCCTCGCCCTGAATTCAAATCCATACCCGAAGTGAGGGGTTAATTCACTTGTGAACCCACAAATCTGAAATGAGAATTTCGCAAATTCACAGCAAATGGATTGCTTTAGTAGGCTGATATTATTTCCTAAATTGTTCTCCTCATTTGCAAGGTCGTTTAGAAACGAGGGAGTGACATTTATTAAGGCTAAAGTAATGTAATTTGCAATTTAACGTTAACTATAACGTAGTTGGAGATATATGAATTTTACTCATTCGACAGTCCTCAAGAAAATCCTTCACTGCACCTATTAGAGCACAGCGTACGTCTCCCCTCTCAAAAACGTTATGCCAATCCAATGCGAGTGGGTGATATACACAAAGTGGTAAATAATCATTTGACGGCATCGAAATAGTCAAGTCATCCCACCGCCGTCTCACTTCCTCGCCAAGCGTGCCTTCGGAGCCGTGCACGGCCCCCAGCCGCCTCGGGAGACGGGTAGGAGTGCGCTGGAAAGGGGCCGGAACCCACCTCGCGCGCCCCCTATAGCCCTTTGCCTCCCGTCCTCCCATCCGAGTGTGGAAAACCACTCCCCCTCGATTTGCCGGCCGCACCGCGGTGGAGGAGATGAGGGCGTTGGATGGAGGGCCCCCGCCCCACACCTCCCGCCTCTCTCGCCATCGCCGACGCTCCGCTGCCCCGCACAAATATATTACAAACTAGACCTGTTTAATTACTTTGGGAGTTGCCGGGCGGTGGGGAGGAGGGAAGCGAAAGGCGGAGAGGCCTTTCTTGTGGCATCCTCTGCTTCCTTTTGATTTACGCTCCTCGCCGAAAATGAAACAGCAACATACATTCCGGAGGCGGTGGGGCGTTGACGGTTTGGGGGGCGTGATGAGCACCGGAGGCGGAGCCTCGTGCGGCCAGCACCCAGGGGCCCCCGCACACCCCTTCTCCTTTCCGTATTCCCTTTCTTCCCCGTCTCCTCCGCCTCCCTCCACACGACTCCCGTTCTTAATGAATGTGAAGCCCGCAGTACGCACCGACTTTTCGGTGGTGGAGATGCTGAGATCGGTTTAGGTTTTATTCGAATCGCCTGGCAGTATATCCCTTTCTTAGCCTTACCCAAGGCTCAAGTCTCCCCACCCCTAGTCTTTCCCCCCAACTCGACCCACCCCCTTCGACCTCACACAACCCCTGGCCCCTTCACACACAGGGGCCAGGGGGCCCGAAGAATAATGGGAGGTCGAGCGGGGAAGGGGCGAGCCGAAAGCCGTCGGGGCACGAGGGAGCGTGCGCCTATTGAAATAGGTTTATCTCGGCCATTAATTATCGCGAAATTAATTTTATTTCCCTTTTGTTTTCTTCCTAAATTTTCGCTAGGCCCCAGTGAATGAAATTATTGGAGGGATTCAGAAACTTATTTTCCTGTTTGTTTTATCTCTTTCGTTTACTGGACATCTCAAGTGACCCAAGCGATTCTCAGTGACTCCAGCGACGGTGCTGAAGTGATCCTCTCCCTTGGATTCTCATCAGGGACCATGCTGCCTATTTGTTTGAGGACCCATCCGTGAGGTTTGAAGCCACAACATTGCTGGCCGGCATTCTTCTTCAGCAAGGTGGCCCCTCCGGAAAATTTCATGGTACCTATGCGCCATTGGTTTGCTGCAGGGTTTCTTTCGGTGAGACCCATTTGCTTTAAACGTGGAGCAGCTTAAATAGGATACAAGACTTAAATTTATGGTCTGGCAAGGAATATTTCTTAAGTTAGTAGGTTATTTGGGCCACGGCCTGTGAATCACTTCATAAAAAATGTCCTTCCCTACTAAACTGTCGTCATATTAAACGCTGGATGTGGAATTGGCTAACAACGGTGCATAATTATTACCATATCTTTTAGCCCGTACGTATTGCGGCGGATTTTATTTAGTCACCATGGAATCTAAATCTACCCATTATTTATGAGTTTGTAGTTTTAACGTTGACCGTTACGATCAACGTTAAAGCACCGATATTTCATGTGGAACATCATCTAAAACTGTTGTCTGTTGTGCTACATGATAATGAATTCAAAATACTGAGCCTCGTCAACCACTTAATGGAAGTTATCCCTGAGAATGTTTAAATAAAGAAACTACGATTACTTGCCCACAATGACACTCATTATATGGTGAAATCTGTGGGAAATGCTCTCAGGCAATTCAGGTCACCAGGTACCAAGCCTAAGACTTCTTTAGAAATACGCACGTAAAATATATAGAATATTTGTTGATATATTTAAATTATATTAGAGGCGTTATACTTGATAATAACCCTGAGGTCTAGAACATAGTAAAGAATCAATATTGATTTCATGCAACCCCTTCACTTATTATAGCTTATTTTATAATGTACTCTGAAATTGATGACTCCTTTCTTGAATCAATGACTCAAATACCGCGGTCGGTAACAATATTCTTCTAAATTCCTTCCGTTTTAATTTGATGCGGTTTGACTTTGCATATTACATGCGTGGGCGTGCTCATATAGTATATACAGGGTGAGACAGAGAGGACTTTCAGATTTGACGGGTGAATTATAAAAAAATTAACCAAGATTATTAAAAGTGATTTTTATATGTGATAATTACATTTAATCCTATTTTATTTTCCATAGGTTTTAAAAATTATTTCATCTAGGTGACGACCTTGTTGAGTGATGCACATATTGAGGCGTTCAAAAAAGTTTTCGAAGACTCTTCTCTCCATATCTTGCGTTATTACAGCGATGGCATCTGTGGTTGACTCCTTAAGAGATTCCATGGTCCTTGATAGAACTTTGTAAACCTCAGCTTTGAGATTTCTCCGAAGAAAAAAATTACATGGGCCCAAATCCAGGGAGCAAGGGTGCCATGAACATCCCCTCGTAAGGAGATCAGGCGGCCGGTAAACTGTTGCTGTAAAATTTGGCGTAAACGACGAGCGGTATGAGACGTGGCACCATTCTGTTGAAACCAAAAGGCTTCTTTGTCATATTCCTCACTATACTCTTCCGTTTTGGAGAGTAAAAACTTCTCCAGCATCTCAAAATAGCACACAGAGTTCCCAGTAACAGTTGAACCACGAGATTAAAAAAATTAAGGCCCAATCCTAATAAGGCCCGTCCTATGAAGGACGCAGCACACAAAACTGTCACTTTGAGGCTATGAAGAGGTCTTTAGTGAACTTTGCGAGGGTTGTCAGTCGCCCAGTAACGAAAAGTTTGCTTATTTACTTAGCCGGAGAAGCAAAAATGCGCTTCATCTCTAGACCTCAGCAACCTGTGTGTCAGCCGCATGCAATTGTTGTTCTTAAAGAACGTTTCTACGGCAAAGCCCCAATGCTCACAAGAACAATGCATGGTAATTACTAAAATGTCGTTGGTGTTACCCAGCTAAAGCCACTCCTCCAACTTCACTAATTTACCTGCGGGCTTTTCACTGATTTTTTGAAACTACGGACTCCATTCTGTCTCACCCCGCCTCGTATATACAAATATATATGTATTCTAAATATTAATTTGATTGTTTGTTTGGGGATACATCACGCCAAGAAGGTGCAGAGTAGGTGGTTTTAATGTTTAGCATAAATAGGGTAGCAATTTGGAAAGCAACATACGCTAGGTCCAATTGAAGAATACATTTCTGGAAATTACTTAGACCGAAAAACCATTTACAAAATTCCTTTCTTGCACAGGTAGCAGCGTATGACTTCACTCACATTTAATTCGACGTTTCGATTTAAATTCCATCATTTCGATGAGGAGCGAGAATTCAACTATCGCATACTTAATCTAGTTACTATACCTGTATGCTTTACAAACGCATATAATGATTAATTGCGGAAGATGGAGATTTATTTTACATGTAAACAGCTGCGGTAAAATTCTATAGTTTCGGGTTATTTCTTCAATAGTAAACTTTAAATGTTTTTAACTTTTGCAATACATTGTCACCACGAAATTCGATGTGCTTGAATTTTTTCTTTAAAAACTTGGCAGAAAACGAAGATTTTATAAAAATACAATAATGATCAAATGGCATGCCACAGCTACAATTCCACCTTCTGGAGAAAATATCTCTGGTTAAAATGCTCAGTGCTGTTTAGACTCATTAGCAATCATTAATTTTAAAATAATTTCTGAATTCCGGGGTGCAGTAGTCCCGTGGCCACCTATCGGCAACTGACAGGAGAGCATAGGTTTAGTTTCGGGTGATGCCGCCGTGCACCCTCATCATTCTACCTATCTACATGGTAACTGTCACAACCAGCGTTAGTGGCATGGGTGATAACACTCTACGCACTACACAGCAAAAATTAGGTTTTTCTAGTGGAAATTTATTCCAGCATAATTTCTGGTTTTTATGAATGGGGAAGAAACATGATATTTGAATGAAGAAAGGTGTAGATCAAAGGGTTGTGAATTGTGGGTTTGGAGACAGATTGAAAAGGTGTGGGAGGAGAGAGAACTGCAGCTAGAAATCGAAGGAAAGAAAGAAAATGGAAGATGTGGAGCTATTGGCTGTTAAAGAAATAATCTCAAGGAAGAAGATCCTAAGGCCAATAAAAATAATTACGAACAACTCCTGGAGTTCTTCGTAATTATTTTTATTGGCCTTAGGATCTTCTTCCTTGAGATTATTTCTTTAACAGCCAATAGCTCCACATCTTCCATTTTGAATATGGCCCTCCAGCCTAAGGAGCTCAACTTATTACAAACCCTCAGATTCAAATCGCACACAACCACTGCCGATATTCACTTCCTAAAACGTTGCAAGAAACACAACGTATTAGGAGTTCTTCGTAATTATTTTTATTGGCCTTAGGATCTTCTTCCTTGAGATTAAAGAAAGAAAGATCGATTCCGAGCCCTCCACAATCCAATTGCATTTTTCCAAAACACAGTCATATTTACGTGCTCACAGTCATCACTGTCACAAAGTAGGAAACTGTCCAAGAACATAAATATGACAATTTTACGAAATAAACCCAGAGTTGGCTATGTATATATAAAATGGACGAACCTACGGTCGTGAAGCAATGAAAACGAGATAGCGGATACCGTAAACTTGATTGCCACTAGGTTTATTGTTATGTATACAGGCATTGTCTAATTACTAGGCATTATTTTATTTAGGCATAGAGGCATTCAATCCTTCTCTGAAGAGGCCGGCTTGGCAGGCAAGACACCTGGTATCAGGTTTTCTCTAGGCACTTACCTACCCCCGATGCTTATTTCCTTGTTTATTGTTTGTGTTTATGTGATTCACGGGTCCCTGACAAAGGAGAAATCCTTGTAAAGCCTGAACGAGTGAGTGAGTGCAATTCACAAAGGTTAATACACCCGAGTGATTGAGTGATTGCGAACGGGAACTTGGGCCTTTTCTTTGGATTTTTTATTGTTTTAATTCCAGTGTGTGTACAACTGGTCCCTGGCATAGGGGATATCCTTGCAAAACATGAGTTTGTGTGTGAATGCGACTCACGAGAATGAATGGTATTCCTCAACTCACCCTTGTGATCAAGTGGTTGTAAGTTTGTATTATTTTTTATTATTAATATTGCCTTATTGTGTATGGTTGAGGTACACGTGGGTACATATATATATATATATATATATATATATATATATATATATATATATATATATATAAAATATTGTCGGTCGCGGTAGTCCAGTGGGTAGAGAATTGGACTGCTGACCGGTGGGTCCCGGGTTCGATTCCCGGGCTAGGCACTCTGGGCACCTGCAACTCCACCCAAGCTAAAGTGATTTTTCGGGTACCAGGTCTTCCTGGGAAACCATATTCGGCACAGGGAAAGCCTACCCTGATGTGTGAATTTCACACGCCGTATAGGGCTTAGTACTGGGTGATCTCTAACATCACCTACTAAACCGACCTTCGGGTTGATTACTGTGTTTATGGTTTTATATAAAATATTATATATATATATAAATGTATGTATATATGTATATAGATATATGCATATATATACATATATATATATATATATATATATATATATATATATATATATATATATATATGTATATATATATACGAAATCTGTCCAGAGTGTATTAATTATTTTGAGAAAAATTGCCCACCTAGAGCAATAAAGTTTTGCTCCCCATCAAATTACTCCACTTGGAATCTCAATCCCTTATCGCAGCGTCTCTTCCCCTCTCCTAAACAATCGACTAGTTTCGATTTCGCAATGGTCATCAGCTACCTAGTTGCAATTTCTTTTGTCACGTCAGCGTAATAATTTAGTATTTCAGCTGCAGAGGACATGCTACAAACCATGACCCAGTTTTTCCATAAATGATCATAACTGGAGATGAGGCATGGGTCTACCCCTATGACTATGAAACAGAATCACCATGTTCTCAACTGTCGGTTGACAGCAATTAGGCTTATGAGATAGAGGTGGATATGTGCATATTAGGTAAGTTTTATATTTACGTGTATGTATGTATGTATGTATGTATATATAGATATATATATATATATATATATATATATATATATATATATATATATATATATATATATATATTATATACATACATACATATATATATACATATACATATGTATATATATACTTTTTATATAAATGTATGTATATATATGCGTGTGTATATATATATATATATAATTATTGAAGGCACAATAGAACACAAATAAAATAGAAACACTTAAATGGACACTCACATGGTAAATTTTATAAGCTTTTGGCCTTCTCCAAGGCCTTCTTCAAGTAAAACTGAAACTTTGTTGGAGAGGGGTAAGGAGTCTGGGCGGGGAGGGGAGGTGAAGTGCAGGGAATGCTGGGAGGGAAATTAAAGATGGCGGTTAAGGGTGAGAATTTTGAAAGATCGGAAAGCTAGTATATACGCGGATTCTCGAGTTCTCACCTTTATATTGGTGGCTGAATCGGGTAGGCATTCTAGGATGCTAAAAGGAAGATACTGGTCGAAATAAAGGGTGTGGGAATTTGCGTGTGAAGGGATAGGAAGAGCAGATAGTGAGGCAGAATTGCAGGAGTACCGGTGATTGTTCATTGGAATGGATGAGGGGGTAATGCATTCGCCTATATAAAATGAAGTGCATTTTTACATGAAAAAAGATAAATAATGTTTTGTGAGATGCAATTAGCGTAGGAACGAGGTGAGGGAGCAATGAGGTGATGTGGGGAGAGTGGAGTAGATCTAATAAGTAGACAAGTTTTACATTGGGGGCGGTTGCAAGTAGGGGAAATATTAGGAAATTTGTCGCCGGGAGGGGGGGGGCGCCAAAGGGTTGGTGGATCGCAGAAGGTTTTTGAGATTGGTGGGTTGTCTGTATGCGATAGATGGGCATTGGGGTAGTAAGGATGAGGTCGCGTCATTGCCATGTAAAATAGGAAACAGTTCTTTAAGGAAGGTTTTCAGTCTGTGTGATCCGGGGAAATAGGTGGTGCAAAGGTTGAGTCCTGCGTCAGATGTGGGCTTGTTTTTATGTGGTGTGTGTAGTCGAATGGAGCGGTGGATTTTATTTTGTAGGAGCTTTTCTGGGTAACCGCGTTTGAGGAGTGCAAGATGTAGATTGTCAAGGTATTTGTTGAGAGTGGCTGTGGTGTTGCAAATTTGGTGTCCACGGATAGAGAGAGAGTTAGGAATCGAGCGTTTGGTGTGTTGAGGATGACAGCTTGTGTGGTGTATGTATTGCTGATGGTTAGTGGCTTTGATGTCAACTGAAGTGGTGAATTTGTTGTTTTGAAGTGAGATGTCTGTGTCAAGAAAGGTGATGGTGGAGTCTGAAGTGGAAGAGGTGAATTTAACAGTGACAGATGAATTTAAGGTGGATAAGAAATTATTGAGAGACTCAGAGCCATGTGTCCAGAGAATAAAGATGTCGTCTATGTAGTGGACTCAGAAAAGAGGTTGGAAGGGTTGCTGTGACAGGATAGTCTCTTCGAGCCTGGGAGGTCAGGCCTTCATCTGGTCCGGAGTGGAGGAGAAAAGACCGAATTTCGGTTTGTAAAGGTTGTGTTGGTTTTTGGTGAGAGTGGTATAGGTGGATGTATCGTTCAGGTGAGCGAGGGCTTGGGAAATTTAATCATTGGTGTTTAGAATCACAACAAAGGAGCCTTTAACGGCGGAGGTGACAAAGATGTTGGCATTGGACTGTTGGGTTTTTAGGGCATGACGTTCGTTCGTAGAGAGTTTATTTTTTGGTCTGAGATATTTTATGAAGGATTGCTTGGAAACTTTTTCGATAAGGGGACGTATAAAAATTTCGACAGGATGGTTACTAGGAAGGGGTTTTGGTTCATGAGTTGAAGCAGGGCGGAATTTGTCAATTGAGGGATTGGTGTTTAAGTTACTGAAAGGTTTACTTTGTGATTTCCAGAAGGCACGCCATCGAAGGTTTCGGTAGAAATTGAGGGTATCAGTGAGTATGTTTATGTGGCTTATTTTTGGTGTAGGGGAGAAGGATAGGCCTTTACTAAGAACGGATATTTCATTGTCTGAAAGGCTGGTGTTTGAAAGGTTTACAATGTCATGGGCATTATCGGAGGGAGGGGGGGGTGTTGGGATCTTTCGGTGGTGGCTGGCGTCTTGGAAAAACCGGAGGACCTTTGGGAGGAGTTCTATGGCAGGTTATTTCTCAGCTCATCTCTTTTTTTTCATCTATGTGTAGATCGACACATTTGGCATTAGTTTCGCCATGCATGAAATCCTTACATGACACAAATAAGCCTCGAGGAAAATTTCGTGTTTCTCTTTATCTGTTTCACCACTTAAGTGCAGGATCTAGGCTAAGCATCGTCACTGAATATTTCGATGAACCACCACTAATGGATCATAAAAAATAAACACTAGAGGTTTACAAGGTTAATAATAAGAGTATCGATAGCAACTGTTTCCGGACGTTTGCGTGCAGAAGATTGCGCGCGAAAGATCTGCGCTGCAATCGTCCTGAAGGTTTTGACTGAAGATCAAAAGCAGAGTCGAGTGTCTGGTTGTGAAGACTTTATGCAACGGCATCGCGACGATTTATCAACCCAATTACCGTCCCGATTTGACACCAGCAGAGTATTTCCTATTCCCAAAAGTGAAATTCTTCCTCAAAGGACGCCACCATTGGACCCTAAAAGCCGTCAAAGAAAGTTGCACGAGTACCCTTAAGGACTCTAATTGGGAGCGTTCGACTGGTGGAAAAGGCGCTGATCAAAGTGTGCCGACGATCAAGGGATGCATTTCGAAGAATTTTGGGGTGTTGTAGCAATATCTGAAATAATTAAATAAATATGAAAATCAATATACATGCATATATTTATACATAAGTGTGTTTGTATAATTGTGAAAACTTACGTAATGTTCATGTACTGTATCAATGGCTATAAATTTACAATCCTTAAGTAGAAGGTACAAATTTTCATCACCACAATTGCATTACGTTTAAAAGTAGAATACTCTTTCCCTGTACCTAAATGAGGAAATCCATGCTCAGAAGGTCGATGTGCCTGGTTTCTCAGGTCAGTGTTTTATTTCGATGAACAAAGTTAGACGAAGGCATAATGATAGTTTTATCATTCAATGTCTCATTGTCTTGAGATGAAAGATATATATTTGAGCTTCCTGGGGTTTCACAGTTTTCACGTTTCACCTTTACATACAAATGATATCAAAGGCAGGTTTTGGAAAAAAATTGTTTAACCATATTCCTCCATCCTATATTGTACTTTCAACACTCAAGCTCGCCTATTCGGAAGCTACTCTCCAGCAAATTTTACGATGGAGATGACCGATATTAAAATATAAGGTTGATAATTTTAGAGTTGATGATTATTTCATATTGAAAATTACATTAAATATCATCATAGTTATTGGATAGATAAGAGAAACACTGCAACTCCATAGTCAATATTTATTGATAGCCATGGTTTCGCTACTTTGTGGCCGCACCTGATGATGTCACATAGTGGTAAAAGCCATAGTCATCAATAAATGTTGACCTTAGAATTTCTGCCTTTCTCATGACAATGCAATTGAGAAATTCCACCAAGTAAGGTCAAAAAGAGTAACATAATAATTATAACTAACATGATTGAAATGAATCATTATAATACCTGGTTTCACATGAATAAGCTATTATTCCTGGTGATACACTTCTTATTGTCGTTCAGACTTTCTTTGTCAAACTTGGAGCATATAAACCAGGACCTTTATTTGGCATGCCAATGCAAGATATCAAACATATCATCTTAAATGGAGGTGCACTATTAATCCTTTCTTTACTTAATTGAGATTTAAATTTCCACCATGATACTTATTAGATTTTTCCACACCTCTTATCGCATTTTCAGCATCCATTACTACATTTTCTCTGAAGAATATTTTGCAATGCGAATTTCCTCTTCCTAAAGCAACTAAAGCTCCATGGATAGATGATACCTCACTGGAAGTTTTATTTATATTTCGGATGTCATACTAAGAGCACGGAAACGAATCTCAAAGCAGAAGAAAGTTCCTTCTTTGGAAATTAATATATTTTAACACAGTAGGAGAGAAGCTACATAAAGTAAGACAGAATGGGGTGGGACCAAAATTATACATTGACTACGCGTATAAATCACATTAATAGTTTCCTTGTTTTTGCGGTGATGCACCTTTCGTTAGTTGAGAAAATACCATTGGATTTTAATAAAAGGAGGCAAACAAATGATGATTAGAGCTTATTTTGAATCACCTTACCGTGGCAAATTTTATTCCCCGCATATGCTCGTGGTCCCCTGCTTCCCTAAAGCTGCGAGGAGTGGAGTTGTGGAGTTACCGGGGTCAATGCGTATAGAAAATTTTATTAGTTACACTATCTCGCTAAACACACACACACACGCACAAACACACACACACACACACACACACACACACACACATATATATATATATATATATATATATATATATATATATATATATATATATATATATATATATATATATATATATATATAGATGATTTCGTCGACGTAACACGGAAGTGTTGAATAATAAATTGGACAGCAGCAAACAATATAGAAACACATAAAAAGATCACTCACACGTTATTTCTTCATCATTTCGACGGAATTCTGCTCCGTATTCATCGGAAGATATAGAAGTAATGGTATATATATATATATATATATATATATATATTATAAACACACAGTGAAAGTGATTGCCAAATAAAATCTTTTATAAAACATGTATGTTTATTTCTATATATATATGAACGAATAGGAATTTGTAAATATAGTTACCTTTTGAAATTCCGTCTTGTTTCCGAATTGCCGTGAAGCCTTGAGTGCACGCCTCCCTCTCTTCCGGAACACTTTCCGCCTCCAGACCTGACGATTCTAATTTGTGCGATGAAGCTCAAAGTCAGGTTAGAGTTTTAATCAGCTGTACTGAAGGTGGGTGTGCAATTATTAATTAACGCTATACGTTGCCGTGAAGGTATTACCGAGGCTTAACATGGAAGAGCAACCCGGAACCCGGAGCTCTCTCTCTTCATCTCGGTCTCAAGCCTCCAGGGACCGATCCCCCTTCGTCCCTACCCCTTTGCAGCGTCATCCATCCTCCACCACCCCCCTTCAAGTGCGCGGCCCCCCTGGGGTACGGCGACTTCCACCTTCCCGCAGAGAGAGAGAGAGAGAGGGAGGGAGTGAGGAGCATGCCGGCCACGACTCGTGAGACGAGAGCTGGCTCCCGCCGCACTCCCCCGCACCCCTCCCGATCCTCCCTCCATCCTCCCCATGGTGGGTGCCCCCGGGATTACGCCCAACCCCTACTAATCCCCGGACCCCACCCCCTCCCACTTCGTTCCCTTCGCCTTCGGCCGCCGACTAAGGCGCCCCGCTACCGTCACCGCCCATGCCACTGGGGCTAGCTTGCATAATTCAAGCGAGGATATGTATGAACCTTTCAAGATGGCGCTAGGAACCAGGCGCCCCGCCCTCGATACATAATTCAATGGCCCGCTTTTCGCCGCCCCCGCCGTCTTCACCCGTCTCCCCCCCCCCTCACTCTCCCCCGCCCCTTCTCCCTGACCTCCCAAACCCGCGCCCCCTATTTCCGCGCCCCTCCCCCGGTGGGAAAGTCTTCCTCAGATCTGGAGGGGGGAGGTGTGATATCGGGATGCCCCCGCTTCCACACCCGCCCCCCATCCACCTTCCACCCGACGAACGACGTGCGACGGGAATTCCCTCCAAGAAATCAGTGCAGAAAATGATTTCAGGAAAGGATTGAGGGATCGTTCATGGTACGTGAGCGATTTTTCTGGCCACGAGTGGTTGGAGTCGGGCGGCAGCCGCCTCGGCGTGGGCCTGCCGTTTAACACGCGAGGCATCCAAGGTGGCGGTGGTCTGATGAAAATTAAAGATGAAGAAGACCCGTTTGTTTTTGATTGAGCTAATGCAATAAAACGGTCCATTTGGAAAAATTCATCATCAGTTATTACCTTTCCAGAAATGTCTGTAGGAAAATAGGGATGAACAAATTATTGGCAATGTATAACATAGTATAGAATTTTGGTTGAACTCAGTGGATTTGCGGTTTTAGTTTGGCTTGACACTGTGCCCTGTTTTCCTGTTACGTCCAGGAAATGGTTGCTTAACATAATGCTGTAATATTTATGTTCGATCTACGTACAAACTGGAATATCAATTGACCGTAAAAATTTTAATTGACATTTTTATTCAATACATAGATGCCTATAGTATATTGATAACGGCAAATGCTCTCTCTAAACCGGTTTTCTTGAATGGCAAATAAATATACAGGAGGATACAAGCTGACTGTCTCACTCACTCGTTCAATTTTTGGACACTTTAACTGGAGTTGGGAGATTGAATTTTTTAGGAAACGTACCAATCTGGTCGAGAACACTTCTGAGGTAGGTAAACTCTTCCATCTGCTCTAGTTTATGAACTCCTATTTTAATATTGAACTTAATCTTCCTCTTTCTCGAAAACCACATAACCTTTCTTTTGGTTACATTTATTCTCTGGCAAACCCTTGGCTATCTGGCAAATTTAAACTTGATTATAGGCGAACGTTACCGGTTTTATCGATTCCCCCCTGACATTCTTTCCAATAACAAGTTGTTCGCATACCACTTTTGCCATTTCCTCCACATATATATTGAAAAACTCCTGGTAACTGACGCTCCAGTCTTACTCCTCTTGCAAACACCATACCTTGACCCTTTAGCCACCGTAAGCGTCTGAGCAGTCTGAGATAGTTACAATTTGCAGAGAAGTCCTCCAATGTACTCATATCTTTTCTATACATTTATTTAGTCTACCCTGTTAATGACGTCGAACCTAGTCTCGGAATAAAAACAACAAAAAATCATACAAAGATGGTACCCTTATTTTCCGTTCTATTGGTGATTTCATTGCTGGTATTCTTTTAGGTAATCTCATTATTGCTTAGGATGTGCGTTTATATCTTCTCTTTCTGAAGCCAAACCGATCACCCCCTAAATAAATATATAGCCTCTTTTGTTGACAATCCTAAACATCACCTAAGGTGATTGCGAAACAAAACCTATTTTATCTATTATTCACAGATTATCTTTCCACTTTCTGGGATGGGAAATATAAGTGCAATGACGAAATCATCAAGTCCAATTCCGTGCGCATTAATTCCTCGAATTAACCCATGAAAACCATTCCTAACACCTAATCCAAACTGTTAAGTAGTTCTGTGGTGATGGTATTTATTCCCACAGCTTTTTTTATTTTGATTCCCTTAAACCCCATTTTATCATTCGAATTATGTCTCAATCAACGCTATCTTCATCATACTTTCTTTTTGTACCTAAACTTGTTGGCCTAATATCTTTGCCACATACATACACTTTCTAGTCAATCGATCCCTCTTAAATATTTCCTGGGTCAGTTAAAACTTTCATCAATTTTCCTTAGCAACCTGCACTAATTTTCCTCTCTCACCTCCTATTTTTTCTTACTCTTCTGCTGAGCGCACCAAATTCACCCGTTCTCCGTAACTCAACGTACCCTAGCACAACTTCCGCAACCGCATTTTTTCTGTCTATAATTTTCCACCTTATTTTGTTAGCACAGACTACCTTCAGCGTAATTCCATGTGTACATTCTTTCCCTGGAATGCTTATCTATTTTCTTAACTGTCTTATCTGCAATCCATGACTTCCTCCTAATTTTCATATGCTAACATAGTTATCTTACATATTACGATATCCATTTTTATGAGTGATATCCATTTTTCGTGTGTTAATATTTCACAATTTCCTGCCACATTTGCAATTTCCAGCCGTTATTGCTAAATTCCAGTCCCTCTTTCTCGGTTCTATTTTACGTATACTCTTCAATCTGACGTTTTCTTAATGATCACCCAGATTTGATCTAAATCTGCATCAGCTGCTGGGAAAACTTAGAAAATTAATTATTTTATGTTGTTTATAATGTTTATATTGTATTTAAACCTGTGCCAAAATAAAATAACGTAGCCTAATTTCTATATTTTTTTCAATATCTTGGCATGTTCCACATACTCACGGCTATTGTGGTATTGAAACCAATTGTCCTTTGTGATTATAACATTTCGCCTGGAGAACTTCATTGCTTTCTCCCAGAGGTCATGCCTTTTTCATAAATCGTAGCTTCCTTCTTCAAATCCCACTGTCGCCCACTACTTTGTCCCAATTCAGTATTTCTGCTTCTACGCTCCTCCTAGTGAAAGCCTTATTATTTCCTCTAATTGATTTCATATGCTGTCTAGTTTATCCTGCCTATGTTTACTTCTGGGTATGTAGAGCTGAAGCACGACCAATTTCGTTGGATCACCTTTTATATCTAATTGAGCCTATCACGAAATCGTGGGATAGATGATATAAGTTATTTTCGGTTGTCTTTTTTAATAATGTTTTAGCTAGGCATTATCTCTTAGATTGTCCGTGCCAAACACCTTTGCAGCCGGCTAATTTCATCTGGTTCCTGCTCTTCAACCTTTTGGTATTGGTGACCCGGCAAGAAGTGTTACTATGTTGCTATGAAGATATTATTGCCAATATTGCTCCACAATGGAAGCTTCTAAAATATTTTCGAGTCAAAATACCAGTTGCCCTAAAATGATATATTGCGTGCTTCATGTGTCATATTATTTTCAAATTCCGCACACAAACAATTCTTAGATCGATCTTTAATGTTATAGAATTAATCTCAGGTTTGTCTAAACATTCCTGAAATGGTAATCCTCTCTACCTTTTGGTAACTCTCTTAATGTTCTTCAGTAATCGCAATCGATTTCAAAGCTATTTTCAATATGACCCTTTCGGCATGTGGTTTAGTTAAAATTATTGTTTCTTTTCAACTACGTTCACTAACGGCTGATATTTTGGTGCATGTGGGTAGCGGAAAGCAGCAATAAACAACATTTGAAAACAAAGATATGAAGTTTTCTTTTTATGAGACGACTTTGGATGGGGTCCTACTTCTAGAGGGGACCACTTAATCGATGTTTTTCCCGTCGATATCTCTTCTCCCTCGGGATTTATGACCACGATCGGTAGCGCGGGGAAAGAGGAAGAAGCAATAAAGCTGCTGAATGAGAAATGAAACTAAAGTTCTGCCTTTCTTTGGACCATTGACCGTGGCATTGGATTGGCCCCTCTTCTTCTGGTTGCATGGCTATAAAGACTATGTTGTCCTTTCCGAGTAAGGGACGAGGGTGACCACTCGTGAGGGCACTACCAGGGGTCGCAAGGGAGACGCTGCTCTCATTCCCTGTACTTGGCCTCTTAAAAGGGCTATGGAGCAGAAGCGCCCATCGGCCGCGTCACAATAGTTCAAGACGCCCAGCCAAGGCGCCGGCTAGTGCAATGAAGGCGATTCCTCTGTGGGCGGAAGAGAGGGTGAGTGGAGGAGAGTGAGATTGGAGGAGGGTTTGGGTTGAGAAGAAGGAAATGATGATCACGAGGATTAGGGTGTTCGCCGGGGTTTTGTCCGATGGCAACGGGGAACTAGTTTCGGCGTTATCGGGAGAGATTGACCAATGATACATTGATTTTTGTCGGTAATAAAACCGAAATTGGCAGTCAATACCTCTTCCAGGATCCAATAAAGTGTGCTCATGCTCTTTAAATACAAACGTTACCCAAACGGATTCCAATTTTAAGGTTTGGAAGGAGAAACATATTATATTTAATTGAACGTAAGCAATAATGGAAAATCAAATCGACCATTTCCTTTATCATAATGGGTGATGAAAGCATTGCCTATTAGAAAATGGGTAGCTGGGAAAACATGATTTATTGCGCGTGAGTGACTATTGATGAGGTAACCGCCCGTAGAAAAGCTCACTAATGGACTAACGTATTCTTAAAATGCCACAGGAAATAAACATCGTAGAGGGACATACATTTACGAATGTTTGAAAATGCTTTGATAGAGTTTTCCTCATAGAAGGAAAATAGAATGGCATTTTCCATAATTTTCGTTTGTCGTGAAGCTCAAATATTCATAATGTTAGCATTCGCTACTCCATTCTTCTATGGACACCGACGAAGAAATAAGTCAATAATCACTTCCAAGAACATGAGAAAAAAATATATATATATCGTTGAGTAGTGACGCATTTTGTTAAAACTTAGATCACAAAAATAAATAAATTACAAATTCACAAATTCTAAGGTGGATCTAATGAATATATTTTAGATGTGGTTACTGTATGTATCAATGTTTTCATATTTTCACCTTTTTGGTAGGTAGTCTCTTCTTTCCAGCTACCTTTCATGCTCAAGATTTGCATACATTAGCTTCCAATAAATATTCACTCTACTTGTCCTGGGACAATGTCCCTGGGCTACCTTTTTCTAGACTTATTAACTTCACATTTTCATTTTTACTGTAGTTAGGTTTCCGTCGGAGGCAAAAAAAATCTCTGGTTTAATATCATGTTCATCATTTTATTGTCGCCCCCAAAGTTCTCCATCTCCGTCGATCCTTCTACCCACTCGTAAAATGGGAGAACTGATACCGTCATCGGATATTGCCAGCGTGTGACTTGTACCACGGAGGTATCCTATGTGCACCACCCCAATGAAGATTTACACTGTTTATTCGATAAATACAGTCTACAGACACGTCATATCATCAAAGAAAGCTAATTTTTTACACTTACATTTACAGCTACTTTTTTTAACAGTACTATAATACCATTTGTACGTTTCATTACGGCGTCCTTGCAAGACATATATATCTCTTATAGATATCAGTTCTCATAAATGCAAATCAAACTAAAAATGAAGTTCTAATAAGAGGCTCATTTGTAAGTTTAATACCTATCCCCTAGTCCAAAATAATATGACCATCCATAAAATCAGTGTAATAGCTACCACTGTTGGAATAGAATGAGAACTATGATTTTTAAAGATCCAGAATGTACATGGGTGGTCTGAAAATTTTTCGAACTAACAAAGATACAAGACATTCTTTCTGAAATTTTTAAGGTCGAAAACTTTTCAGACCACCCTCGTAAATTAGTTAGCCAGAAATTTCGTAGCATGTGGTAGTTTCCATAAAACTGAAAATTGGAAAGACTGCTTGAATGCTGACATTATTCCAAAAGTATCGAGTTTAAGGTAAGGGCCAGCAGATTTACAGTCCGGGACTTGCATTTACCATGGTGTTATTTTACTGGAAAAGAGAGGAAGAAGGAGTGTTGTAATCCAAATGAGCTGCTGGACTGCAGCGGCTGCGTCCCAGAATCCCATTTGGAATACGCCGCCACTCCTCCCTCACTCCCCCTCTCGAAATACGTCCCGATAAGAACCGCAAAGGCGGGTGCTCGCGCGGCCCTCTAGTAGAGACAAGACTGGAGAAGACTAGAATTAAATGACACGGTATCGATGCTTTCAAAATATATTTAATCCAGATAAGCTTGGAGTGCTATAATTTTATCATTCTGTGTGTAGTTAATTTGTAAATTATATTCTTTTTTTTAAATGGAGAGTAATTTGAGTGCATGTAAATCTGGTGCCAGTATTAAAAAATTTTGATTTTTTGGTTAATAGAATTCTCTACAAATGGCGGATCGTTGCATAGAAGTGCCGACTCATTTTGATTAACACTTAAATCTTATTATAAGGAGGGCTAACTGAGGCCAATTAAAGTATTTACTGTACTAAGAAAAGTTGGTCATTGCTTGAAATGTTAGTGACTTAGGGGAAGGAGAGAGAATTCTCCGGTATAATAGTTTCTCGTTAATTCTCAGTTTTCCATGTGTCAAAATTAATTCTGCACATAGCACCTAATAAGAATCTAAATTTGAGAAACAACCCGTACGAACACTCCTATTCACAGGTAATCTAGATGGAACTTCAACTGACAGGTTGTTCACGTAGCATCAACATGAATGTATGTTTAAGGTGTCCTCTGCAATTGTTTCCGACAAAGCAATTCCATGCTTTTTAAAAAATAATTTAACTAAGTTTTTAATCGTTTTCTGTCTACCGCGTGCATATTTAACGAAAATTTTAAGTTCATTTCTCCTTCAATAAAGAGTCATTGGAATCAACAATCCGAAAAAATAGAATAATAAGATTTCTTTAAAAGGCGCTCAATTCCATGAAATACCGATTGCTCATTCAGATGAATGTTTTTAAAATCTGATAATGCTAGTTAAAATTTCGCATATGTACTCCTCATGTGGTGTAATCTTCATTCAAAAAAATGGGTTTCTGTCGCAATTGAGTTGTGCCTAATTCATTTTCTACGGAAAAAGTGAGTTTTCTCTCTGGGAATTTCAGTGGCTTTACCGAAAATTGATTTTCCAGGCATTTTTATCCGTTTTTTGATTTTTCCCTATAGGCATGAACTGCTCACGAATACTAAATCATGTAAAATCCAGTTCAGTGTAAAATGAATAATTTAGCATTTGTTTTAACAAATGCTAAATTATTCATTGTGTTAGCATTTGTTTGTTTTAATATCTTATTTAATCGTAGAGTGGCTATTATAATTTACACTCTTTTGTTTCCCCGTTATAAAAGAATGCTTAAACTATCTCCACTAACTAATTAAAATAAACCCGAGACTTACCGACCAATATCTCTAATGCATATATCTTCTTAAATAATGAAGGCATATTTAAGGTTGTTAGTGTTGTGATGCCCATACTACGCTGTAGAGACGAAGCAATAAAGGAACATATCATGTGACGAGCTATTGGATATCTTATTTTTTGATATACGAGTACTTAAGTTTAGGAGTGGAATGCCAAAGGCGATGTAGCATTCTTAAATTTCAAGAAAGTCTTAAAGTAATCCACCTTCATTGTAAACACATGCACAATAAACGTCATTC
Source organism: Hetaerina americana (assembly GCF_022747635.1). NCBI lineage: Eukaryota > Metazoa > Arthropoda > Insecta > Odonata > Calopterygidae > Hetaerina > Hetaerina americana. Next base: position 3,061,149 of record NW_027286292.1, on the reverse strand, counting down.
AAAACGTTTTCCGATCATCCATTTTTGATAAATGTAGTGGGAGAAATAATACCTGGAAATTTTCTTGATTAGCTGTTAATTAGCAAAAATATTTCGAGCTATCGATGCGATAGGATATAAAGTTTTCGTGGATAGGCACATTTTTAAATAAATATAAGCTCAAATTTTGTCTAAATTATCCGCCTCATTTCGAAAGAAAAGAAATATTTAAATCTATAAAGCTAATTCTTTAGGATAAACATATGTTCTGAATCACATGTTATTTATCCGAGGATAAATTTTTAACAGGTCTACAAATGTTACTGGATCCTATATATTTCTTCGTTTCTAATTCCTCCTGGCACCGAAATTTTCTATTACCTGGTCCTCCTTGGCCATCCTTGGTAGCGCTACCCTGTTACGCTTCCTTTAGTGATGACCTTCACCAAATAATCATACTTCAGATTATATGCAACTAATTTTAATCCTCTTCTTGTTAGCATACTCCGCCGACTTTCTTCTTTTCCCTTATTTCAACGCATTTTGCATTTGTTACTCTTCCCCTGAATGTTTTTGTTCTTCTCTAGGATCACCTTTCCACCACCCCAAATCTTTTCACCACGCTCCGACGTACAAATATATAAAACACTGATATAGATTTTTAAAACATAGAAACACGAAAAAAGGACACTCTCATTTGTAGTTTGGACATTTCGACGGCACGGCTATCATCATCAGAATGCCGTTCTCGGACGAAGAGCGGAGACGATATGTGTGGGGGACGGGGTGAGGGGAGAAGAGGTAAAGGATGATTAGGAAACGGACAAGAAGGCGGGAGGGGGTATTTAGGCGGCTATTGGATGGATTCATTGGGCTTGATTCAGTCCGGGGGGTTTAAATGGCTGGAGCACCCAGATGGGTGTCATCTCGTGGATTCTCACTTCTATGCTACTTGCAGATTTGGGAAGGGTTTCAATTACCAAACAGAGAAGCAGTAATCGAAAGATTGGTCATGGGAAGCAGTGTGAGCATAGTTGGATAATCAAGAAAGATGGGTGTTATTTGATTTGGTGTTATAGCGGTGGTTATGCATGCGGAGGGAAAGGATGGTGGTGCATTCACTCACATAGAAGGCAGGGCAGAAGTTACAGGAGAGGCGGTTTATAATGTTTTCTGAGGTGGAGGTGGGGTCGGGTTGGTAATTGGTAGTGAGAGAGGTGGCGGGTCTTAGAAGATGGAAGCATTTGCAACGTGGGTGTTTGCATAGTGCGGAGAATAGATAGGGGTGTCCGCTGGTGACCTTGTCGACTTGGGAAATATAGGAATGAAAGTTATGTGGACTGACTCTTATTATTAATTGGGAAGAGTTCACGGATGGAATGTTTAATATTATGGGTTCTGGAGTGGGAAGTGGTGATAAGGTTAGGGCATTCAGGGCGGTTTGGTTTCGGGAGAGGAGTGAATTCGGTTGACAGTTTGAGATTTAAATTTTTCATCAGTTATTAATTATTCCCAGTTTTTCAGGATACCCGCGTTTCCTGAGGGAGTCATGTAGCTGATCCATGTATTCCTGCTGGGAGGGGGTGGTGTTGCAGAGACGGAGGCCACGGACTGAGAGTTAGCTGGGAGGGAGCGTTTTGTATGTGATGGCTGGCAGCTCTTGAACCAACAACCAACGAACAGTCAACAACCATTAATACCTTCATTTCACACTTTAATCTATGACTAATATCTAATCTTTAAACTATGTGACTATCTTATCTCTTTTACAAGTGATTTTCTGTTTAATTAGTAAATCACTTCCACTTATTCCGTTATATTTTTATATAGTCTTCCTTGGAAATTTCTTTCCGTAAATTGAAAACAGAAATTTAAATTGGTTATAACATTGGTCATTTTAAAGATTTGTAAGTTCCTTCCTCCATAGTGCCTTCTATGTTCTCTGAAGATATACTTATATAACTCTAGTGCATATTAGGTAACACTGACCCGCCACTTCCTTAGTTTTAGCTTTGTACCTGCATTAGTACCGTACATTCACAACAGACACATGTATGTTGTGAATGTACTATACCACACCTACTATGTAAGTGTGATACTCAGACATCAGTGATGATATATTGTGAATGTAAGTGTGATACTCACACTTGCATTCACAATATATCATCACTGATGTCTGACCTACATAAAGAGCCTATGATTATCTGCCGCCATTTTAGGCAATTTTCTGCTTTGTTACTCTACGTGGTGCATATTTCATTTTGGATCACGAGGAAGGCTGACTATTTTATTGGACATAATTAAGTCTTTACATTTTTTTACATAGGACTCCTTGTTTAATACCACGACTGAATTCCCCTTATCTGCTTTCGTGACAATGAACTTATTTTTTTTAAATGGACTTTTTTAGGAAAGAGGCAGCCATAATTACTTCTAGTGAGTATATCTCACTTGTGGAATTTAAGAAATTCCTATGTTTTGCTATTTCCCTTGAAATGAACTCTTTTGCTACTGCATTTCCATTGCCGAGGGGCAAATCACAATCTACTGCGAAATTTTTTAGGTCCTAAATGGTCACTCGGAGGTGAGGACTGTGCATGAGGTCTTTCTGGTGAAGACTCCGTTCCTCGGGCTAGGAAGTGTGGTTAGAGAGATTGATAACCCCCTCGTTGAATTTTATGGTTTGAGGGGACAGTTTGAACTCAGCTTCTTTTTCTTTGGTTAACGTCTCAATTTTTTACACTAGGCAGTCATTTTTTTGAAACGCGACTTCACTCGCTTTTTGACTAAAACCATCATCCAAGGCCAACTATTCCGCCCAATGCAGGTAGCTGGTTAACTCTGTGAATAATAGAAGCAGTTAGTGGGATATTGAATCCCTCTTGACATACCATTCGCGTAGTTCTCTTTTGATCCAAGCTCATCTCGCGGTTGCGCCGGCGAACTTCGCTGCCGAAGAATTGGAGCTCTCGGTGACATTGATGTATTCGTACTTAGGGGTGATTCCGCGAGCGAAACCATGGTCGTGTTAAGTATCAAATCTTTATTTGGAAGTGCAAAGTTTTTTTTTCTAACTTCACGAGCCCATGGTCGTCAGACTGATTGTTCTGAAATTTTGAAATTTCATTTTTTTGGTATAGGGACGATAATATTTCCATTTAAGTCTCTCAATATTTTACTCAAATGTTGTTATCACATAATATGAAGTAATGACCAGGGAGATTCCTATTACCTTGTTTATTTATCTGGTCAACGAGTAAATTATCGATCCCGTGGAGTTTATTTGCCCTTTTTTACTGCGGCGGAAATATTGTTTTTGTGCATTACCACGTCATTCCTTAGGGTATTCTGTTGAGATTCCATGTGGCATTCTGTATAAATTCCAAATGAATACTTTCAGAAATACGTTGAAGTTTTTGATAGAGATTGATGAAGGTATTTTGCACAAGTTAACTTCGCTGCCGAAGAATTGGAGCTCTCGGTGACATTGATGTATTCGTACTTAGGGGTGATTCCGCGAGCGAAACCATGGTCGTGTTAAGTATCAAATCTTTATTTGGAAGTGCAAAGTTTTTTTTTCTAACTTCACGAGCCCATGGTCGTCAGACTGATTGTTCTGAAATTTTGAAATTTCATTTTTTTGGTATAGGGACGATAATATTTCCATTTAAGTCTCTCAATATTTTACTCAAATGTTGTTATCACATAATATGAAGTAATGACCAGGGAGATTCCTATTACCTTGTTTATTTATCTGGTCAACGAGTAAATTATCGATCCCGTGGAGTTTATTTGCCCTTTTTTACTGCGGCGGAAATATTGTTTTTGTGCATTACCACGTCATTCCTTAGGGTATTCTGTTGAGATTCCATGTGGCATTCTGTATAAATTCCAAATGAATACTTTCAGAAATACGTTGAAGTTTTTGATAGAGATTGATGAAGGTATTTTGCACAAGTTTTTGAAGCTATCCCTTGATATGGCTTTTAGCGTTCCGTAGGATTTCCTTATATAAGCCGCAGCATGGCACTATTCGACTAATTTGACAAATTATTTACAATATCATGTATATATGCTATAAAATTTTTATATCATAGTGTATATACATGACATATATATATATACTGACAAATAATATTTTATACTCCACCTGTACATTATTTCTTTAATTAATTTATGAAGCTGTATGCTTCAAATTTTTCTTCATTCTCTAGCAAAATTTCTTGTTTGTTTAATAAGGTATGTTTCATATTTTACTCTGCTCTTCATCCTCCAACAGAAAGTACTGAAAATAAATTAAAAATATAAGAATAACTCAACACATTATGGCCGCAAATATTTCCATGCATGATATAAAATTAAGAATTGCTAAATATTATGTGATACAATTAATATCGTAATTACGCATTATTTTGTATTGCAATTGCATGTAACTTTAGAGCTAAAAAATAAAATGCTCACCATTGAAGTGTTCTACTTATTTGGAAGATAACCGCTTCTTGGCAGTTTTGCTCTTATTTGCAATGAATTTTTCGTCCCGAAGGACATCATTCCCCAGCCTATTTGCTATCTAATATAGTGACATCAAATGATTTAAGTTTTTATGACTCTGTTCTGGACTTTATAACCAACAAGTTGTTTATGGTAAAAGTACCAGAAATAATATTTGAAGTTTCGTATTATTAAAAATTGATAATTTAGGGTTCCAAATGTCAGTAAATTAAAATTTAGCATACTGCAGACAGCAAATGTCTTCGTAATTTGGGACTTTTCTACCTCAGATGTTCTCATAGCCAGGCTGGAAGACATTTTCGCGGACTTGAATGGGCCATTAATTATTACAATATATTTCTCCTTTTTAGTTCAATGTAAGGTATTCCCTGAAAATAGTTTCTTAATTTGTTTTCACCATGAAATACCCAGAAATTAGTTTTTATAAAACGTTGTTCCAATGTATCCGTAATTACAGGTACAGCCTGCATTATACCGAAGGAATTCAAAATAGTGTTTGGTGTGTAGATTTATATAATAAATACAAATAAAGGATTGCTTTTTGGCCATGAAAGACAGCATAATTATGGTATTCTCTTGCGTTAAAGTAAGAATTTAACTTTTTTGCTGTCTTCTTGGAAGCAAGTAGACATCATATGATGCTTTCCATTATGTGCCTCACACTTTGAATTTAATGCAATAGGTGATGATATCTCCTTCATTTCTATGAAGAATGATTTAAAAAATATGTTTTTTGAGTGTATATATTTGTTTCATGTATCCAAAGCGCCTAACCGATTTGAATATAAGAACGTATTATGCAATAAAAATCTTCAATGACATTTGCAAAAATGCTACAAAATGCCAAGCGTCCGTGCCATTACCACGTTGCTAAGTAATTCTAAATAGCTCTTTTCTATGAGCCCCTTCTCTGAATTTCACCCCTTTGTATGAATAAAAATTATAGTGTTGCCGCTATTAACGTGAAAAGATAACAGTAGTATTTGCTTAATTTACTTACACGAAATCCTCGGGAGGAATCAGGCGGTCGGCAATGTTCTCCTCAAGACAAAAAGTAGCTAGGAAGATTTCCGTAGAAAAGTTGGCCCTCCCGACCAACCTTGTTTTATGGAAAACTTTGAAAATTCCGTAGAATTCTTTGGAATTCCTTACGTGTTTCGGATTTTATTGGGAGGTTGGCTTTTCCTTTTTTCAATGCATGTCCGTTCCACTTCCCTCGAGCTTTACATCAAACCCGAGTTTCATTTTGTAGACGTTATGTCACAATTGCAGAAAATTTACATGGTCATTAAAATACTTGGCTTCATTGCCATTTAAAGCAGTGTTTCCCAACCCTTTCAGGTTATGACGACCCTTTAAATCTTTAAATATGTTCCCCCATCACATTGCAAATACTTTGAATTTTTATTCACCAAGACGAATGAAACTTTGGGCTTTTTTTGGGATGTGGTAAAATTGGGCCTAACATATCAAAGGAATTTATGTATTAAAGGTTTCGTTCGAAATTCATGAGGCACGAAAACTTTGCGAAAAGTTTAATTTCATGCTTATGCTCCTTTTGGGGTATTTAGCTTCCTCTTCTAGTCCTAATTGTTATTAGATTTTTTACATCAGGGAATCCAATATACGATGTGAAAATATGCGTTTAATAAAAATATAAAAATAATTTACATCAAAATGTAAATTATTTTTGCCTTTTTTCCAATAGATTATCCAAGAATATATTTTTGAAATGGGGCTGGTTCAAAAAACCGGGGTCCTAGAAGTATCACCCAGTGTATTGTGGAAATAACTCAATCAGGTACGCGCAGTGTTGTCTTCGCTACTCATCATTTGATATGGTTTCATCAAGTGAGGGTAAATTTCCAAATTAACTCTTCACGGCTTCTTTTATCCAAGGAGAAAGTTTACAAATAAACACATGGGAAGTTTTTTTTGATCGCCATGATGTTCATATCAAATTCTTGTAATTATGTGTTTGATTTATTCAAATTATTTAATATATTGGCTAAATTGGATAAGCCTAAGATGGGGTCCATTCGTTTCCCAAAATTCTTCACATGTATCATTACGCTGGCCATTATGCACCAATTATCTTTAGACGTATTTCAATAATTCCGCTGTGCGTTCTTCTCAAAGGGGACCATCTTACTACTATGCGATGAAGATGTACCGTTTCCGAAGCACCATTTTTTTGCATAAAAGCTCCAAAGATTCCATCATTGTGTGCCGGAAAACAAAATAATATTTCTATGCATTAAGCTTTTTATTTTAGGCTACTAAAACTTCCCGTTTCTGAAAGCATTCACTAATTTGCTCAATTAATTAGAGTTTATGGCCCGGCTTCGGCAGCAAGACATCCCCAAAGCGGCAGGATACCTAGCCTGGGTCGCATGGGTGCTCCGCATTCCGTCATGCTTGATATCCCAAGTGTACCGACGAGAGGATGCGGCATGGAAGCGGCTCCTGGAGATGGACATCTTCTCCAAAGAGGTAGTCTTGCCGCAGCCCACCGAGACCATCGAAATCTACACAGACGCCACCCCAACGCAAGGCGGAATAGTGATACCACAGTGGCAACTATCTCGGTCATTTCCGGTTCCAACAGACTGGCACATCAACGAAACAGAACTCTACGCGGCATTGTTCGGCCTCACCGAAACCATTCTTCTGTTAAATGATTTAAATCTTGCAAATGTTAATATTAAGGTTTACTTGGATAATACTAGTGCATTATATACATTGAAAAAAGGGAACGGAGTCATGTTCCGGACACGCCCCTTGCTATTCAATATGTATTTTGAGATAATAAAGAACGTACAGTCGCAGACAGTGACCTGGTCTTGGGTATCCACGGCCGATAATCTGGCAGACGAGCCCTCACGGGCCGTACCCGCGTTTTAATGTGTCCGTCGGCCATATTGGTCGGCCGGATATATTAACGCGCGGGACGGGCGTGGGGGCAGTCAGCTATAGATTTCGGTCGGGGATGCTCAAGGCCAGCAGCACAACTCTAATTTAATTAGAGTTTCAATTCCATAAATAATTTATGACAACATGTTGAAGCTGATTAAACTGTAATTCTTCTGAATTTGGCACTGTATTGTTCATACAGTCTGAACAATATTAAACTTCTGTAAACATCTTCATAAACGGCTTCCCTCCCATTGTCACTTTTTTCATAATAAATATGAAAGCAAATATTGGACGTCTATTTACTGCATTTATTCTCTTCGTAAAGTTTTATTCTCAGAATTTGACTTGTTTCTTTATTTTCTACGGGTCATTGCTATCCGCGACCTTGACGCCGTTGACAAAAGTATCCCATTGCTTTGAACCAGGGAATTGGCTGTAGCTTCAGAGCACGGAACATGGTTAAATATAGGTACATTTAATGAAGTCGGTATGCATATGTTGTGTTATAGTTATTAATTAACTAAGCAACTGATGTATTTAGTTGCTGTATGTTAGTCATAAGTTATTGTGTGTATTAATTTTATTGCTATTTATGCAAAATTTGTGAAATGCATCTGTAAGTTTAATATCATAAATGTGTGACGAGGGGTTAGGTCTTAGTAGAGACTCCATAGTTTCAATCTTGCCCCAAAATAAAGATGACTACCTATCTACATATGTCGTAAATGAAATGACTGTATACCTCATTTCTCTCTTATTATTTGGTTACTACTCTCTATTTCATTACATTCCTACATTTTACTTTCGGTTTACAATGTAAACATATCTTTCAAGTTTCTAGATAACTCTCTCAAGTTTCACTTTTTAGCGCAGAACCATCCGAAGAATCAGGGCCAGGAGTATTGAGATACAGAGAACCGTCGCGGGGAGAATTAGTTGGAGCAGGAGTCGCTAGGGCATCGTTGCATATCATTAAAAGAATTTTTGAAGCGAAGTTTTTTACATTACTCTTAAAAGTAGTGAATACAATTTTTCGATGGTCTAATGAGCTCCGGATGATCCGGCCGCATCATGAGCGATCTTCGTATCATATTATTCCTCACAGGATGTGTGCGAACAGTGAGTTTTCTCCTTTTCAGAGCTACCGTATTATTACCAAATATATTATGGATAGTTCACTTTTGAAAGCGTTTTAGAATGAACTATTAAATAGGAAAATTGAATTTGGGAAGCAAAAAAGGATCAGATATGGGATTGCCTTAAAGGCCAAGTATAAAAGTGCAATTAGTTCCTATCTTGAAATTTTCGCCAATAACGTTATTCAAGTCCTAGTAGCCCTAATACCTAAGCGAGTAGACGTAAATGCTTACTAAATACATGAACTTATTATACACATTCTACTTTATTGCTTATTTTATAATATGAATTCTATAGAATCTCATTAATTACTTAAAATATTTATCGTTTGCGAAATACATACAAATTAAAAAAGTCAATCATGGGAATCCTCCATTGGCATTTTTCTAGTAACTTTTTATTCTAAATTATTTCTTTAGCGTTTAAAGAAACGAGTCCTTCCATTTCTGATGAGTCCAAGTGACTCGGTTAAAATTAAAGTCACCCGCTCCCAGAAAGTCAGAAACCTTGATATTTTAGCGTTTCACAGAGCTCAATCTATCAAACCAGCTTAACCTCCAACGATTAGTTTTCTGAAGTAAGTCTGTCTATGTAGGGGAAGCGTTCAATTAAGAATGGTTGAAAAATCCATTCTTTATTAATAAAAAGATCTGTGAATACCAGATAACTTACATTACTGGGAGATGCCCAACCATCAATAGTAATGCGCACTCCTCCTGCATCACCCAAAATATTTCTTATGGAATATTTCTCTTTTTCAAAAATCGGTGCTAACAAATTCCCTGAGAGAAACTTTCTACTGGGTAAAATATAATTGGGATTGAGCATGTGCTTTTTTTAAAAAACTGTTACCCTTTATTTATATTAAATGGTTGGTAACCTTTCACAATGATACAAAAAATTTGTTCATAAATGTCTCTCCTCTTAGAGGCCCCCATTGTTTTGGATGTAAACTGACCTAATGTAAGTTGTGAATGTCGGGGGTTAGTTCAACTGGAAAGCTGGTTTTCTGAATCCACAGATGGTTAACAGGAGGTGGAGGGTGGAGGATTATTTGTCCCCAAATTAGAAGATATTTCTTTGGTTGCTATAATCTCTGTTGAAGACGGGCCCTACTGTGAGAGAGTGAGGCAGCAGTCTCACGACTCGTTCGAGTTACCCTGAGATCTGGTACACCAGGATGCTTCATCTTATTCATACAAATGGCATGCAGAAACATTCATTAGATTTCACTAAATTTTATAAACACCATTACTACTGGCAACAACATGACAGAAGAGAAGAGGGAGTATCCTGACGTGTCTTTTTAGATTGGAGTCGAGTCACCTTTGATAGATAATGTAGCCGAGCAAAAATTACATCTTGTTGTTTTACTTCTACTTCTGGCGAACATCGTCCAAATAAAACTTTTTCGGCGAGAGTGCATATCCATATCTTGGCAAATCAAGAAAAGATCCAAAATATTTCTGAGATGTTCCGGTGGTCGCGACTGCATTGCCTTTGGTTGCAACTAGTTGCAAATGGTTTCAAAAGTAATTATTTACTTTTAATGGAGCTACTGATTAGGGCATTATAACGAGTGGGTGTTGAACGGGTGGAAAGTGTTTCAATTGTGTCGGTAATTCGTAGACCTTATAAAAGAGGATGTGTGGGGTTTTTGATTACAGTTCTTCTTCATTCAAAAGGTAATTCGTAGACCATATTAAAGAGAATGAGTGAGGTTTAAACTTATAGCTCTTCTTCATTTAAAAGGATTAGGGCAAGGCACTTTATCAATCAGTGAAGAAATTAGTCATAAAGGCGTTTTAAGTAGTTGTTTCATAATGTGATTTGGCACCTTAAGTTTCTGTTTCATTCTTTTACTGCGTTGTACAGAATGATTACCGCACAATTAATCTTTTCGAAGATTGGTTCAAATTATGCCTCAAATGAAGCGCGGCCGATGGAATTGTCATAATTTTCTGTCACTGGAAAAATATTCAAAGCTCCGATTATGGGTCGAGAGGCCTCGGTTATTCCTACGTTATCTCTTCTCTGCCTTGCTTCTTATATATTAATCTGTGCTTTTGGTTTAATATTAAATTCGCACTGCTCCAAGGTGACTCAAAGAAATGACTCAAGTGAAAGAGTCATTGAGTTGAGGCGATCCAATTGACTCGAGTCAGTAAATGGAATTATTCGGCCCACCTATACGGCAAACAGTACTACCAGCTCAAAAACTTAGGTTAATTTATCAGGACTTCGTGAAACTTAGCTCAGTAGCCTTGTAAATCACCATTTATATTTTATATAAAGGCTTTCATATTGATCTTGACGACGAAGATGTCTTGCCGTTTTTTAGGCGGCTTTTTTATTTCAGAGATCGCCTTATTTGGGCTTTTGCTCTGTGTCCTGTGTATTTTTTCCGTCTTTTCCTGGACTACCAATCCAGCGTCGTTTTTATTTCCCTTTTCCATTTTTTAATTGTCATTATATTCATTATTTATATATTATTTATTTTTTTTCCTATGTGTTAGGGGTTTAACACCATGTTTGGTCTTTTGTACTTATCGTATGGACCAATTTTGTTGATTTTAGTGTATGTCATAGCTTCGTTAGAATTTCCTTTCAGTTTTTCGAAGTAATTCTTAGTTTGCCTCTTTCAGTTTTTCGAAGTAATTCTTAGTTTGCCTCAGTAAAAAGTTGTGTAAATTTTCCAATTAATATCCTATTATTCAGTTACCCGCCATTAACCATCAGGTATTTTAATTAATTCCTGAATTTGAAAAATGATATAAACCAGAAGCCGTCAGCGCTGCTGAAATAATTTCAAATATATAATATATATCTTCTTTCAAGAAAATACTTTAATCTGTTGGATTGAAACGATTCTATTTTATCACTTCTGTTCCAATGAAAGTTAGGAAATTGCTAGAACTGAATTATTCAACAGCATAATCTTTCGCGTCATTTTAACGAACGTTAAACTCTCCAGTCAAAGGGCGGAGTCATGTCTTCTTAGTATTGGGTACACATATTAACAACAGTGAATGCTCTTAAGTCTTTTCTCAAGTTTTCTGGAAAAATATATTTTCTCTGACTGGGCCACGGCTGTTCAATCAGGATCCTAAGCAGCCAAATTTATCACGCTGGTACTTAATGCTCATAAGACGCGCCCCCGTGTTACTTTTAACACGAGCAACTCATGACACGACGGTTTAATGCGACGAATGTATTTTGAGTCCGGTTTCTGTAGTCTGGAAAATTGCTCTTCGAATTAATTGCAAAGCCTAAATGTTGCAATAAATTTATTCTGCAAAATTTGTTAGTTTTTCTGATATTAGGAGGAGATTTTTGATGGACATTTGAGAATAATGTTAATATGCTTATCGCCCGAGTCTTCTTTCATAGTCGTAAGGAAGATGCATGTAAGCTTATACGTAAACCATTTTTGAGACTCAAGTTCAACTCGGTGTTCGCTACCCTTTGTATTACCCACTTAGCACTTTGCTCTTGCAATACCATATCATTATTTTTCATGGCTGAGTCCTGTTGATTGGTACATCACGCATCACTGTAGTAAATTTGCCACTACCCCAGAAATTATTGCAAAACTGCATAAATTGCTCATTGAGAATCGCCGACTGAAAGTGCGAGAAATTGCTAAAGATGCAGGGATGTCATTTGAACGGGAATATAACATTTTAACAGTGAATTTGGATATGAGAAAATTATCTGCTAGAAGGATGCCGCGACTCTTGACGCAGGATCACAAACGCATCATAATTGAAATTTCCGAATATGGTTTGCCCATGTTAAGAGCAATCATCAAACTTTTCTGAGACTTTTGGTGGCTACAGATGAAACTACATTCATTACTATAGCCAAGAGACAAAACAGGAGGCAAATCTGTGAAAAGATGTCAATTTACGACCGCCAAAGAAAGCAAATGCAATACGTTCGGCCGGAACGTTGATTGCTTCAGTTTTCTGGGAATCGAAAAGGGATTCTGCTGATAGATTATCTTACCACTGGTCAAACAATTATTGAGCAGTACCATGCTAACCTCCTGAACCAACCGCAGCAAAATATAGTATGCACGAAAAAAGGCCTGGTTTGGCAAGGAAATGTCATTATTCATCAATAAAATGCTCACCGGCACACTAGTGTCGTTGCCATAGCAAAAATACGTGAGCTAAGTTACGAAATGTTGCCAAACACGCGGAACCGCGGTCATTGAAGGAGGAGGATAGACCTAGACTGGAGGCTTTTGAAATGTGGGTGTGGAGAAGGATGGAGAAGGTGAAACGGACCGAGAAGAAAACAAATGAGGAAGTACTTGGTATGGTGGGCGAAGAGAGGGGTTTGTTGGGAGCAATCCTATGGAGGCAGGAAAAGTGGATGAAGGGGGTATTGACCGGCAGCGGGATGTTGAAGACTGTGATAGAGGGTAGAATTTTAGGCAAACGAGGAAAGGGAAGGAACAGGATAGGGATGTTGGACGGGATGAAGGGAGGAAGAAAATACTCAGAGATGAAGAGGGACCTGACGTAGAGTAGGATGCTGGATTTTGTGTTTTTTTAGCAGTCACAAAATATTTATTGGGTAGCTGTGTCCATCCAAAAACCTACCTTAACCGGTTGATTACCTAATAAAAAAATAAAAATAAATATATAAATAAAATATGTATTATGTACTTATCTTTTCCATGAAAACCTACATGTTACAAATCAAAGGTGAAATTCTCACCTCTCAACATGCTCATAAATTTTGCACCTAAACAGCATTTCTATTTGCCTGCAATGGTTGGTTATTAAATTATTTCCTTTAGAATAAGAGAACAAAATTAGCTACTGCATGCATGTGATCAAGTAAACAGTTTCATCAGATACAGCAGGATTATCTCAAAACTAAAGTGGGATTTCTTATGTGGCTATGGTATGCAGTCAATTATTCAGGCATAGTTGATTAAATGGTTGTCTGTTATTGAGACATGTTACCGACTACAAACGCACTCTCAAGGTAAGATTCAGGGGTCCACGTTAGGCATTCCCGGGGTGTGGGGGTTACAAAGATTTGAAAGATATTAGGGAGGAGTGGCTTCTTCGGCACACCATTGCGCTTCCAAAGACTTTTCCTGCCATCCTCCGCGGGGGCGATCATTTTCCCAGCATCCCTCTCTGCCTCCTCCCGTCGCCGGGTGGCAAACGGAGCCTCGTCCACCCATCCCTCCCGTCCCACCTTTCCCCTCCCCTCCCCATTCCTACCCCTTCCCCTCGTCCTCGGCTCTCCACTTCTACTACAAACCCTTAGACACCCCTTGGGTGTGAGTGGACGCGGATTGGGCCAATTACGACGGACTGCGAGCCGTGACCAAGTCGGGCTCTGTGTGTGAGAGAGAGAGAAAGGGGGTGGGGGTGGGTCATGGGGAGTGGGGAACTCATCCCATCACCCTCGCAAAATCCCTCCCCGCACCATTATCCCCTCTATCTGTAGGCTCGGCCATGGAGCCCGCCTGCCTCTGGCTGTCCTAATGACATGAGCACTCCAAGTGGCACGCTCGCTCGAGCCCTCGCCTTACTCACCAGGACATGGGATCCAGAAAACACACGCCAGAGGCGCGGTAAGGATTTGCCGGAGGGGGCGGGGGGTTGAGATTCGAGTCACGTTCGGTGGCATCACGTCGACTTTTCTAATTCATTCATGCTCCCGCGATAATGACAATGATTTGTATAGATATTCCATTTATTCATCGTGGACGACTTATGTAAACGTGTTAAATAAATAAAATGTGAAAATGCTCCTTTTTAACATTTTTTTTCCCAACACTACGTATCATCTTCGCCAGGAGGTACTGAAATTTATTAATGCACATAATTACAGTGAACAAGTACAGATTAATGGAATGCAACTTGGATCCGGAGGCATAGCTATGAGATAGCATGTTGAACAGTGAATATCGATTGGGTAAAATAATAATATTTGTTTCACAGTTCTCCCGCCGGGTGTCTTACATAGTATGTCATTATTTAGTGGTGGCTGCATGCGATAAACTTTTCGTTAACTTCGTTCACCATGCCCATAATTTCTACCTGAAATTTATCCCACACAACTGTATAGAAACCTAAATATATGGAGTTACTAATATTTTAAGATTTTCTATCTAGAATATCAATAGTTTTCCCTTGGTTTAACCGCACATTTAGGTTTATCTCTCCAAATCACCTCAATGAATTCATTTCTATGCTGAAGTCATACAACAACACGCATAAATCGATTTTGCATCATATATCTTTTACACATACGATTGATTTTTTATAACTCTTTAGAAGCCTATGAATTTATTATTCTTCAGCATGTGAGCTTCTTATTTGAAGCTTTTTTTAAATATTATCTATAACATGTTTCTTAATTTTGAGTTCGGTATTGTTGTGCAAATGAGTTCCTATTTTTGTTTCAGGGATGATTATTTTTAATATTGATCAATTCCACATATTTATACGTATTTATGAGATAATTATCAATTGTGACTTAAATATGAAACAAAAATTTTTTTTATTGGTTCGCGAATGGTGCTTTTATAAGGAAAACTGGTTTTAATATTAATTTTTTCCATTGGCATTATAGGAAGAGAGATCTTGCAAATAGTGCCTCCCGGATTTCATTGCGCAATTTTCTCCGAGTTTTGAGAAGTAGGAACATTTTGTTTTAGTCAACTATGCTCCATTTAAACAAGAGTATTCATGAAAAACAAAGATTTATTTGCCAAACGAGCAAAACTCATTTTACTGCTTGTGTGACTGATTATGTCTGGAATGAAAACTGCTTTTCCCTTGATCGTATCCACATGAGCGTGTGTCTCAATAGCAAAGGAAGCTTTGGCTGCATAGTAATTCAGATTGAATTTCATTTGAACTCATATTTGATGATATTCATGACATACTTTCAATACCTAATCCCATACTTTCATATACAACTTTTGGTTATGGGTAAAAGTTGCCGTAGTCATAGCAGAAACGAGTATGTATTAATTCTTTGATTAATATAATGAGGGAATTTGATGATAGAGTACATCTTAGCGAAATGACAACATTCATTATAATCATCCATTAATCGTGCAATTCCATTCACATTTCACACACCTAAACTTGTCGTCAACGGTTTATGAAAAACTAGAATGTCCGTGTGTAATCATGTCCAATCGGTCTACCATTCGAAGCAGCATTGCTGAGTCTTGAAACTGCCTTCTCGGTTTTAAGAGAGGCTCATCTTTTCCGGAATCCAAATTAACCTTCATTCAATAACCCTTCATTAGATATGCCGCCAATTGTAAATATTCAAGTAGCCTCAAATTTATTTCCCGTATTCGTTACGGAAATCCTTGAGCTACGTTCTAATTTGAGTGCATCTGTTTTTTCTTTCGTCTACCGGTCAGACTTAGATCTTGATTGGCCCAGAAAACTATTAAAGAATTATGCAACCTTATAAGGAGCCTTTATTCTGGGTTTAACATCAAAATATAATAATGATAACCAACTTATTCCTGAGCTACGCATAATATTTCCTAGTATGGTGTTCCACACTCCCATTGTCTTTTCTCATTCACCTTCATTGACTTAATATTCTGTCTTCGACGGTCATCATCAAAATCCCATTCACTTCACCCACCATTGTTAAGAGGAGTATCAATGAACCTTCCGAGAAGTCTGGGTAGCACTCATGTGGACAAGATTACCTCTCACGTTCTCTATTAAATATCTAACTTTCATTAATTATCGTTAATAATTATGACAAATCGGATGGAGGTACTTTGACCTATATCATCTTTTAATTTAATACTCTGTCCATTGGTTGCCAATAACTTGTATTTCTTAAAGTATTTGTTAGCTGATATAAAATGATCAATTGTCAGTTGAACTTTTAATTTAAAGAACCTGGGTGAGTTTGGAACATTTGAGACTTGATATTGCTCAAAAAAGTTTCCGTTTGCTAATCCTTTTCTACCTATTCTATCTCATTACGAATGCAAACACGAAGATTGACTCCCATGTCAATTCTGCTAGTGGTATTATTCTATCCCCAAGGTTTTGTACATGATGTTTTGTTTCAAATTTCTGGGGAATGAAAAGTTAATTAGTCAATTTGTCAAGATTTAATCCTTTATATTCATAATGCGTGATTACCGTTATCGTCTGTTCACTATCTAAATTAATTGTTGTATAATTTATGATATGAAGTTACTGGATTGCATATTTAGGTGAAAATACTCACTACGCATGTAGTTATCAAATATGCTTTAGACGGTTGCCCGAGAATTTTGAGGCCTGATGGTTTGTACTTAGAATCAGATTCACTGACTCTGTTGTTATGTAGCTGTAGGCATATTCAATGGATAAGTTTCTTATAGTCTTTGGTAGCCGGTACTTAAGCACGGCCGGTATATAAAGTAAGAAGAATAGTGGCAGATGTTTTTTTCGTGAGGTGGGGAGTTTCGGAAGAAATCATACGATATATTCTTTTATTTCATTATTTCACCCATTTTTTATGGAGAAAAATGTTCATATATTTGATCAAGGAAGAAAACGTTTTGCTAACACTTGCTAATGACACTGCCGTTTGTAAACGTTTTAGCAGTTATATATCTATTAAAATATAAATGAAATATATTCTTTCACCACTGAAATACGCAAGATAAAACTGATTTTTCGAATTTGTAGCGTAATATTACACTACATATGAAGTCAACACGCAATTGACTTCATATGTAGTGAAAAAAAACTTTCCTTGTGCTTGAAAAAAGTCATTTTTGTAGAAAATATGCCTCTTTAATGCTAAATATTGTGCATATAATTACGTAGGAGTGGGGGGAGGCGCAGTTATTGATACTACGGGTCCTAAGAACGGGTGATAATAAAAAACTGGAAACGGCCTTACATTGTTTGAAGACGACACCTACTTCATTTTCACAGTTTGTATGTATATGTTTTTTAAGAGAAAAATCTGTTGTAAAAATTTATTTCACATAGACTAATCCTTTAAAGTAATCATAAATAATTAATTCAATCAAATTAAATCCAGAATAACGCCTACTGGAGTATCTCAAACCAAGCCATGGCGAGTGAAAAGTTTATATTTTTCTTATGAAAAACTCATAATATAGAAACTAACCTGATATCTTTGGAAAGAAATTTTTATTTTCTACCAGATCCCGGAAAATCTTTTCTCATTTTACAACAGCGTCTTTTTTTAAAGATTTTAGAGATTGATTGGTATGATTTAATGGTTTCTTTTGTTAAAGAAAATGTATGCCTATTACCCCATCCCTCAGGCGCTAAATGAAGTAATGGCTCTGCAAATAGCATTTTCGATGCTGAAAACAAAACTACTACGAAGGACCATGAACACATTCGCCTCGCGTCTGTATTAAGCCAAATAATCCAAGTTATTAGGCTAGGGAAAGGATAGCGGTTACGAATTAAGATGAAAATTGACCGAAATAATTTAAAAGTCGCGAATCTTGCAATGGAAATGATAAAGTACCCATTAATAAATAATTATAAGGATCTGTAAGAATATTAGGAGGAAAAATCTTTTCCACCTAATTTAATTAAATGAAAAAGCGAGTTCAATCTTAATACGCCATCATTAGCTATTTAATCGCACATTAAAATAAATACATAGATTTGCAGCTTCTACGAAGTGAATTCGGAAACCATTAAGTTTAAAAGATGCCTATTATTGAAGACAAATATACAAGCTGCAGCATAACGACATTCAGTTTTCTAACTACATGAAATGATTTCAGCTATTAATAACCCTGGATTATCTTCTTCCTAATTGACACAATTAAGAGCTGAAAATTATTTATTCTCATTCTGAAGTTGTGCTCAGTTAAAACTTTCGGCACCTTACATGCAGTAAATGGCAGTAATGCATGGTCACCCCGACGAAGTGACATTATTACATCTCCTGAAATAAATTTTGGTAGATCGAAATCAATTCTTCTTCTCCCCATGGACTTCATTTCAAGGAATCAATATCTGCTCTTATGATGCTCTTCGGTTGGTTTCCGGAAGTGAGCCACTCGATCCTGCCGAGGCCAGCACACTTGCTTACCCTTCGCCTCCCCTTTACTCCCTGGACCTTTTGCACAGCGTTATGAGTCCTCTGGGAAGACTTTGCCCTACGGCCTCTCCGTTGACCACTGCCTTTTCACCTTTACGGAGCTCGCTAAGGGTGAGACTGGAGGGAGGGTTTATTGTGAAGGGATCGCCTTGGGTGGAGGGGTGAAGCTAAATGGACGAACCTACTCCAACTGAAGAGGGCCCCTTCAGACCGTGTCATCGCGTCAACGTTGGTCCCATCTCGGCAAAGGTCAAACGTGGAAAAGCGGGGATAATTGAACACTTCGGGTTCCTTGGAGTTCGCTCTAGTAGTGGTGAATATACCTATTTTAAGATTAAGCACACATATTTCATGACAAACTGTGACTATTTAAACATTGCTCATTTTTACACCGCTATTATTTGTTTAGAATTTGAAAGAATTCCATTTTCAAGAAAACTTTACTGAATATCACTTTTGGGGTTGCATCAAGTGTCTCTTAAATGTATTATCTTTAATTTTCCATTAAATTTAACTTCATCTAGATTAAATTGTTTTAATTTTGCAATATATGAAAACCTTTGGTTAACATTTTGATAAAATGCATTATTATATTTAATGCCGCTCCTTTTCAATTTGAAATATTTGTGGCTTTTCAGAAATATTTTTCCATTTCTTTAGTCTTATAAAGTTTTCACTTTATATTTGGGTAATTCTTTAAGTACTCAAACATACGTTTGTATCTCTAGATCTATTTTTTGGTAATGGCAGCTCAGAAAGTAATAACTAGTATTCAAGTACTAATTTTCATTGTTTTAATAGGACACTTGTTGAAAATAAATTATGCTTGCTAATTGTATGTTATGATAAATTTCAAATACTTTTTAACAATTTATAAGTGCCCATTTTATGTATTTTCCAAAGTATTTTCCATTCAGCCAATGTTAACATAGTATAGTAAGATTTGGTAATTTAACGAGAGGACTTGAAAATCATGGGACCAAAAAGAAGTCTTTCCTCGAGAACTTAAAAAAAACGATTTATCCAGACCTGACGAACTTGAATTAGAGTTAACTTCTATCCCTGGTATAAAGTTTATTCACCAGGCGATACCAGCCTTTGGGGGCTAGTCATTTGCGTGGTTTTAGGGCGTCAGTATTGAATAAAGCTAGCCTATACTCGTACCTCTTCAATTAAGTTGAAATGAGTTGACGGAACAATGTTAAACGTAAACGATGACAGCATTCTTCTCTTGCCCAGAAAATTATGGATTTGTTCCTTCCATGACATGCGTAAATTAGGCAATTGTTCACATTCATGGTTAACATCAGCAACTACTCTTATTCATTCAAGCTTAGATTTTGGCGCCCACACTAGGAGTCCAATGTGTGGCTGCCTGCTTATGACATACTCTTTTTGGAAGTACGCTTGGACGGTTGGATTCTGTGTTTAGGTGAGGAATGCAAAGTAATGGAAATATATCCGGTAATGGTGATTCAGAAAATTTTACTATTTCGCGGCATTTTTAACAACTTATTTTTATCAGATATTTAATTTCGATAAGCCATACAAAGGTGCTAGACTATAAATATTAAGGTTTATTTCCCTCTAAGTGACGATTAAATATTCAATAAATTGTACTTACACCTTTGCATGGTTTGCTTTATAGACAACTAACTAGACTCCTCCTGTCTTCACAGCCTTGATATGTAGTACTTTGATTTTAGATACATTTCTAATTAAATGATCCAGGCTGCTATTTTCAATTTAGTCATGTTAAAAGCCAAAAGTAAAAATATGTATTGTATTGTTGATGCTAAGGATAGGGCTATTTCAGCTTTAAGGGATAGAGAACATTGAGTAATGGATGCCTGATACACTGAATACCGCTCCTCAAAGTATAAAACTTTCGTATACATTAATTCAAATTGCATTTTATTATTCTACAGATAAGCTTCACGTAAACCAGGAGATTCTTTGGCAATATTTTCTATGATTTTATATAGATGGTTGCAAAAGGCAATATTTTTGTCAATCATTTTTTAACATTAACGGTTAATTATTAAATAGACGTCTCGTATAATCATTAAATACCAGGCTATTCTATAATGGTCCAGTCAAAATGATAACATCAAATTAAGTTGTTTACTTTATTTTTAGAATTGTAAAATGTCAATTCCCAAAGGTATTAAAAATCTACTTTATACATATTGTTAAATAACATGCCGACGATAGATATACGAGTACCTTAAACTTTAATCCGTCTCGGAACTTGTATACTAAAAATAATGAAATTTTAAACTGCAAAATATTATTACTTAAACTTGAAACTGTCACGACAGGCTGCAAGAAAGTTAGTTGATAAATAAATAAATGAGAAAGGAGAAATTATTGAACATTTTACCGTCGCTCAGAATGAGAGAAACCTTAATATTTTCAGTTTGGCAAACCTTTAGCGTGCACCGATTACCCCTCTCAAGAAATTGTTTCCCCCCCCAGAGTTTTATTGTCATCCTTGCGCTCTCCCTCGTCTGTCCGACCCTTCCACCCCCCCTCCATTTCACTGGCTCCTTTCCAGGAAACGCGGGTGCACCAGGGGCGGGGACAGAGCGATTGCCACGGTCCCTTTTCCACATCGAAACACACAAGTGGAGCGACTCGTAGCGTAATCGATTGCTGGGAATCCGTAGCTGGGCCACGTCGGGTGGGATGGGGAGGTGGGGGTTTTTGGAGTCGGGGGAGTCGGACGTAGGAGGACGTGCTGGGTTTGCAGGGGTGGGCGAGAAGGGGAGCGGGAGTGGGAGGGAAGAAGGTAAGGTGCTGCCCCTAGGAGAGATGAAGGACGAATTGAAGAGGGAAAAATACTCAGAAGCAGCTTTAGTTCGAGTAATTAGATGTAAGACCGAGTCCCCCAAGTTTCGTGAGGGGCCCAATCACCTAAACTTCCACACAAATCCCTTTTCGGCAGAGGAGTCCTCGGGAACAAGGAGATTAAATGGGAAAAGGGGGAAATGGAGACGGCGACGGAAGAGGAGAGGTCTTAGTGGGGATGGAGGTGGGGTGAGGGTATGTGGGCGGGTGGAATGGGATGAGGAGAGCTGGGTGGGTGGGATGGAAGGAAACTTATCCGGTGAGAGTTTGGGCGTCGAGGGGCGTATGGAACACTATCCAAGGGAGCGGAGGATGGGTTTGAGTAGGAAAACGCTAACGAGCTCGGCAACGAGATAAGGGCCCCACGGAGATTACGGAAGGGACATAGGAAAGGGGTTGCAGAGAGACTATCATGTGTCGTGTGCTCCCCGATAAGACAATTGGCGTGGAGGATTAAAATCTGTCAAGAAATATAGTTATTTTGGAGCAATATAAATATTGACTTGCTTTGAATCCTTTGTCGCCACCCGCATCCAAATTTTCTTTTATTTAAGTCTTTCTAAATAAAAATAACCACTGCGCTCATTATTTCGCGCATTACTTACAGCAATAACACGCGTGAGAGACACGAGAAATTGGGAAAAAATGTTCTGCGTAGAAGAGAAAAGTAATCGGCACTGAATTTCTATACGCAATTGCTTAATATGCCAAAAAATTGTAATTTATTTTTCATTTGTGGTATAAGTTCCTTTAAGTGTCTTCTAGTGACGTTCCTTTTGCTTTCATAGTAAAAAGGCAGATATATTTCAAAAACACCGTCTGAGAATAGCTATAGAAAAAATTCCTAGGCTGTATCTCACCGTTCTGAATTCATTTTCTCGTTTATGTAATACCTCATTGTTACGAGTATTTCAGTAGCTGCGAGAAAATCTGAACATACTGTATAGTAAATATCAAAGGAATATTAGATTATCCAGACTTACTAAGACTACAATTGCTATAATTTAATATTTAGAATGTGCAGCGTCCGATTTATAAACATAAACTAGGTAATACGGCTTAGGAAATGGATTTTTGAAGCATCAAGAAACGAACACCGAAGCAGTATCAGTAGCCTGTAGAAGAATTTGAGTGAATGAGAGAAAGCTGGATACTCTAAAGAAAAAAAATAGGAGCATATCAAAAGGGATATTGAAAGCCTAAAACGATACTATGGGAAAAGGAAATAAAAAAAGGACAAGGAAACCATAGATTACGGACGGGGTATTTAGAAACATTGACGAGAAAAGGAAATGGAAGAGTACAAATACCGAGTTTGGTAGAAGGAAGTATAAAGAGTTCAACAATAAACTGAGGTCCGAAACATATAGGCCGAGAGAAGCGTGGTGTTGCACGCAGTGTGTGGATATGGAAAGTTTACGGAGAAAGGGTAAAATAGGTGCGTTATTCAGGAAAGTAAAAGAACTGCAAGGAAGTAGAAAGAGAAAATCCGTGGTGACAATCAGAGATAAGTTTTGAAAAGAACAGTTAAACCAGAGTATGTTGAAGAAGGTGAAAATATTCGGCCAGTTAGATTAGGCATATAAAGACAATTCAACAGAGATGAGAGTAGAATAGGCTCAGGCCCAATTGATGACAAGATGAAATGAACAGTAATGGAATTTAAATCAAATAAGACCGTTGGGGTAGGCAACATTCCCGCGGAACTTCTAAGTGGTTTAGAAAATTGTAGGAAGAAGATGAAAGATCTCACGTATCTCCTGCGAATGCTGTGGATGAAGCCGGGTATGATAGTCCGCGGCCAAGGTTTCAACGGCTAACTCTGCCATCGTCCTCAGTGCTCCGAGTTGAAAGGAAGGAAGAGGACGAAGGAGGAAGAGTTTTTATTGACTGATTCGTAGCATTTATGAGGGAGGAATTTTGTCGGAAGACTTCGTCAGATCAGTTTTAATTCCTCTTCCAAAAAAGGGAAAGGCGGTAATGTGTGAGGATTACCGAGCGATAAGCCTGATTTTGCAGGCAGCTGAATTAGTTATCAAGATCAAGATCATCAACAAGCGGATGGGGAGCAGAGAAAATGATTACTCAGGGGATGATCAGTTTCGCTTCCGGAAGGGGAGAAGCACACATGATGTCATTTCAGCAATTACGTCACTAATAGAGAGGAATGTAAAATTCAATCAGGATGCTTTTTCCTTTATCGTAGATTTCAAAAAGGCGTTTGAAAGAGTGAATTGGGAAACATAATTGATGTATTGCAGAATATAAGAGTAAATTGGAAGAATAGGAGAATTATCTGCAGCCTGAACATTTCTCAGACTTAAATTCTTCCATTTCCTTCTCTCACATGCATCAACAATCATCTCCTTTGTAATCAATGGTTTTCTTTTCTTTCTTACTCACTTTTCCAGTAATTTTGTTTGCGACTATCGATATCCCTTTTTAGATGTGTTTATCCCATTTTATTTCTACGCTACCCAGCTCCCTATCCTCACCAATGATTTTATCTAGGCCTGCTGATACAACTGCATTTTTGTTCTAGTTAAATCTACTTTCCATTTCTTAAACCGTCTTCCTTTTTCTCCTTTTGAATAAACTTCAATAATAATTAATTATGAGTTGAATCCCTATCTGCTCCCGGAAAATTTTGCGGTGTAACTAGGCTGTTTCTAAATATTTTCCTAGCCATAATATAGTCTAACTCTCTCTCTATTAATTGATGGTCGTTTCCCATGTGGAGCCAAGCTTGTTTTGGTAATTAAACCAGGTGTTTGTTATGATTAACCCCCGTCTCCTGCGGAACAATTTTGCGCTCTACGCGCAGTCATTTCTTGACATAAACCGTAGTGCCCTACGTCACTACCATCTATAATTTCACATACCTGCACATCCATCAAATCTTTAATTCCAGGGACAACCGCGATTATTATCCCTGACTGATCGCATCGTTCCTCTGTATGATTGCTTGGTGGTATGTTTACATGAACAATGACCAAGTGAGTTGGTTGTGATTTTACTTCTACTGGCAATATTCTATCAGTCGCTTGCTATGAGTTTATTGCACTTATTTATACCCTTTTTGTTCAATATTATTTCCATTATCAACTGGTTCTAACCTACATTCTCCGCTGAAAATTACAATATTATTGCCATATGTAGCGATAATATTGTAATTTAAGTATATTTTTTATTATATTCTACAGTCCTCAACATATATGTATATAGATGTATACATACATATACATATAAATATACATATGTAACCAAAAACCATAAACACAGTAATCAACCCGAAGGTCGGTTTGGTAGGTGATGGTAGAGTTCACCCAGTACTAAGCCCGACGGCGTGTGAAATTCACACATCAGTGTAGGGGAGCCAGATCCTTTCCCTCTTCCGGTAATGGTTTCCCTGGAAGATCTGGTGCCCGAAAAATCACATAGCTTGGGTGGAGCTGCAGGTGTCCAGAGTGCCTTGCCCGGGAATATATATATATATATATATATATATATATATATATATATATATATATATATATATATATATATATATATATATATATAAAATATATATATACATATATATATATATACTCTTTCGCAAGGAAATACATACAAGGAAAAGGGTTAGGAACACGGATATAAGACGGACAGAGGAGACGTGGAGAAAGCAGAATCGAGCAGATCAAAAGTGCAAAAATATTTCCTTGAAACGTAATCTGCCGGGGTTTATGCAACCAAGTGCCCCGATTGTTTTATATATATATATATATATATATATATATATATATATATATATATATATATATATATATATATCTGTGTGTGTGTGTGTTTATGTGTGTGTGTGTGTACATTTAAGTAATTTTGTATCTTAGCTACGACCTTGGACATGAAAATGCCACAGGAGATATAACCTGGACCTTTTAATGATAGGAATTTGCGTCCACATTACACAATTGAACATCTTCTGGAATCTGAACTTCAGCAATTAAGGATGAAACTTATTTTTGTTTTAACCAACGATTGTAGTCAACAATTCTTGAAGATGAATATCTATTCACGAATAAAATTGTGCATGAGAAAATTAGAAGGGAGATTGGATTTTTTTTACACTGTACTGGTAAATAAATTTTCTGCACCTCTGACAATATCTTCACCCTAATATGTGATATAGATGTAATATTATGTCTTTGGAAAATTATAGACTTATTTAATATGGACATGAAACTATTCCACGAAGTGAAGCCTGAAAGTGTTAAGTATATGGGTGATATAGGTTTGTTCTCGCTGCTGCAAAAATTAGCACTCTCCTTAAACAAGTAAAATAGTGTTTTGCATAAGAGAAGTAAAGCGTGAAAATTGAAGTTTTGTTTTTGACAAGAAGTTTAAAAATATTGGATTTTCTGCCGGTATTTGCATGAAAATACACGTATTCTGGTCGTGATTAGAGTTTGTAATCATTAAGTTGTAGAACTGGATATTCTCTCTTGCGAATGAAATGTCAGAAAACAATGGACTATCTAAAGTTTACTTCATTGCGGGATGAATGTATCATGTCTCATATACGCTTGAAATGCTTATATTTTAAATGATTAGTTTTCAAAACTGAATTCAATGATAAAATTTCTCAATTTACTTGGTGTTGAATTAAAACCGTGAGAGTGGCACATACAAATTAAGATTTTGAACTAGATTTAGCTTCTAGAAAGCGCACTGCTTTGCCTTGAGCATGTGAGAACAGCTCTTGCCCTAAGGTTCAATTGGTAATCACATAAAAGAGAAAGTAAATCGAAAATTACTGATAAACCTGAAGAAGGAAGAAGATGAGAGGGTTAGAGGGGAAAGGTGCTATTTCTCACATCTTTGAGACATTGAATAAAATCGTTTCATTATATATTATTTCCAGCTTTAGTTATGTAGATCGGATTTTAATTACCAACGAAGGGGAATAATTGAGAGACGAGACGTGAGCAGAGAGATTGTGAGGACTTAAAAAGGAAGGGGTAACTTACAAAGCTCAGCCGTTCCTTCGACGATCGGCACTGGTTGAATGTTGGTAGGTAGCACTTTCACTGGGCCCGAGCCGCTCGAAATAACGGGTAGAACCCGAAGTTGGGACACGATGCCCCGAAAGATGAATGTAGCTACTAGGAGAAAAAATGTATTTAAGTAATGATCAAAGGAAAAGGAGTGATGAAATGAGGGATTTGGAACGACATTTCCATGGAAGGACTCCGCTAAAGATCGCTGGGAAATAAGGCGCAAAACGGTAGAAGGCTGAAATTTAAGCAATCTTCCTAGTTATCTTTAACTCTTTGTTTATTTGTCTAAAGACAAAATGCTTGAGGATTGTTTTCATGCATCAAAGGTCTGTCATCCGCAACCAAATATACTATGTACCTTTTTGGTGTTTTGAGGAAGGTCCACATTAACTAATAATTAATGTACAGTATTTTGAAAACATTATACAAGTTTTTATCCTACTATTGTCTTTCAGAAACTCTTTTTCAGGAGATAGTGAAGTTTTTTCACAAATATTATTATTTCATTGGATGAGATAAGTGATTTCACGAACATATCGATATATAATATATATCGAGAGACTCCCTTTCTTTCTACATATATATATATATATATACGAGGGTCATCCGGAAAGTAGTACCCGTTCGTGCCGCATGAAGTGCTGACGACGCGAGTAGCCGCTGGACGAGGTCAGATAGCTTCAGTGGCTTGTCTGCCTTCTCTGAGCCAAGTTGCGTGACGCTAGCATTGCCTGTGTTGTTTCTGTGATTGTTTACAATGTTTAAAAAAATTGAGAACGCCGCCAGTTGTGAAGTGAGGGCAGTGATTAAATTCCTCAATGCAAGAAACGTTCGCCCATGTGATATTCATCGCCAATTAAAGGAGGTGTATGGAGACAATGTAATGGACGAGTCGTCTGTTCGGCGGTGGTGTCGCAACTTCAACATGGGGAGGGGGAACACACACGACGATGAGCGTTCGGGGAGACCGTCTGTCATTACAGACCAACTGGTGAGCTCAGTTGACGAATTCGTGAGGAACGATCGGCGCGTCACAATTGATGACATCTGTGAGCATTTTCCCAATGTTTCTCGAACAATTGTTCATGAAATTGTTAAACACCATCTGCATTATGCAAAAATTTGTGCAAGATGGGTCCCTCGCGTATCTCAATGAGCTGGCGGCGAAGGACTATGCAGCAGGAATACAGAAACTTGTCACACGTTATGACAAATGCCTTAATTTGCTTGGAGATTATGTTGAGAAGTAGTTTAAAGTATCCTCTTTCAAATAAAATTTTTTATGTTTGTTAATATTTACTTTTGTGTCTTTATTTCACGAACGGGTACTACTTTCCGGATGACCCTCGTATATATATATATATATATATATATATATATATATATATATATATGTATATTTATATAAACCATAAACATAGTTATCCACCCGAAGGTCGGTTTGGTAGGTGATGGTGGAGGTCACCCTGTTTAAAGCCCAATGGCGTGTGAAATTCACTCATCAGTGTAGGGGGACCAGTTCCTTCCCTTTTGCAGTTTATGGTTTTCCAGGTGCCCGAAAAATCGCATAGCTTGAGTGGAGTTGCAGAGTGCCCGGAGAGAATTGCCTGGGCATAGAACCCGGGCTCTTCGGTCAGTAGTCCAACGCTCTACCCGTAGACTACCCTGACCACCGAATACCTTACCATCATTTTTACGAGAATTTTGTATTTTTTTGAACAAAATAGTTTTTCATGCGCAGGTATATTTCATTTCATCTTTGAAATTCGACCAAATGCACAGTTTGCCTAGTTTTTTTGACCCTTTTTCGTGGCCATTGCTTTTGAAAACCGAAGGAAAAGGAAAATGCACGTTAATGAATGTGCACCTCGTATTTTTTGGACATATTGCTTTCAGAATTTTTATTAGAATATGCTATTCGTGATAAGAGACAAGAATAACACTTTCAAATTTTATGGTTTAATCATTCGGAAGTTGGCAGAAGAGGGGGTCATGGCTTTGTTATTTGAAGCACGAGCGCCCTGAAATTCTGAGTAATAACGTTATTGCTTTGATTTATTTTAAGCCAGATAAATATTATTACTAATTGTATAAATAAACGTTTGATAATATTTTTCGATAAGATATAGTTCATTTTAATGTTAAAATTTCATTGCTACACTCGAAAAATTAGAATCTAGTTTTCGTTTACTTGAAAAATCATGGATGCACTGAAATATTTCTGAATGTAATTTCCTGAACAGTGAATACAATTTCTCAAGAAAAATTTCAGGTAAAGTTACGAAACTAATTACAGCGGATGTTGCATGATGAATAATGTGAAATTTTTGCCGTGTTCCCATTTTTTACGCGATTTTCTTCACCCTTGCGTGCGTTATGTCAAGTTTTTAACATGTGCAACGGAACTAATTTTAAACAGAAATTCATTAATGATAGAATAGCATGTAGCATATCTCTATAAAAAAATGCTGTATAGTGTTAAACAGTTGCTTAAATTTCAGCAACAATTTTTGTGCTCATAGTTGGAGTGGAAATTGTCTCAAAGAAAATCTCCAAAATGTTTTTTTCGATACGTAAATCGGAATTCAGCAAATTGTTACACGCGATATAAAATGTTTTAACATCTTTTGTGATTTTTTATGAAATAATTAATTAGTAGCAGAACATTCGGCATGTCCATTATTTTTAAGATAATGTCAAGTTGGTCTCTGGTAAAATAATGTTATTGTTTCCTTAGAAGGGACTTTGCCTTTATAGTTTTCATAAGTTTCTGATTCATTACATGAAGAACACAATGTATTTTTCCACCAATCTGAAATTTTACAATTACTACTACTACTACAAGCTTCCGATTACTTAAAACTCAGAGTATCTTTAAGAACCGCTATATTTTGGTACGTTTAGGAGTTAAAATTTTGGAAAATATTATTAAATTGCATTTCTATCTTACAAAAATATTTAATGAATATTACTAATAGAGCGCATTCAACTAAGAGGTGTTACTTATTCCATAATTCACCACATTTTTGAAAGGAGAAAGTAAACACTTTGTTAACTTGAAGCTTGCATAAATTCCTACTTGAGTGTTAGACTAGTTAAAAGAAATTATCTTTCATAAATGTATTTCCATTAGCATTTTGCAGGTTAATCAAACCTCTCGTCTTAATCTTTGGAAAGTCTGCTTCAAAGCCACTTTGTAGGGGGCGGTGGATGTTCACAATACGTAGGTTTTAAAAGACTAAGGTAATCCGATGGTAGGACTTGTGATCCTCGATAGCTAGGATGAAATAAACAAATGTGACACAAAAGTGAGCAACGGTTTCCGGGAAATAAAAAACTGTCTTCTCTTTATTTCTGCTTTATGCAAAGAAAGTGCACTTTTACGCCCTTGACCTTCGTACCTACTTTCATGGGACCCTAGGGAGCAACCTGAAGTTTCAAGTCCCACGTGAAACCAGCACCAACCTTATCCACCAGCGATTCCCACGAAACAATGCTAGTGACAGTTTACAAAGATCATGATGTTAGCGAGCAAGCCTATACCTGATACTGATATTTGCCGCAAAACTCCCGATAGTACACAAAGCAATCTCACCGCTTCCTCCATTTTCAGAGGAAACTTAAGAGCACGATTATTCCGTACATTAAACAGAGTGTTGAGGCGCGGCACGTCGTGGATATTTTGAAAATTGCTTAGGTTTAATGGATGTGTGCTCACATCCTGGGTCCGGAAGGGAAAGAGCAAAGGTGGAGGGGGGAGACAGCCGAGGGAATGGAGGAGGGAGGACGGAGGCGTGCGGCAGTAACTCGTTCTCATTCATACGACTCAATTGCAACCCCCCGCCCCCGCACAATGGAGGCCGCCGCCGCTCCCGCGCTCCTCACGAGGTGCGGTCGTCTAGCGCCGCCGCGCTCGGGTTTTCCGGTGGCTTCCAGCAGCGTGTTGTACCCCCGGCCCCATCCACCGCCCCGCGAACCCCCCTACTCTTCTCACACCCTCCTGCTTCACCGTCTTAACAACCTTAGCACCTCCACGACACCACCACCCCACACCCGCCCGCCGAAGCCATCCCGCTTGCGTACACCGCACCCACCCCACACCCCGACACGGCCCCATCCCCCCGTCCCCTCCCATACCTACGACGCCTCCGTCCCCCTCCGTAATAGATACGCAGCGAGGAGGCGCCTGCGCGCTGTGGTTCGTTCCCCCACCCACCGTCCCGCTCCCGTCTGCCCCCGTCCCGCGTCTCTCTCTGCCCTGTCCCCCGCCGCCCCCCAGCCGCGATCCCAACTGCGCCTCCAACCCTCCACCCCCCTCTCGCCCCCCGCACTTTCTCTCCCGCCCCGCCCTCACACACCCCACTCCTCCGCTCCTCTCTTCACCTCCAACTTGCCGTGCCGCATAGCGAGCGGGGTGGACGGGGGTGGCATGGGAGGCGTGCGCGGGTGGATGGATGGGTGGGTCGGAGGGGTGGGTGCTTCGTCCCGAAAGTGGGGGCGGCCCAGGACGGGTGTCCGGACGGACGGCCGCCAGGTGGCAGTTAAAGTCGCAAATTGGAGTCCGCTGCGTCCGGAGAGAGAAAGCCACGACCTTCCTTGAAAAACCGTCCCAAGGAAGATGCGGCCGCATTGATTATCGCCCGTTCTCTGTGCGTGAGTTCTCCAAAGATCTCGTGCCCGACTTGTGCTTCCTGCCTTTCGAGAAAATCGCGTCGCCATTTATGAAGTATCCGACGCGACTGCGAGGCGTTCAAAGTAAAGCGGCAGCTGCGGACGATATCTCGTCGTTCACCCCTTGTCTACTCCCAGAAAATCAAATCCGTAAAATTATGGTTATGCAAAACGAAATTTTCATTTGGATCGAAGAAAGTGAATGAGATTACATATGCTACACACGATATCTGTTTCCTGAAACGTTAAAATATTCGACAGTATTAATATTCTCTGAGATGACTTCAAAACAGTTTGGATTAATAAATACTTCTGAATTCACCTGCCATCGCCATTTAGATTGATAAAAATGATGACATATTTAATCCCAAATTCAGTTGGTAAAATATTTTGAAATCAATAGTTTTAATCAACGTCGGTATTTCAACGGACGAACCTAAACAAAGGTTAGAAAGAAACTCCTCCACTCACAATACTATAAAAGCTTTATTGTCAAAATATTTAAGGGAATATCGCAAGATCTCTGCCGGTGGACTGGTTGCGCATAATCTCTCAAAACTTCTTGACGATAAGTTGACTGCTCTGCTCAATATTCCAATTCATTAGCGTTCTCATGTGGCACAATTCACTGTCTTACTGCTTTGAGGGGACTTCAACGTCCATCAAGAGTATTCCTCCTACTGTAGGTATGCCTCGTATGCCATAGGTAATCGTTATCCTAAATGCCTACTTTCTTGTTCTACCATTCCTCTCCAGCACCTCCAGTTCTACGAGCTATCTTTCGGGAGCACGAAATATTCATATTCCTTAGAACGTTCTCTGATGTGGCGATTTACCTTCGTGGATCGGATCTGCTCATGATCAATGTCCTGGGCTCAATTGCCAATGTATCAACTTCAGGTTTGATGAATTTATCAAAAGATGATATGAAGTATTTGAAGTAGTTATCGTAGAAATTAATAATATGTGGTTTCATAATAAAGCGTACTTTCTGTTGCCGTCCAATTATGGACAGTATCCTGATCCCTTGAGTCTATTTTGCATTGAATTTTTGATATTGTCATTTAGATTTGCAGGTTTTTTCCGCTTTTCTTCGAGATACTTGAAATCATTACCTCTTGGATAAAATCTATATACTATAAATAAATGCAAGGAACCTGATTCTGAATTTCTCTCAAAAACTTACATATTACCGTGCTTATATTTTCATCTGAACCCTATATTTAATTATATAATGAATTCAGATCAAACAAAAGGAATAAAATAGTCCCTGTTGTTACAACGTGATCAATCCGTCATTTTTACCCTTTCTGTATCGGCCACCGTCTTTTACAGAGAATCAATTTGTTAGCCTCTTTTGCTAAGGACTACCATTTCCTGCTTTAGCTTTTTGTTTAACTACTACCTATGATAAATTTCTTTGTTTTGTATTTTTAAGGCTTAGTTCCTCATTAGCAAGTTTAAGTTTTTCGTGAATCAGATTTTGAAATATTATTAGAGTATAACTTTAGCCCTAGTTATATGGTAGTAGTGTACACGGATGCCTCCCCTTTCCGGCGGCTTAAATGGTTTGCCAGCATTAGCACGCTACGAAGCGAAGAAAAAAATCATAAAAATACATGTCTGACCGAATTTGAACTCTATAGCGATATGATGACCTATTGATTAGTGCAACCATTGGCCGAATTCATCTGTAGCTTAAAATTTATTGATTTGAATGCTGTATGTATCCTGCAGTAAAATGAATTAAAATAAGAGCTCTTTCCGTGATGCCAATGTAAACTACGCCTTATAAATTTTAATTTCCATAGAAGTATTTTTAATGCTAAAAATATATTTCAAATAACATAATCTGGTAAATTTTACTCTAATGCTCACTTTAATAGCAAAGAGATAAACGGAAGCCAGATGGTTTCGGCAGAGTGGGTGGGATGATTTGGGGTCACCAAGATACGCTAAATACTCCAGAAAGGAAGAATAGCAAGTTATTTATTGAAAAGTGCTCACTAGTGGGAGAATTTAGATGCATGAATAAAGCATGAAGAATTTCGTGAGTGAAAAGGAAGATATGGAATCCTCTGCAATAATTTCCAGCCTTATTAGCAAACGAAAGACCCGGCAGCAGTATATCAAAATTGTGCGTGTCGGGAAATTTGTTAATTTAACCGTCGTAGTGAATGCGAATGTTTCAAATTAAATCATAATTATTCTAAGCACAATATAAAAATCTCTACCTTGTTCTTCACTTCACCCGTCCGCAACCTAAAATTCTTTCGTTCTAGGATTACTTTCCGCGTGATAATATCTCCCCCCGTCTCCTTTCCCCATACTTACATAAACCACTGATTCCTTAAGTGATCCACAAGGCAGCCATAGACTAATCGTGTACCATACCCTTTGGTTCTTGCAATTATTCAACCTCATACCCATGGAGATGCATAAATATTGCGTTTTGAATTTCACATATTATTGGAGATTCCGCTGAATATCCTTTGGTCTTAATTTGTTGTTAATGTGGAAATTTGATTTAATGGTGCGTTGTTAACACGAATGAAATAAGATTTTGCACACTTTGAACTGAAATAGCCTAATTCAATGACCGTTGTGAACTTCAAAATGTAAACGCAAGCATTCCAAATTTTTACTTTACTCAAGCATATTTTTCAATGCCACCAAATAAGATAATTACAATGACCTACGAGTTATTCCTTTCTTAACTTTAGGTTGACAGAAACTGTAGTGAAATGTAAACAGACGCTTAGAAGAAAATCAATTCTTTGCATGTAATTTTAAATCCTGATTTTATATAAAGAGTACACGTATCGGCAATTTGATATGCATACGACGAATGGTTTAATGGTATTAAGTATTTTTTTTCAAATCACTCCCACGTATAGTCTGGAATTTTATTTAAAAATTTAGCAATCTTAATTCCAAATGCAACCACGTCCTGTGAAATTTACTGAGGCTGAACATTTTCGTAAATAAAAGTATACCATTCCTTCAGATGTAGGCTGTAGATTGCAAGATTTGATTCGAGAAAGACTTTCACAAATTAAGTTTTTTTACATGTAATACTCTATTGGTGAAGCCAGATTTATGTCCATGGCATTTGAGTTTAGTCCCACCGACTGAATTACTAATACGTAGCAACCAAAGAAGAACATATTTGGATTGCAATATTCCCTTATAGTTCGCTTCCTTCCTTCCTTTACGGAGTAGTTTCCATTTATGTATTTTATTTGTTTTATTTTAGTAATAGCTGTTTTTATATAACTTTTATCATTGATGTGTTTTCACTTTACGTATAAAGCGTGGGATGTAGCAGACATGTGACTAGAGCGTTCAACTACAGCCAGGAGAGCCGGGCCTCGATTCCCGGGGACACCTCTGTAGAGAACTCCGCCTAGTGCAGAACAACGCTGACAGATAGGCGGCCCCGATACACGATTTATCTGATCACAGTGCACACCTTTATCACGTATGTAATCTATAAACATTGACGGCTTTCCACGAAATACTACGATATAATTATGAGCGTGAAAGCGTAAATTGGGTGTTCCCCAATGATGTTGAGTTCAGGGGCACCGAACGACCTTTTACTGTTCTAATTAATGAGTTTCAAGGCAAGTTAGGCAATAGCGTGCTCTATCGCTCTCTCGTTGGTTTATTTTTCAAATTTTTAATGTGAATAAAATTATTATATTCCTGGCAAAATTACTATCAATTTCCCTGACACGAATGTTTGGTTATTCTATTTCCTAATTATAAGTACTACGATATATTCGTCTTCACAAAGGATTGCACCCAGATTTTTTGTATTTCCATACCATAAACTACTTATGTTCCAAAATTTATTATTTCTCACCGTACAAATGAATTAATTACATTTTTAATACGCGGAAAACGATTAGTTGAACACTAAAACTCATTGATGAGATACACAATATATAAATAAATTGGACTACTTACACGAAATTCTGATCTGAAAATAGGGAATAACAGGAAGGTATATAATTAAATATGATAGCAAAAATTTAACGATTGGTGTGTCGTAGAATAAACTAAATTTATAACTAAAATAATGTATTTTCTATTAAAAACAATGGCTATAATAAGTATTCCGTATAAACTGCAATGAATGACGGATTAAAGATACGTAAGGGAACTACGTTTTCTTGACACGTTTTGAATTCTCCTCGCAATTGCAAAGCATTGAGTCAGGAGTACATTATTTATAATCAATCTACGTAATACTATATAACTGGAGATCAATAATTAGTAAAAATTCCTGAAAAAATATCAGCTTTTAATTTTGGAATATTATGCATATTTGATAACTTACACCAAAAAACCTTTATTTCTTAATTAAGTATTTTAATATTCACTTAGCTTATTTTTACTTATTGTTTCCTTTATTTACCACCATTTTTATTTTTAACATAACATGTCGCGTTTACAAATGAAGAGTTGATATAGTATCGTAATCCTGGGGTGGATATTAAAGCATAAAAACACATTTTCGTTGAAAATATTATTCATAACGATACAGCATGGGGAGGCGGTTATTAATGGAATAACGTAACCTCTTGCATTTTATACGTTGTATCCTTATTGTAGACGTAAGACAAAAACTTCAACACAATTTACTGTAGTAGTCTCAGTCCATTTCAAAGTGTAAAACAAGATAAGTATGATATAATTAATGATACCAGCCAATTTTCTAAAGGAATTTTTGCAAGAATGCACATGACTCATTTTTATTACTATAAATAATATCACTTATTGAAATGTACCAATACGCCACTAAACCTTTAGTGAAGCGGTATATTTTGCCCTATATTTTAGTTTGAGTGGCACATTGCACCTAAAAATCGATGATTACAGAATGTTCGTCAGTATTTTATTCCCGCGTGATCAGTTGAAGAAAAATATATATTTTTATTATTAGTAATCTACAGGTTTATGTAGGTTTTGGATTAACGTAGGCTACCAAGCTACTAAAAGATACAGAGAAGATTTCCTTGCTTCATCTAGAAAACACTACTCAACATCCAAGACTAATATAAGGTCCCTTTTCAATTCCACATCATTACTTCCTCAATTCAGTCTATCCAAAATCCCTATCATATCACTGCCCCCTCTTCGCTTACCTAACATTCTCTCCTATATCACAGTCATCAATATCCTATTGCCAATCAAAATGTTTTTCATCCATTTTCCTAGCCTTCTTTGGATTTTTCAGACAATCACTTCTCCTTTCTTACCATACCAGGTGCTTCCTCGCTTTTTTCATTTCAGCCTACTTCACCTTCTCCACCCTTCTCCATTTCTAGCTTTCGAAAGCCTCCAAAACCATGCCTATCATCCTGGTTCAATGAACATCTTTCAGTGCCGAGCAAAACTGCATTTCGTATCAAAGTTTTGATGAGTTTTTCTTAATACCCTTACTCAACGTCCCTATCACCAATTCCCTCCTCCTTGTGAAAGCTTATTTGCCTAACGCAATTCTTCTCCTTATGTCCCTACTAATTTTGACTCAGAACACTTTCGGAAGAGTTAAAGCAACAACTCTATTTGATGAACTTATATTTAAATATTTTACTAAACTTTTTCTGTGCGCGGAAACCGCCTAACCTTTTTTTATTTACAAATATTCTCATTCCATATTCGTTGCACTGAATTTCCAGTGCGTTGAACAACAATTTCGACCCTTGGCTGACTGACAAAAGAAATCTTGGTCA
Source organism: Hetaerina americana (assembly GCF_022747635.1). NCBI lineage: Eukaryota > Metazoa > Arthropoda > Insecta > Odonata > Calopterygidae > Hetaerina > Hetaerina americana. The sequence goes on along the minus strand of NW_027286292.1, from coordinate 3,024,194 downwards.
TCAGCAAACCTGATTTTTTGAATTCCTAGCCAACTTTCAATCCTATAGCCAGCTCTTCCCATGTCTCTTTCATCATTTACTCCACATATTCTTTGAACACCACAGATTATAACGGAAAACCCTGCCTTACTTCCAACCTAACACTGTCCATCCAGACTCTCCTTTTGCCAACCACACCTAAGCAGTCTGTGGATAATTCTCCTATCCCTCCAATGCACTCAATTTTTCGGCAATACATTCATTAATTCTACCAAATTCACTCTATCAAACACCCTTTTGAAATCTAAGGAACAGGCAACTATGAGTGATAGTTACAGCGTAATAAACAGAAACATATATAATATTCAAAAATATGTATATTGTAATACTGGTACAGGTTCGGGATATAGCATCATGGAGTACACAGCAGTGAAGAAGCGAAGAAGAAAAAATACCTACTGCTGTTTTAATTCTTCACTCTCTGACAGCGGTAGTGGCCAGATTTCTTGCTCCGCGAACCTGAAAACCGTTCAATATCTCCGCATATTTATCAATATTTCACCAGGTATTTCTAATATTCCCTTCATTGTACTCCGATAACTTCGCTCTTGGCTCCCGCTGCTGGCCACCCTTTAGACAGAAAAAGATTGGAGCACTCCTTTAGGGCTCCAACTTTTAATTTGTTTACATATCCCCCAGCCCGCTCCCTCCGACGCTTTTTATCGCGTCTCTCATTTCACTCCCGCTCTTGCACTCGCGTTTCATCGCTCCCGCCCCCACTTCCGCCGGTTGATGGAGGGTTAGCTCGGGTGGGGGGGTGGGTCACTCCGGGCTGGAAGGAGGGAGGGAGGGGTTGGGGGTGTTCGGAGTGAGGGGCAGTCTGTGAAGGGGGCCGAGGGAGAGGGTTGGGGCAGGCCGGCGGGCATTTATCTGCCCAGACACCGATTCACACGAGCGAGCACGGTGTCCGGGCGAGTGGGCCCGAAGCAAGCACCGCTCAACAACACCTGTGCTTAATGGTTGGAATTGGTGCCATGTTTCACTCATAACACCCATATCCATCCGCTTGCCATTAACGCCATTTAATTTTCATATGTATGACCGCTATTCCAGTGGTTCGCTAAGAGGAGTCGTTGCGAGTGTGGGAGCGAGGAAGGTGGGGGCGTTTGGGGAGGAAGGGGGCGTGGGGCTTGTGGCGGGCCGGGTCGGCGGTGGGATGGGGGAGCTAGGAGGAAGGTGGGAGGATGGGGTGTGGGGAGCGGATTAAGGAGGGAGGAGCGGCGAGAGTAGGGAGAGGAGTGGGGGTTGACGTCACGACCGTATCGAGCGTCCTCGGGGTAAACTTTTGGTTCGAGGGAGGGGGAGGGGGCGGGGAACTCATTCGGGAGTGGGGTGAGGTTTGGTCGTCGGCGGCGGTGAAGCGGGAGTGAGTGCCGGGTGGACAGGAGGGGGGGGGGGGGGAGTGGGCGCGGGGTGAAGAGCACGCACGTATTTGTGTGTGCTCCGCATGGAAAACCCCGACGCCACCCGAGTCCATTACGGCTCTCTGAATTTTTAAGTATTTATTACCCTATATATGAACCGCTAACCTTCACCCGCGTTTGCCTCTCGCCAATCTCCGCCTCTCTCCTTTTCCCTTCCCTCTCCCCCTGTAAAACATCACCAACGCCCCCCCCCCCAAATCCTCCGGCCCCACCCCATCCCCAACGCTATCTTCGGCGGAATCCCTCACCCCCTCCTCTTTTGACAAAATCCCTCACCACTCACCTTTCGGAGACCCCTTTTTTCCGGGATCTGGCCTCGTTTCCGGTGCCACGTCCCGCTGTGCCGGAAAAAAGAAATAATTTCGGCGGCCACGCACTCCCGATTTGATTCTAATCCGATATGTTTTGCAAAGCATTTGGTTCTTTGAAATCAAACCGTCGACATTAAAAGTTTATTTTGTTAGCGAAGCCCGAAGAAATTATTTTCCTGCTCAAAAATTGTTCTCTATCGATTAATGAATGGGTGGTTACGTGATTCATTAAATCGAAGTCTGAAGACTTGATAGTTAGCGTGTCGAGAGAGTTATTTAATGGAAAATCGAATTATGAAGTGGCGTGAAAAATGGAAAGGTTCCGTTTTACCTGCCGAATCTGAGAATTTGACAGGACTGCATGTGCCTTACGCCGGGGGTTTGGTAAACCCCGCATCGCCGATCACTGCAACTGACGCAACCGGGTAGGCTTGGGGAAATTTAAGGATGCCGAGGATATTAAATATTTAGGCACCTAAAAATGTAAGCGGTGAGCTTCCAGTTATTAAAAAATATATTACGATTTTCGGCTATCGGTGCGCAACGGTTATTTTTTCCTCCGCTAGGTACCCCAGGCCTCAGACCGCTTCCGTCGGCCTGCCCTCCCCACACACTCGTCCCCACTTGACGGGACCCCTTTGCACCCACCCACCCCGGAAGCTACTTCGGTCTCCCACCCCCTTACGGCACCACTAGACTCCCTCAAGACCAAGGTGACGGCCCCGCTCACCTCGGCCACGAGGGTCATTCCCACCGCCCGCAAGCCGCTGTCCCTGCCCGCCAGTCCGCCGTTCTGGAAAACCACTGCTCCCTTCACGTCCGCCTCCACTATCGCAAAATCACTTATCTACCACTTGGTCGAAGGATAAAGGCATGCGTCGGCAGCATCATACGCCTAAACGAGTGCCTTGATATCTCCATTAAAATGCGTCTGATCACAGGCTGAGCCAAAAGCTCTGTGGGTTGGCCAAATATATTTTTGATACCATTTGATTCGTCAAATAGGTGACATTTTCAGGTAGACCTATAATACCATTATGGTGAAACTCCATAGCTTGAAATGTATCATTTTCGTGATATATTTCGTGGGCACAATGATTTCGTCTATTAAGATAATAAGATTTGAACAGAGTTGAACCTGAAAACATACTATCCTTAAAATATCCCATCGTACCTTGAAAGGTAACATTCAGATTATCTTATGGCTAGGAACGTAGTTAGGAGCAGCGTGATCAATTCGCGATTTCCCGGAAGCGAATGCGGAGGGAAAGGAGCTGAGTACTATCGAGGAAAAAAGGAAATATGGCAAAAAGGGATATCGAAAGCCTTGATGTAAACTATTGGAACTATTAGGAAAATAACAAAGAAACCATGGAATGCGGTTGATATGATTATAAATAATGATGATAAAATAGGAAAGAATATAAATAAAAATTTAGATAGAAGGAAGCAGAAAAAGTTAAATAATAAATGGGCAACAAATAGAGCCAAGGAAGCGTGGTGGAAGACACAGTGCGAGGATATTTAGAGTTTGCAAAGGAGGGGTGAAATGAATGCGCAATACAAGAAGGTTAAAACACTATTGGGAAGTAAGAAGGGAGAATCTGTGCTAACAGTTAGAGAAATGTTGCTAAAATAATAGTTGAAACAGAAAAGATTCAAGAGAGATAGGAACATAGAAAAACTGTATGATAAAGGTTATAGGCTGGCAAGGTTAGACATAGAAAGAGAATATGACGTAGACGATGATATCTAAGGTCCAAGCAAAATGCAGTAAGGGAAATGAAATCATACAAGGCCTTGAAGCAGACAACATTCCTTCGGAACTACATAAAGATTTGGGAAAATATGGGAAGAAGAGTTTTTATGGACTAATTTGGGGCATTAATGAGAAAGGAATCTGACCTGAAGGTTGTACGAGGTCAGTGTTATTTCCTATTCCAAAAAAGGTTAAGGTTACATAATGTGTGGCCAACAGAACATTAAGTTTGATTTCCCACGCAGCTAAGGTGGTTCTCAGGAATATTAACAACAAGATGGAGAGTAGAGCTTCGAGGATGATCAGTTTTGGTTCAGAAGAGGAGAGGCAGGCGTAATGCCATTGCATAAATTAGATCACTAATAGAGAGGAGCATAAAATACAATCAAGATGTATTTGCCTGTTTTGTCTATTTCCAAAGGCATTTCATAGAGTCAATTGAGAAAAACTAGCATACATGTATGGCAGATATTTGGAATGCATCGGAGGGCCAGGAGGTTAATCTGCAACTTGTAAATGTCTCAGACCGCTCAGGTGAGAGTAGGGCACGGAAAGTCCGGATAGCAGTGTTAGGAAGAGGAGGAAGGTAGGGTAGTCCATTATCCCCTCTGCCATTCAACGCATACGTGGAGGAAATCATTAAAGAGGCATGAGAAGAACTGGAGATAGGAATGAAAGTCGACGGGGAATTCGTAAAATCAGTTAGGTTTGCTGATGATCAAGCTTCCGTTTGTCAGTCAGCCAAGGGGTTGCAAGCATTGCTGAGTGAATGGGAAATCCAGTTCGATATATATGGGATGGGATAATATGTCCTATGGAATTATCAATATAAATAAAACAAAGGTTATGCGATTTTTCAGAAAGGAAAAGGCTGAGCTTTACATTAAAATGGACCGACAAAAACTAGAGCAGGTAGAACAGTTTACGCATTTCGGAAGTGTTTTGGGCAAACATGGTCAAAGTAGTAGTGACATAAGGAGAATTATTACCATAGGCAAGGAGGTTTTCACATGGAGTTGATGACAGAACGTTGTGTAAGAATATTAAGAAAAGGCCCGTTCACTCATATGAATCGTAATTATTTACCGCGTAAACACTTGGACATTGAAACAGGCTGATAAGCGTAAATTGGAGGATTTTGAAATGTGAGTGTGGAGAAGGGGAAGTGGGCAGAAAGGAAAACAAATGAAGGAAAGCTAGGCATGGTGTGGGAGGAGAGGAGATTGCTGGGAGAAATCATATGGAGCCAGAGAACATGGATGCAAAGCATTTTAATTGACAGAAGGATGGTGAAGACTTAGACAGAGGGGATGATTTTGGGCAAACGAAGACGGGACAAGAAGAGGATATGAATATGAAATGAAGGAGGGAAGGAGGGATTCGGAGATGACGGCAGGATTTTGAGTTGACTAGATAATTATTTGTTGGTTGTGTTCATCTAAAACCTACCTTAATTGGTAGATTTCCTGTCATAATAATAATAGGTCCTCTCTTTATTCCCTCTATCTTTCATGAATCTATCCTGACTCATATAATAACTTTTGTAATGTATCTTTTATTGTTTACGAGGATTTAACCATCATAATTCCTGATTGTGCTTTTAGCTCCCGTTTACAGTGCACAAATACCACCTTTCCTGTGTAGCGTTTCCAAATCCTCGAACTGCGTCCTGTAGCACGCTTTTTTGCTCCATTTGTTTCCCGCCTCGTTTTATTATTCAATTCGCTGAAGTTTCTTTTATCCAACTCTTACGGTTAAAATTTCCATAACGTTTTCTAGTTTTGTATCTTTCTAATAATCTCGTCTGTAATCCATGATTCCCTAGTTATTTACCTGTGAATGATGTCCATATTTTTACTTGCACCGTTTCATATCTCTTTTTTGATATTTTCCACATATTTTCCAATGTTTCATGTTTATTAGCCATCTCCCCGCCCTCACATATGATTTACTCTACGGCCTGGTGGTACTCTTTTCTTGCCGTTCCGGTTAATGTATTTACACTCCATTACCTAAACCGTCTTTCCTTTTTTATTTAAATAAATATGACGTTTCACTTCATTTATACTAAATTTGAAGCCACATCCACTCCCGATAAACTGCGCAAATCAATCACGCTCTTCCTAAATCAATACGTTACACTCATAAGGTCTGGTTTATGTTTTTCTGCATTCCCAGGTATTTTCTATGTGAATCTACGCCTAAACTAAGTGATTACTAGCCCCTGTTTTTTGCTGAACTATATTGCTTCTTTCTTGTATAATTCCTAGTTCTTACACCGTTTTTGCCTACCTCACTACCATCTCTTCATTCACCTATCGTCACATTTTAATCCCTTATCACTATCAGATATTCTCCTCCGAGAACCCCCGAAAATGTCTTCTAATATAATAGAATAAATACCCTGTCAACTTCTTCCTCCCAATGATTGCTTGGTAGCATGTTGACCTGAATATTGACAAATCTCGTTGGTTCAGATTTTAATTATCTTTATAATATTCCACCAGTCACTTACTGTATGTTTAATACGCTTCTACTTACTTTATGGTACAATATAATAGCCACCCCTATCCTGCTGTCATTTCCTCCATTTTATATTACTCTATAACTATCACTCCAGTAATCCCCGCTATCCTTTAATATCTCCTGGCACACGCTCTAAAATTTCTATATATATATATATATATCTTCTCTCCATCTCTCGCTTTATAGCCTCTTATTTTCAGTCCTCAACATGGTCCTATCATCACAAGTCCCTATTATTTCTAATCTGGTAATCTTTTATGTCCTCTGTGCTGCTAATGACACTTTCGCTTTGCAAGGATTTCATGAGATGACGACCAGGGAAGCATTGTCTCTCTCACCGACGGGCACGGCACATAGCTGATTGGACCAAGTCCCATAGTATTGAGGGCAATGTCTTTATTTGGTCCATCGAACCAGTCATGGGATAACTCCTATTACTCCAGTGATACAGAGTTGACGTCTAAGGAAACCTTGCTTCTCCCGCTGCTGGGCACAACAGACGGCCCAGCGGGCCAAATCCCCTAAGTGTCTGGAATCTTACGCAGATCTGTATCCAGCTTAGTAGCATGGGATAAATAATTGGTGTTGTATTCCTGTTGCTTAGTATTTGCAACGTGATACCACGCAGTGGCGTAAAATTGCGGAAGTTTTAGTGATGTTTGTATATTTTAGTGATATTTGTATTGCAGCCGCCTCACTACAGAACAGTCGCTACCGTGGACTACCTTTCGTCTGGCTCTTTCCCTTCGACCTACTCGTACATATAGGTAACCCTAGCAGGGGAAATTGTGATTGCTTCCAGCAGCCTACATCAAGAGGTCATCAGAACTCCAAGCCATTCCATCACAGAAAGTTTCTAGTCAATGCATTCATAGGAAAAATGTAAAAAATCGAAATCTATAACAGCTGCATAACATTAATTAATGCGCCAACTACGGTGGTGTGACAGATGTTCAGCTTTGAACTCAAATGCGATAAATTCCGCCAAGTGCGGCATGAATGAATGAAAAAAAAATATTTCAATAAAAATTTGAGATTCTATGTGTTCGTTAGATTTCTGATTGACAGATGTAAATTTGGAATAAACGAACGTTCTCTTGGATAATTTTAACAATTATCACATGAAACGATTCAAGTATAACTTGCATTCCATGGCTTTCTTCGGTGGTCTCGTATCGTCTCTAAATATATTATTTTTACAGAAAATCTCTACGGGTTCTCTTAGTAATTTTAAAAGGTCACCAGTTTTCAATTTCTATTCAGAAGTTTAATATGAAAAGAATGTTTCTCTAAAGAACCTCTGTAACTCACTCTAGGCGACAACCATGAAATTTTCCATTTTTTCTGAACAAATATTTCCAAATTTGTTTCAAACTTCTTATATATCGCAGCCTTATAATTTATATTATATATGCCTGACTGTTATTTTAAACGTTTGATTCAACTAACCGCTTCATAAATGAATTGGCTTTTTTGCCGTGTGCGAGTTATGGTCATTGCAAGGTGTTTTAAAGGAATTTCTGGCCTCGGATCATTTGTTCCTGAAAACAAAAATCAACGTCCACTCTTAGTATCAGAAAAGAGTCCAAAGAGATCAAAAAGCATTTTTTAACATGACTACTGGTAAGACAATGGGAACACTGCTTGTTGAGGTTCACAATTTTGCGATCCTGATGTGTACCGATCTCAGAAATCTATCAATTATTCTTTATCTGCATTTCCGTTCTAAGTGCTTCAAGTGCAGTTTCCATCGCACCGTACTAAGTATCCAATTAAAGGGCCAACAACATCAAGTCAAAGTAATGAATGTAATCCTAGCATTTTGAATAGTTGGTGCGTCGGAAGGTCTGCGAATTAATGAATGCAACAGAAATCTGGGTGAACCTTTTCCTTCATTATAACACGAATTTTTAGGTGACACACGGTCTTTTGCATTTATCCTTAGCGGAAAAATTGCTTCTGAGAAATAGTGAGGTGTTTGTTTCTAGATAAAGCCCTTCGTCGAGATTTAAATGTGTATCCTTATTTGTAAACATTTTGGTATACTTAAACTCCATATTTCTGAAACTATATTTATTTTCTCATGGTTTATGTTTTTACAAGTTTGAGGAATGGCAAATCAGTTCAGGAGATTTCATCTGCCATTACAGTCAAGATATTTATACACTAGACGATACTACAATTTTGAACTAATTTCACTTTTTCTTAGTGCATTACATAAAATTTTGTAGAAATATCACTGAAATCATTCCTTTGCGAGCATTTAATATGCCAACTTTTGAAAATGAATTCAATGTGGATACGATATATGTTCAATATCGCACACCAGCTAAAATTTTGTTTCATTCATGATGCTTCGTTCTTTCTAGCGGAACCATCATGAAATACATTTTTGTTTGGATGAACGATGGAAATGAATTGAATGGGAATGGACGGCTATGGCGCAGTTACACATTTCAAAGGAATCTTCCAATTCTTTGACGCACATCTTCTCTTCAAAACCAATTCCCTTAATATCCTAGTATCCATAGATCCCTGAAGTTTCATTTATTCATCAACCTTCAGCCCGCCTGCACTCTCAATCTTCATAACCCTCCTTCCTAACACACTTTTCCTTCATATTGATATTCCTTTTCCCCAGCTCTCTCCCTCTCTCTAACTCTCTAATCCTCCTCTCCATCCTCCTTCCCCAAATTATCTCACCCCGTTACACACTTTCATCCATCGTGCGCCTTTCATCTGCTTCCTCCTCCTCCTCCGGCATCCCCGCACCCAACTCCTCCCTTTCGCCCCACCTCTCCAACGCCTCCCTTCTCGAAGCGTTTCCTTCTTAATTTTTCACCTCCTCCCTCATCCATCTCTTATTGCCCCTTCGCCCTCCTCTTCTCACTTAATCAAATTCTGCCCGGCCCGCCCTTCCCCCACACCCTTTTACACTCCCGTCCGCCTCTCGCTAGCACGCACGCCCTAATTTTCATATCACCCCTTCCCTTTGACCGTTTATTTTAGCTCTCGCCTTGCCTCAAGGACCGCTTGATTCACTCCAATGATTCCACATTTTTATTTCCCGCGCTCCTGTCATTTACGAGTACTTAGGTCCCCGCTCAAGTTCTGTGATTTAAAACAGGCTCTCGCTTGGTGTCGCTGTGCTGTGTTAAAAGATTCAGGCTCGGTACGTAAGTTATACCCCGTGAGCCGTAATTTCAATAATACTCCTTGAGAAAATCATGTTAAACATGCTTTTTGTATCATCGCCAAGCATAAAGTTTTCGGCTCCTTTCGAGGTGATGCAAATTATCTCAATTCAAATTTGAACCCAGATAATGTGCACAGTGCAATTCTTCATATTTTTTCTAACCGAATAATGAGATTAAAGGGAATAGGATGTATATATGTATAGGATGAAAGTAAATTAGTTTAATAACATCTTTAAAATATTGAATTAATTTTAGTTGAAATGTAACATAATTTATTACTTGAGTTTGGACTTAAAAATGGCCGTGTTACTCTAAGCTTCTGTCTTTCCTTGTCTGGTGAGCTGAGACCAAGAAAGAAAAGGTATCCATTCAATATTTATGAAGAGTTTGCTATGCTTATGATGGATATGCAAAGTAGGTTATTATTTTAAAGGACTCACATTCACCGAAGCATTTATATTGTTCATACAATTAATGGTTAACTTGTCAGAAAGGTAGCGCATGGCCGGGAAGGGCGGGGAGCAACACAAATGTTTACACCGATGAGATTACAGCGTCAACTGCCCAACATAGAGTTTCATTGGGGGGAGTGGAAGAAGAGGATCAGATGATAACCTTAGTTGGATAAAGCTTCGCCTCATAAAACCGTTCCTTAGGATCGAATATTGCCTGTGACGGCGAAGGGTGTAACCAGGCTGTTGGCACACCGGACAGGGTAGAGATGTTGTGACAACTTTGTTAAACTTTTGTAATGGGCCTCCGTGCCGTGTAATGGGCCTCAAAATAATTTGTAATTCCTCCTAGGATTTGCTGGAAAAAGATTCAGGCAGGGATTAGCTGAAAGTCTTGGTTGGTTAGACAGTCGTGTATCCATAAATCCTTCACAACAGTACCGTTTTAATTTACAGGACAGGTTCTGTATCCTCGCAATCCAGTCCAATCGAGTTTTTCATCTAACAATTATAGTGCCATGCAACGTAACAGTACATTAAAATATAATTTAGCAAATATTAATTTGGCATTTATTTATAGCTTTACTTATATTTATACCACCTATTACTTCCGCTTCTTTTGCTGGCGATATGTTGCTACGCCCGTTTTCTTCCATGATAATGCCCAATTTCATTGATTTCAACTGTATTTACATATAATCTTGGTTATTTTAGCCTAAATAATATTAATTAGTCCTGGTGATTTACTCAGTGATCGGCAATGCAATTTTTTCAGGCTGCAATATTATATTTCAATATTAGAATAGAGCTTCATCATCTTCATATCTTATTGACTTTATCGACTTTCCACCTATTTCAGTATGAATAAAATGAGTATGTAACGCCAATAATTGGTTTCCTTGAAATATTTTGACAGAAAATTGCATAGAAGAAACTAAATTTACGTTCTATACTTTCAGGGTATCCTCAATAGATAATTATACTGAAATTGATAAGTTTGCAGAATTTGAAGGGCTTAAATTAAATTAGAATATATTTATTATAACGGTCCAAAAAGGAAAATTGCATAAAATGTATTCAGGGGAACTTCAGAGATAACATCTAAGGAGAAACTTATGCAATGTAAGACAACAAAACAAACACCCCGAAGACTTTCTTGCATAATTGTGAACGGTGGTTTGCCATTTTGATGGACTTATGAACAGGATTAAACTTCTGACATCAGGCATCGGCATTAGTATGACATGCATTCCAGTCAAACCATGCAGTGCAATTAAGCTTTTAAAAAAGTTAAATTGCGAAATTTAAATAAAAAAAATTAGAATCCAGATGTGTTCCTTCTCCCTTCATTACGCATAATATTTCTAATTATTTCTCCCCTATATCGGAATAAATAATAAAATGAGCTAGAGAACTAACTATAAGGAAACGGCTTGTATGGGGGAAGCTATGGATGGGAATCTAATTTGAAATGAACTAAAGCAATGAAATCAACATAAATACGGTTATATTTCCATCAATTACTATGTGGCCAGTAGCTACAAGTTTTAGAGCAATAAATAAAAACCTCATTTGCTTATAATTAAAAGAGAAACGTTTACACCTATATCAGACATACATAGAAGGATCCTCGTAATAACAGAAAAAACAATTGCTCTGAAAAAATACATGCTAGAATGCAAAATGAGTTTACAGGATTCACAGAGCCTGACAATGGCGAAGGTTTTTCCTTGTGTTCGCGAAAGAAGATTCATTGCACTGGTATTGATGGCTATAAGGCAACATTCTTATGAACAAATGCGTCATTAAGGAACAAGTGGCTATTTATTGCCATTATCGTTATCTTGTTGTCTGGAACGTATAATTTACGTAGTTATAAAAATGCATGCATAATTGTTAATTACGCCTCCTTTTCTTAAAATGGAGAGATAGTTTTAGCCGAATTTAACATGGGTCTAGGAACTTCCAAGAAACTGCGGAAGATGCCGCAGCAGTAACTTTTGACGGAGTCGTCCGCTAGTATGCATTACAATGCAACAATATCAGAATGTAAAAATTATTCGACTTGACCGAGATCACGGCGAAGGTGAATAATTTTTACTCTCAGAAATGTTTGCATTGAGTATACGAAAATTATTTTATTTGAAATATTATTGCCTTTTCAGAAATCGAATCTTACGCCAGAGAAACTGAATTTCCAAGTTGAAGCAATGCACTTGAAATTCATTTAAATTTGTGTAATAAGTGACCTTTGAAAAAATTATAAACAAGCTTAAATTTTATATTATTAATGATGAGGAAAATTACTATATCACGGAATTCTTCCCTCACTGCATACTACAAGTAGTCGTTAATGATATTGAGATCATAAGAGGCATGCAGCATAGTCTACCACATGGAACCACTTTATTATATTTCCTTTTTCCATTTCCTGTAGCATTTACTAGCCTTCTTGCCGTACACATCGCATCCTTACGTTTCTTGTTCCTCTTTTTATGGTTATTCTCCTCTTCTCCGTCTTTCCTGAATCTGTTGTAAAAGCTTTAAAATTATTTAGAGCGATGACCACCGCAAAGGCCTTGCCCCCACAATGCATGGCACCCACCCACTGGGTTGAGTTCTGCAGTTGACAGAATTCATTTTTCTCTTTTTTTCGTTTTCTATGGTCACAGGAGAAAAATTATTGAGGTGTTTCCCGTTTTTTTGTCTCAATATTCCATTTTGCGTGGATAAATTGGGTCAGACGTCTTTTTGTGTCATCTCACTTAGGTAAACATAAATATGGAACCACCTTACTTTGTACAAGTCCCGTACCGTCAGTCTAGTTCAGTGGCTCTACAAAGAAAGTTTATTATGCCAGTATGGAAAAAACTTTTCGAACGCCATGCCTAAAATATAGCATTTGCTGAATAATCAGTAGGCACTTATTTTAACAAGAGTAGTGATATTGCATCCAATGCATATTATTCCATGAAATGCTTATTTCTCATTATATATCTCTTAATATTACCACTGACATTCTCAAGGGCCTGATTTCTACCGAATTAATTTGACATATATTATCTTCTTCTATGTATCTTTTTCCACGCCCAGCTTTAAATTCTTTTATTAGCGTCAGGAAATTTAAAGTATAATACGCATCAATATCTCCTACTATAGACAACCCATCAACTTTTAGTACATTTAACCTGATACTAAAAGCTCCTGAGTTGCCATTCTCACGACTTTTAACTCTTTCACCTCCTCTTCCATCTTTCACCAACATTCTACCAATTCACAAAATTGGTTCAAAAATTTTGCCGGTTTCACCGGTTTCTCAATGAGTTACCAATCTCCCCAGTGACATTACGCAGCCGTCTTTAAAGTCACACTATATTTCATACCAACCTCTTTATGGGTCATTGATAGGAAGTCATTAGGCTGAATATTTTTTTAAAATCACTTTCAAAGCATTGAACTACCGGTCACCTTGTCTTTCAATTCATCCAATTGAAATAGCATTCTCTTTACAGCGTTCTTCTTCAATTATAAAATTAAAACAAATTATACGTTTTCAATTAAAACAAAACCTCACTGTAGACCCAAGAATTTATGTTACCCTTCAATTTCATTATCAATTTACATCTTCCTCGCCCTGTCTTCCCTCCACTAATCCTTGATTTTTACTTTCATTATTGGATTAGTCCATTCTATGTCAATTTCAATATTCAAATGTCCGTTAACCTTTTTACGCTGTAACTCATAAAACGTCTCCCTTTATATGATATCTCCAGCACTACTTCACTTTGACCTTTTGCGCTCCCGTGAACTTTTTTATATTTCACCATAGTGCCATTTCAAAGCTTTCGAGATATTTTTCGTCATCCTCATTCGCCCTTCGTGTTTCTTTTCTATTTCTTGTATTTTCTTCACTGCTTGTCTGAAAGCCTTTCCACCAGATTTTTTCTCAATAACAAGCTTAAACCGCAAGGACCAAAGAAAACCTAATATATTGTTAATACCTCCGTGACATGTAGAAATATATGAGGCTTTCCAAATAATTGTATAAATCTATATTTACAGAAAAAGGATAGGTTCGGGAAGCTATTAAATTATGGCAAATATCATTGGAAATTAAAAATATTTCACGTTAGAATATTTTGGTTTTTCCTCAGAAAAATATGGGGGTAGTTTTTAGTATCTTATTTTTTTAACTGCTCATTTCTAAGCATCTAGTTTTTGATTCAAATTAATTCAAAGGCGGTTTGTGTATCTTGGTAAAATCTGTTTTCTGTAACATGCTCTCACAAATAGAAAAGAAATGCGTTCCCAAAATCCAAGCCTACAGGTACGATATCTGTTTATATATATATATATATATATATATATATATATATATATATATATATATATATATATATATATATATATATATATATATATATATATATATATATCATTGAGCTGAATGGCGATTCGTTATTTTTTCAGTACCAATGATTTGAACAGGTTTTCCTTGAAGCGATCCTGCTTCAGTCTATAACCGTCCTCACTTCTTTCTTTTCATTGAACAATTTTCTGTCAGCTTAAGAGCTACAGTGCACCGTGCAGATTTGGACTGAATGGAAGAGAGAGTGTCCAAAATGTTAGAAAGGGTCACATCCACGCAGGCTAAAGGTGGGCACACGCTCTTGTATCCAGCCGGTGTGCATTGCCTACTCATAGCTAGTAAAATGCTGTCTTTGTAAAATTTTGCGTTAGTAAAAAGTGGCGTTAGTAAAGTTACTGAGTTGCTTTGAAGCATTGGGAGCAACTTCCTACTTAAATAAATTTGAATTTTAATCGTGGCGTCATAGTGTGAATACAGACTGTGCCACATTAATATAAACAAAATTATTACAAATAACAAAAATAATACACAAATTTAATATAAATATGCATATGTGTCCATTCACACGCCCGCATTGTGTTCTTCGCGGATATATCCTCTTTTTCAAGGCGTCCGTGGACGTACGGGCTTAGTTTCCATTAGTTCGGAGTCCGGAAAATTTTACAGGGAGAGAGTAAAATATATGCATGCAGATAAGCATTTTGGTGTGTGTGTAAATATTTGTTATTTTAAAGCAGCTACATACTTGGACAAATATTCCGCCTTTTGCTTGAATTTAAATTAAATTTATTTGATATTCAAGTCAAAATAACTGATAATTCTATATTAATACGTTTTTAATTTTTTTTCATGAAATTGCTCTTATTTTGGATGCGTGTGAACACAAAATTTTCTGAACACTAATTTTCTTTCTGAATTTGTATTCTGCGCACTTAATAATTTCATGGCGTAAAATTTGATATTACACACAGGCAAACATATTACCGTTAGTAAAAATTTCTTAATCTTGTTTTTGCCATTAGGGTTGCAATTGATATTTTGTGCCAAGCATGAATTCTTGCGGATAGAGTTTGGCCAAAAAACCGATATACCTATACAAGTCTCTTTTATCATTGCTGCAAAAAGAGACTTTCCTTTTCAGCAATTACTGTGAGCCTTTAAAACCCGATATGTTCCCTTGTATGTGCAATTGCTACCAAGCGCAAATTACTCCGCATTTACCATTAAAGATTTCGACATACATGTATGTGTTTTGTTAGACCAAGTTTTTCATCTTTAGTCACTCCTCGGCCATGAGTGTTAATGGGTTTAAAAATAATCTTCGGGCTAATTACAGAATCAAGATATTTTGAAAGACTAATTAACAGAAAATGGACACCACTAAATTTAATAACGACCACATGAGCAGTGCATGTACAGGCCATGAGAGATCAAAAAAACAGACTCTCGTTGAATAATTTTCTCGGTCGCCACAAAGTCGCCATCCTTCATGAAATATCTGTCTAATCCCTTCCTTCCCATTCAAAGATTTCGCGGCAAGTTTTCGACGGATTATAAAGAGCGTGTGACCGGAATGCAGCCAGCCAACATCCCCCAACGCACGCGAGAAAACCATTCCATGAAAATTTTCAACTTTTGAGACAAAAATTAAGCGCGCAAAGCGATGGCTGCGCCCGCGATGGACGTAGGGGTGCACGTTGGACGGCAAGAGACGCTAATTGGAACGCAGATCGCACCTCCGAGCACCAAATCTACGACCGATTTGATATTCTCCGGCCGTGGTGTGGGATGGCTGTGATGGAGGGCTTCGTGCCAGGGCGGGGTGTTGGGCGAGCGAAGGGGAGAGGAAAGGGAAATAGCCGAGGAATGAGCGGGGCGACGGGGGTGCGTGAAAGTGGTCCGTGGGGCAAGGGTCGAGGGTACGGGCGGCCGTGGGGTCGTGGCGGTCACGGGAGAGGACGGTGGTGGAACAATGAGAGCGTCTGCCGGCCAGTAGAATGTATTGATTTTCACTTCCCACCCTCTCCCTATTTCCCTCTTATGCCCCCAGCAACACGTGCGTGTGTAGGGGGGTGGTATGGGAAGGGGTCGGGGGCGAGGACATGGGGGACCGGAGAAGGGTTTAGCCTGGGGTAAGGGTGCGAGGATTGCTCGGGAGAATAGGTTATCTCCGAATGGGAGGAGCGAGGAGGAACGGGATGGAGTGAGGGGGGAGTGATTGCTGGGGAGGGATTGCTGGGTGTGGGGGATTCGGGGCCTTGGTTACGGAGGGAACGGAGGGGGCGGGACGGGTGGGGTGGGGAGGCACGGACGGGGGTCGTTGTGGTGTATGGGACGAGGGTAGGGGGCGAAAACCGGGATCCGTTGGTGTTGGGGTGGGAGATAATCCATAAACGAGGGGTGAGGATGTCCATCTGCGTGCGGGAGATGTACTCGGAGGGGTTAGGGGGTGTCGGAGGGCAATCACAGAAGAGGTCGTGTGGTGGAGGGGGCAGCGGCAGTGGGTGTAGTAGTCGTGTACGGAGGCATAGTAGTCGTAGTAAGAAAGACGATATTGATCTCTAAGATTTAATCAAATTATTTATTTGATATTGAATCTTCACCCTTTCAGCTGTTGACGGATCGAGAACATAATTAATATCGAGAAATGACATGGGGAATAAAAAAAATAATTTTATGATTCCGTCATATTAACATCGTAATTATTTTTAATTTTGGTTGGATGCCTTTTAGTATAATGGTTACCAGAATATGACTGCTTAAAATGTTCGCTGGACATATTGAAATAGCTTCGCTTATTATAATTATCTAGGAAAAAATATCAGCAGTAAAGACAGCACTCTATTCAGTATGGCAATTTAGATTCAAATCTTCTGATGCCGATTATCCCGGTCAAATGGCCAATAACTTAAAAATAATACAGAGCGAGTTAGGTTGATTATGAATGAAAAGAAACGTTCTTCTACACTCGGTGTGATAGTTGCAAGGTTATGTGCTTCAACTGGTGGCCTCCCCTATTAACTACGAACAATAATTTTCAATTGCTAATAATAATATTGTAGTGGTGTTAACATAATTCAGTGAGGCTCTCGACCCGTGATTAAGCTTGTTCATGGTTATGATCGTCACAAAAATAAACACTGCAAATATTTTTTACAAAAACTATGTATCAAGAACTATATAATTGGTCGTAGTAAGTTTTATTTGCAAATAGACATTGGCAGATGACAAAGCTGGAAACTATTCTAATTTTTGAAAAAAATCGGACCAAAAAACCGCACAGTTTGTGAATATATGCAAGCCAATTCTAATATGGTGAAAGGAGGGAAAAATTAAGGGAAAATGCGTATTTTTAAAAGATTTTTAACGTTAACGTGTTAGCCTCATATTGATAGGGTAGCGGAAATTTTATCGGACCGAGGGAGCAGGAGAAATATGACAATTTTAGCTCAAGGGCATATGAAGTAAAAAAGAGCATAATTAAGATACCCCATAGATCGAAAAAAAGTCCCGGGAAGAAGTTAGAGAAAGATAGCAGTTCGAATCCCATCCCTACAACGGTTGATTATTTGTAGATTTACGACCAGTTTGGAAGACAGAGGCACTGTCATGCCTCACAGTGCCTAAATTTAAGTAACGGTGCACTAAAAATTATCTCATTCTTTAATTAGATGATTCTGGAGGGAGGATTCTGGAGGGAAGTAAAGGTGCCGTAGCAGGGCGCTTCCAGAGTTGTCCGCCAAATAGAATGAATGATTCGCTTTGATTTCTCTCATTAGGATAGGCTCGCTCAACTGATCATGAGAGGTGCTTGATTGAAAGCCTAGATCCATGACCTAATTCGAAAGACAAAGTCCTTTGAACACGCATGCTGCGAGAAAATCTCACTGCAAATAACTCTTAGTTTAAAATGAATCGTTTGCATAAAAACAGTGGACCGGAAGAGGATATTTCACAATTTCCCCATGCATGATCTCCCCCGGCCCTCCTGGGGAGTAAGAGTACCATACCATCGTTACCGGCGGCAAATTTGCCACTATTCCGGACCCTGATCATGGCCCGTGAGCTAGACTCACTGAAGCTGCAAACCATGCATATGGAATGTCGAGTTTCCGGGCAGAGGAAAATCTTTTAGGTTCAAAGTCTTAACAGGCACGCTAATTTAAATAAAATTTGAACCCACCCTAATTTGTGTAGAGCGGTTTTTATGGCGGGGGTGTTAGGCCACAAGCCATTTATGCAAAAATCACAATCATGACACTTCTACACAAATATTGGTTTGATCATGCCCTGGAACAAGGTTAATCGCACGAAAAAAGGTACTTACGTGCAAGAATATTCAACAGCATGATATATTCAAACCGTGCGGGAACAATGTTATAAAGATGGGTCTTGATGAAGGATATCGACAAAATATATACGCTACCAATACTAATTATATCCTTCGCGCCTGCGGTCGTGTTTATTTGGATCTCTAATGGTACGAGGAGGACACGACCGGGTAAATTGATTTGTCCTACTTAATATTTTCCTGATTGTACGAGCTTGATCTGATTTATTACAGTAACTCGGAGCCTGTAGTAAGTCTTTAACATTCACAGATAAGTGGCCTGCCTCAAAATTTTGGGGTATATTAAACCTGTATTTTAACCTACAGTCAACTATTGGCACCCATTCTAATTCTTTCAATAGTGTCTTGACACTGCTACATTGTTCATAAGAAATTTTCAAAAACCTAGCTGCTCTACGTTGCACTCAATCTAGTTCCATAACTAACACTACCTTGTGTTGATCCCATTCACCCACAGTATACTCTGGTACATCTTGGTGGAACCTAATCAACGTAAAAAACAAAGGTTTTTAACGCTCGCATCAGATTCCCCAAGTATCCTATTTTTGAATCCTAACTTTTTATTTCCAATTACATTAATTTCACGAATTTCTTTTTCCGAATGGAATATACTTAGTTTTCGTAACACCCAATATATTACTGATTCTACGCTTTTTACGTTGCTTCCTGTGTTTTTTTCAAATACTCTCCCTCCTAAAATGTATCGGAAAACCAACGTGTATATCTAATGCTGACTCCTATGCTTCGCACTACTTTTGGATCGCATTTAGGTTAATAGATAATGTCACCCAATCTTCATAGCTGAAGACATCCCTATATATCACTGCATCGTCGGTAATTAAGCGACGTTTACTGGGAAACAAACACCTTATCATATTGATCCATAAAAAGTATCATTAAAAGCGATTACACTTAGTAAATGGTATAATAATATCGTAAAACATGTTCGGTGTGCATCATCCCATTGCAGTGGAGTGTGTCTAAACGACTAAATCTTCCCAAGCCGAAACTTCAGATAATTGGGAAAAAGAGCGTAAGGAAATGGAAAGTAAATGTAGAGATCTTTCATATAAATATCCTATTTGTCAAAATCAAATGAATGCCTAACACGCTCATAATAGGTACGACTACATTGATACATGATGTCATGAACTCAAAACATTCACTGATTTACCAAAAGAAATTGGGGAAAATGTAAAGAGTAAATTGAAGAAACAAGACGAAAGATTGAAAACACGATAAAATCTAATTAACTCATCGTGTGGGAAGCTACGTTGGTCCACTCTTTTAAATTACAGTAATTACAGACCTATATCACTCACTTCTATCTGCTGCAAAATCTTAGAGCACATAATTGTCAGTTCAATAATGAGACACCTAGACAATATTAACTTTTTAAGTGACAATCAACACGGATTCAGGAAAACCAGCTCCTGCGAAACCCAATTAGGATTATTTACACATGATTTACTTTTATCGGGTGAGAGAGGTAGGCAAGTGGATGCCATCTTCTTAGATTTTCAAAAGGCATTTGATAAGGTCCCACATGGTAAACTCATTCATAAATTAAAGGTCGCGGGTATAAACAAGGGCGCCATAAGCTGGGTTAAAGATTTTCTTTCAGAGGGGGGAACAGAGGGTAGTCCTTGATGGCGCTAGTTCCGACAGCGTTCGAGTCACGTCGGGGGTACCTCAGGGAAGTGTGATCGGGCCGTTGCTTTTCTTGATTTTTGTTAACGATTTGAACCGCGAAGTGAAAAGTAAAATTAGGATGTTCGCGGATGACACGGTGATCTATCGGGAGATATCTGGGGATGAGGATCGTTTTATTCTAACGCAAGATTTAGATTGCATTACTAAATGGTGTTCTAACTGGGGATTGACTCTAAATTATAATAAATGTTCAGTGGTAAATTTCTTTAAAAGATCAACGGGATTTGCTTACAAATTAGCTGGAGGTGACCTAGCAGTAGTTGATACGGTAAAATACCTAGGTGTCACATTCACAAAAGACTTAACTTGGGGGACTCACATACGTAAAGTCTGCGGTCAAGCATATAAAAAATTGGGATTCATTAGACGCATTGTCGGCAAAAGTGACTCGAAGGTCAAGGAACGTTGTTACCACGCTCTTGTAAGGCCTCATTTAGAATACGCATGCAGCGTGTGGGATCCGAGTGAAAAAGGTCTCATTCGGGAAATTGAGAAGGTTCAACGCCGGGCAGCCCGTTTTGTAAAAAATTCCTACGATAAAACGCAAAGCGTCACCGAAATGCTCATGGATTTGGGGTGGGAATCATTGGCTGAGAGACGATTCCATGCAAGATTGAAATTATTAAATAAATTTAGATGCGCATGTTTCAGCACCGAGGTCTCGCAAATTATTCGTACTCCTACATACATTGGTCGCTTGGATCATGCATATAAAATTCGGGAAATAGATGCCAGAACTAGCCGACTCAAGGACTCCTTCTTCCCACGGACAATACGGGATAGCAACTGCAGGGTTATAGATAGCAAAAATTCCACTTGCCACCCTCAGCGTCTAAAAAATAATTAGTTCTATTTAAATGCATGCTCTTCCACTAACCTTGTGTGTTTTGTTATAATAACCCACTCTTTCCGAATGACCCCATCGTGTTCTGTTCATTTGTTTTCAAGTTTCCCTTTCAATCCCTCGTCCCTCTCCGCGGGGGGAAATTCCTGCTACCTGCAACGTTGGGTCGCATTCCATTCCTTTTACAGACTCTTTGGGGGTAGTGTTTTGTGGTGCATTTTCATGTGGTAGTGATGTTTCTATTTCTTGCTTGTTGTGTCCTGGCTTCCGTGTTGTAGGATGGCTTTCGTGCTGCATCACGGGGTGCAGTTTTTTTAAGTAGTTTTGCGGTATATGTGTTTGCATGAGTATTGGATGAAAGGATTTTTGCATGAGTGTGCGCGCTGTTGTGGGTGTGATTTTCTGTGTTGTTTTTTTGCATGTGGTATTTTTCCTTTTACGGTTGGTGACCGGACACCCCCCGCCACACGCCCTTGCGGCGGCTTGCGGGGTATTGTGTAGATGTAGATGTAGATGATATAAGAACTAATTTTCACAAATCCCCTCATTAATACAAGCCTGATAACCTGATATCCCACGGTGAGATTAACGTTCAAAAGATACGCCGGAAGAGCAAAAGCAGCTATTTCATTGTTTCCTGGCAGCAATTTTTAGATAAATATTTCCATGATGTATCCAATACCTTACCAATTTATATAAGCGTAAACCCCAATCAAACATCCAACACCATGTGAATCCTAGAGTGATCTGGTAAAATGACTCACAGCGAAGTGTCCCGCGTAGTTGGCCTAAATTCTTCTCCACTCCCACATTCGTTTCGCCTCATTTCGTAAGTATAATCGTGTGTAAATATACTCTTCTATGTAATTACACATGGAAGGCATAATTTCGTCTGAGAAATGCAGGAATTTCTATGAATTTAGTTGCCAATGCTAAAGAGCTTTGATTTTTTATTTTAAATATTTCTTATAGTAAAGTACAAGCAAATTACTAGAAAGAACCTTGTCCATCTAGATTACAAATTTGTTTGAACCAAGATAAAAAATGAAAGTAATACAGAAAGAAAAATATACAAGGATAATGCCATAAATAATTTCTGAACGTACATAATTTCTGGTAAAAACAATGTAAAATCTTGTAAATTATAGTGGAACATAAAAGAGCATTTATCATTCATAGCAAATAATTTTAAAGCATTTCATGTATTATAATGTTAGGATCGCTCCTTCCTGTAGGTGTCATACAGAAAATATGAAACAAATATTTTAAAAAAATATTATACCTTTAGTTTTCCCCTGCTTCGGAATTGTATGGACTTGTCCCATTCTGATTTACACTAGCATTCGATTTTTCATACGACATTTTAAATTTTCATTTCTTTCTCCAATTTTCCGGTATTTTTCAAAGACTTCGGATATTTTCTCTTTGAATTTCTCATTAACTGGTGATGAAGTAATGTTATCCATGCCGGAGAATAAGGAAAGAAAGACTATCCATAGAACTTATAAATTTTTGCAGTTCAAACTATAGAATTAAACCCCATGATTGGTTCTCTGCTTGACGTTAAAGGCAAATTGTGTGCAGCCCAAAGAAAGGTGAAATACACGCTCTCGTGTATTTTCCCTGCTTTTCCTGCGGGTTCATGTTTATGTCCTCCATCGACCTTCTCTAGGTAGAAACATTAATATAGTGTACTAAGGTGAGCGGACAAAAACAAAAGTGACGGCAAAAGAATATTTAAGGGCGAAACGCATCGCAGAAGTATCACAGCAAATGAGTTGATGGAGTAGGAAATAAATAGATAATTTGAGGAGCAAGTGAAAATATGATCCTGGAGACGACTCTTTCACGAAGGAAATGAATAATAACTATACGAGGTCTGTTCAAAAAGTATCGCGACTTTTGTGGTTTTTCAAAAATTATTTATTTTTCTTATTATATAGTATATCTATTTTGTCCCCATCAAAGTAATCCCCTTGAGCCAACGTTTTTTCCAATCCTCGAAGCACTTCAAAAAATCATTTTTTGTGATCTTGTTCAGCTCCTCCTTCGATGCAGTCTTTATCTCGTCAATCTTAGCGTAGCGTCGTCTTGTCATGGGGCTCTTCAGTTTAGGGAACGAGGAAAGGTCACTGGGGGCCAGATCTGGGGAATATTGCGGGAGCGGCATCAATGGTGTGTTGTTTTTGGTAAAACATTCGCGCACAACTAACGATAGTGAGCAGGAGCGTTATCATTGTGCAAAAGCCAATTTTTGTTCTTCCACAAATCCGGGCGTTTATGGTTTATTCCTTCGCGCAAATTGCGCATAACTTGCAGGTAATATTCCTTATTTACTACTCTACCCTGTGGCAAGAACTCATGATGTAACACGCGGCTACAATCGAAGAAAACTAAGCAAAACTTTCACATTCTACCGAACTTGGCGCGCTTTTTTCGGTCTTGGCTCGTGCTGCAGCTTCCATTGGGATCATTTAGCTTTAGTTTCCACGTCATAACCATAAACACATAATTTGTCATCAGTTGTGACCCTCTGTAGCAAGTTTGGGTCGTCGCGGATGGAGTCATTAGCAATGTTAATGCATTGCCGTTTTGGGTCGAAATTGAGCAATTTTGGTACGAATTTCGCGGCGACCCGTGTCATGCCCAAATCATTGGCAAAAATGGAAAGGCACGAGTCAATCGATATGTTTAGGTCCTCAGCATTTCTCTATCGGTGATTCGACGATTGGCCAATACTATTTGCTTCACTTCATCAATGTTTTCGTCCGTTGTTGACGTGCTCGGGCGTCCGGCACGCTCTTCGTCCTTCATATCTTCTCGGCCCTCGGAGAACATTTTGTACCACCGATAAACGTTGCTTCGGTCCAAGGTAGCTTCTCCGTATGGCACAGTCAACACTTGAAATGCGTCCATGCACTTAATTTCACTTTTCGCACAAAATTTGATAGAGATTCTTTACCCCATTTTTTGGAAGAGGCAAAAATCGAAGACAAACCAAAACACGTCTAAGCAAAACAGCTGTCAACAATTAACTGTACATTCAAATGGCCGACCTTTTCGGCATAAGTGAGGTACGTAAGTACCAACATAAAGTTAAAAAAAAATTAAAAATCAAATATACGTAACCTGCGAAAATTCAAATTTCACGATGTTTTTAACAGAGCTCGTACATGTCCTAAGGGACGTAAGTTTACTAAATAACACTGGTGGAAACTTGAATATGGCTAAATACAATGGGAATCTACGGATAAAGGTATTGCGATCAAATACTTGTACTTAAGGTGAAATACCATGAATTATATGAAGAAGTGTTTCAGCGCATATAACTGGTAGAACGACGGCAGCTAACAGTAATGACAGGGCAGGTGCTTCAAATCAAACTTCGGAGTGATTTATATGAACCGTGGAGTGTCGATATTATCTACCCTAGCTGATGAAATAAAGACTGTCCGTAACTGTTTTTCATTTCTTTAAGTAGAGTCAGGGTACGAATAGATCGTAAAAAAATTGCATGAATAGATTTCCGAACTTTTTGAAAGAATAAATGATGGCAGAATCAATTTGGAACAAAATCTGTTTATATATATATATATATATATATATATATATATATATATATAAATATATAAATATATATATATGTATACATATATACACATATACATATATATACATATAGATATACATAAACATACATTTATATATATATATATATATATATATATATATATATATATATATATATATATATATATATATATATATATAGTGTCACTTGGAATAAATACCTCGACGGAAAAATAGGTGGGGATTTTTGAGTCCTCTGTCTTTGATTTGAAGCTTTAAAGCACAGTGAGCAGGAATGAGCATTCATAGTTTTCAGAATGGGCAGCGGTAAGCATGGGAAACATTTGCTTCAAAAAATCTCGAAAAGACCTTAGAAACTATAGTATCGGAGGAAATTATGAATTTTAAATACCTTTATTCCTCGCTCAACCAATGCATAACCAGAACGCGGACGATAATTGCAAAAACAGGCAACGTCAGGGATCTTTTTCATCCAAAATCTTTCATCTCTTTTTCGTAATTTTTTTCTTCTCTTCATTTTTTTTGTTCTGTACACAATCACCTATTGATCACCATTTTATTTCGGTATGCATTTCCTTGGCTCTCCAATATCAAATAAAAGCCGGAAAAACATGAAAAACTTTTGAGAGACAGTTCGTGAAGACAAAAAAGGATTTGTATGGTCTCCGTATTACTTACTCAGTTTTAGGGGCCCAAATGAATCGGAAATTAAGTTGACTTGAAAATTTCCGATGAGTTGGTGGAAGAGCTGAAGGCATACGTACTCATGGGACGGCTATAGTGTACATATTTAGTCCACTCAAGCCACCCTTCAATGCGTTGAGATCCCGATTATACAGATGGGGGAGCTAGCTATCCGATCGACTCTTATCCTGTATCTGCCTTTAGAGACCCATTAATATCATATTCACAGCATTGAGTTTTCATGTAGCAACAACAGAGGGATCGTGTTCACGTGGGTTAATGAAATGCTTTAAATATAATATAGAGTTAAAATATTTTCAAGGCTCCAATGAATTAACCAAGCATACTTTGCAGAATCATTAGAGCTTCAAAAGGTGTATATGCAATAATTTTTGCAAAAAAGTAATTTTTCTGCACAAAGGACTGCATCATTGATGACTCAATATTTTTATGGCTGCATATCTGACGATAAAAATATACAAGTGTACCTGTACTTGTGCTGGGGATGTTTCATAAGTTTTCTCACTGTACAGACGTTGGAATGAAAGCATCATGTGTGATATTAGAAATTATTAAAAGTATATTCTAGACCATTGTTTTTCCACCAATCGTTTGCTCTCATCAGTGGTGTATTAGATAAATGGTCACATGCGATTCCGATCATAGTTATATTATAATTATAGTAACATTTTCTCCACGTGATTCCTCGTCATTTTAAGCATTGGTAGTGTAGAAATGATCAGATTATGTGGAGTAATGCTCCATTAAAAAGGGTCTGGAAACACTGATGCAGAGAGAGATAGAGAGAGCAATCAATGTTTATCATTCAACAGGATGCCTCCTCCCATCAATTCATACTCTCGTTTCGCGCCAAGAATATAATTCCTTCACGCAAGTGATCAAATCTCGGCATGCGGCCCCCTGGGTCAAAATTCGCGAGCAATACAGCAACAATGGCGAGATGCTTCATGCTACCCGAGAGTAAAAAATAGTCAAGTAACATCTTCCAGGAGATGAGGACATCGGTGCTCCGTTGTCGGCATGTCTTGCCGGCCAGCGCTCATGCTCACATTTGCAAGGGAGCGCCTTGTAACCAAAGTGTGTCCGTAGCCCTGAAGGTCTGCCCGTTACCCTTTGCCCGCCTCCCCTCCCTATTCCCCTTTCCCTCCACCCGTAGGGCCCATTTCGCCCCCGTCGTCCCCCAATACCCCCATCTTCCCTTCCCCCCAACCCGCACCCTCCCGCCCCCGCCCGACTGTCCCGTGAGCCGGCACTCCCTCTCCCCCATACTCCGGCCCTCACTCCATGCCCTCGCACCACACTTCCTCGCCAGATTCCTTCTCTGTCCATTGGAGCAGCCAGCCTTCTGGCGGAATACCCACGGCTGGAAAGTGGACTCCCGTACAGCAAGCAGCAGATTCCCTTTGCCCCACCCCCACGCCCGCCTTTTCCTAAAACCCTCCCCCTGGATCCCTCCCAGCAGACCCTCGTCGACCCCCCTTTCCACTTCCCCCACATCTCTCTCTCTCTTTCTCTCTCCCTTCCGTATTGTAGGGATACCCGGACCCTTGCCAAGCTCGAATTTACGAGTGGAATCAATTTTCAAATCCACTTAGAATTTCTGTGTAGGTGTGAGAGAAAGGGACGAGAGAGAGAGAGGCCGGCAAGGAGGGCTCGAGGGGCCTTGGGCAGTTGAAACTCGGCCCTTCCCTCCTCCCGCCCCACTCTTCCTTCCTTCCTTCCTTCCGCTTCCTCCCCTTCCCGGTCCATCCCCTTACGCCGCCGTCCTAAGTCCCTTCGCTTGTTCCCCCATGAAAACCGTCCCACCCTGTCTCCCGCGCCCTCACCCTCCTCTCTCCCTCCCTCTCTCTCTCTCTCTCTACGTTCCTCGTCGTGCTGACTTTTTTCGAGCACTTTCCTTTCTCTTTATATCTGTCGTTCGCAACTATCCCCTCGTGAAATTGTACACACGCTCTCACGATTCGTCTGTTTCCTTCATCAGTAGGTATCACGTTGAATCTTACACGTACATTGGAAAGACAGGAAAGAATAATATCAGCCGTTTCCTGCTCATGACACGGACCGAACCATTCCGCGATTACTTTTACATGAATCGATTAACATTTCCAGTGAAATACCTAATTTGTTCCGAGCGTTGATAATATAATTTGAACTCCCGGTAAACAATGATTCGAAATCGTCAGCCTTGAGGCTGAAGTGTCCAAGTTCGATTCTTACTGGTTTGGCCGCCCCCAGCTAGACGTAAGATTTGTTGGATTACAAATTTTCTTGAGAAATCACATGCGTCAAAGGGAAAGGAAATGGCTGGCATGCCCCATTGTGTGAATTTCACACGCCGTATGCCGAAGTACGAAATAAAATCTAGTACCAACTCAATTGAAATCAATCTGAATGTTCACTTCTGCGAAAATCGTGCATTTGAAAGAAATCCAAAATATTGCTTCGAAAGTATGTCACAGCTTGAAAAAAAGACACCACTAGTAATTTCTTTTTCAAAATTACTCCCGTCGTAAAAAACATACGTTAGAGTTTATTTTTTCTCTCTAAATACCCACCATTTATCCATCCATAGCCAAGTTGCAAGTGTACAGCATGTTTTTCCCATATCAGTTTCACTTGAAGTCATCTATTTCAATAAAAGGCCTTCACTACATGATGGAGCTTGCGTTGGTTGAATGATAGTTGCTTGTAATATGGGTTTCTCAGAAATTGGTATTTATACTATTTGCGCGTTATGTTAACGACTATGGACCCGAGCAATGGTGGGGAATCGCTGGGTTCAATCCCACAAGGATGGAGTCGTTTATCACCGCGTGTCCTTCCCCGGTCTCTTCCAAATTCCACGCCCCCCTCCGAACTCTCTCACCCATTCTCATCCGTTCCTCCCCCATCTCCGCCTTCATCCCAAACCCTCCCTCCTTGGCCAGCCGTTCGCCGAGTTCCATCCTCTCCCCTTACCTCTCGCACCCCCACCATCTCCCAACCCCTCTCATCCCCCTGGGTGACGTCCGGGGGGAAGGAGGAGTAGTGGCCGGCTGCCGCACCGCACCACACATCGGTCACGGCTGTGAATCCCAGAAAAGCATTCTCAAAACACCCCACCCTAAGGCGCCACTCTCTTCCCACATCCCCCCTTGTGGCCGGTATCACGCGTTTTTACGTAAGGAGCAATTATCATCCCAAATCTATTTTCAACCATGCGCAATTCCTTTGGTATTTTTTCGGTCGTGTTTTATATTTTGCGAGCCGAAGGCTTGCCTTCACACTAGCTGGAGACATTTAAAAATGTTACTGAATTTTGGATATATACGTTCAACGAGTCCTCTCGAATTTCAGTCTCGGCTTCCTTCGGAGTAATTGCTACATATGTTGTTCTAGGACTGGAGATCTTTTGTGCAATTAGGGATAGGTGCAAGCATGTAATATTCTAGATGTAGACCCTGTAGGAGCGTAGAAAAGGAGAAGAGAAATTTGTAATTCTCTCGACGAAGAAAGGTACCAAGTTTTTCCCAGATAGCGTCCGCACCGACGTATTTTCCTCCTGATATCCTTTTATTGATAACATTGGAATTTTACTGGATATCACGCTAATATTTTCCCTCATTGAGAAACTTACACAGACTCTTTCGTTCTAATCACTTTTAAAGGAATCCCCTACACATGTGCCTTAGAAATGCCCTCTCAATAACGTGTACGGGGAATAATTAAAATATCACACTGGTGCTTTCCTTGTGCATGGTACTGGTGACATCTTCCCGGGTTTTCCACCGCGTTAGGTTCTCCATCTCCGCCGGCGTTTAGATGAATCACTCGTCCTCCAATTATTCGTCCGCAGGGTGAAGTCGCTTCCCTTCATTTATTCCCTATCTCCTCCCATACAGCAAATATTCACAATCTGAGCTGATAATTAGAAGAGCTGTTTTCGTAGGAAACACTCAACGCAGGTTTTATTGGTCGATCGCTGTGAATTTCAAGTTTAAAGTAATTTATTCCGCGATCGAATGTTTAGAAAAAGTTAATATTAACGTATGATGTAGACTATATAGCAATAACGATCCGGAATCCCCGCAAAAGGAAAACGTTTATCTTCGGGGCTGGTAGGGAAAACATAGTTTCTACAAAGATTGTGCCGATAGCGGAAGAA
The DNA here is from genome assembly GCF_022747635.1 of Hetaerina americana. NCBI lineage: Eukaryota > Metazoa > Arthropoda > Insecta > Odonata > Calopterygidae > Hetaerina > Hetaerina americana. Next base: position 2,994,769 of record NW_027286292.1, on the reverse strand, counting down.
AAATGACGGCTATCTATACCTTCTCTCCATGGGTCAGGCCGATTGGTCCGCAGGACGGTCATCTCTTATTTGCCTCCTTATCAGCTGTCCAATTTCTCTCCTCTCTCGGCAACTTTTCAGTACAGATGTCCACGTGTTACTGAGGTGTTAACCTGACGGAATTCCTATTGAAATTATTGCTTTGGAGCCTGATATCAAAGGCCTTATTTGTGAGGTAGTTCCAATTACCCTGCGTGTAGCTGAGTAATTGTAACTTATCCAATTAAACGGCGTGGTCATTGCTCATTCTATGTCCTTCGACTGCTGACTTAAAGAGGTTGTCCTAATCTTAGGTACTTCCGGTGTTCCTTCGATCTAATTTCAATACTTGGAGGACTAGCATGCCTAGTTAAAGGCTTAAATAGTTCATGAAAACTACTACTACTTCTATACCTACTCTTTTATGCGGAGAGTTTTTCTACGCATTTTTTCGTTAACTAAATAGATGCAACCGATTTAATTCACCAAGTAGCTTTGCAGGAGACTATCCGTCGCCTACCGTATCACTCTTCTAGCATATAAGGTAAATGTACATGGGACTACGAACTGAAAAAATTTCCATCAGTTGACCAAAAAAGGTCAGTAATAGCATAGTAGGCTGTCAGGATAACAGGTCGGGGGGATAGATACTATTATACCCTGGAATATGACACCTTAACCGCGCATTATCCTATCTACCGTGGCTCTTGGACTTCAAAGGAATCTATCCTCTCCATTAGAATTGAAATGCGATAGTGTATAAGCACAGATGATCTACTGCGAGTTGGTCTCTAAGGGATTCGATAGCAGAGAGAATATCCACCGTCTGTTGAAGGTTCTGCTTCCTGGAACTATCTCATAACATCTCGAGTGACTGCTTTTAGTCGTCACTCCTCCTTCGTGAGGCTTCTAAGACCACCGCCCCCTCCGCAAATCACACGACCCACCCCTCACCCCTCGTCGCCTGCCCGCCACATTGGCACAAAAGCCACTACGCCCCGATTTCCTCCCTCTCTCCGACTTCTCATAAATATTTCTCCGTCGCTAGAATCACTTTTCATTTTGTTACGTTCTTCCCTCTGCCTCCATTCCCTCGCTTCATTGATTCAATCCACGACGGCTAGATTGTTCCCCATGGGTACATTTCGCACTCACAACTACGCAAGCGGCCATCTCCATGGAGCACCCGCATGCGTGTTCCTAGGCTCGGGCGAGCGTATTTTTTCATGAACTTCGCTTACGGCCCAATCTCGGGCTTGTTTGAATTCGATAAGATACGAATCGGGATGGCATCCAAAGGTGGAAATGCGTCTTCTGGCGAGTAGAGTGGTTGCCCCCATACCCGTGTCTCTCCGCTAAATATAGTACTTCCGTACGAGAAAATTTAGCCTCGACGTTAAGAGTGCGAGACATACCCTGGGGAGAACGAGACTAATTGGGTTACCCTAATAAAGGTTGAAAATGAGGGCAGACCTTACTCATTTACTATAAGATGACGCCTCAGATGTCAACCACATCAGCAAAAATATTTACATGAAATAGGCATTTTCAACAAGTTAAATATTTTAAACAGAAACAAATCTTGTACTTCAAATAGAAACATTTTCATTGCATCAAAGCTATTCCTTTTCACAAATTAAGCGGTTAATTTATTGGATTTAAGTTCATCTACTTATAAAATGAGTTGATGCTGTATGCGACATCTGTGAATCACACAAATTCACTAAACCTCTCAATACCTTTAGCAAGTAAAATTCTACTACTACCACATGAATGGAAATCACACGTATTGCGATTTTTCGGTGGCCAAACCACCTTTGTCAAGGAAGAACTGCGGATATACTATGTATTGTGTGTGTGTATATATATATATTATTAGGTAATCTACCGGTTAAGGTAGGTTTTTGAGTGGACACAGCTACTAAATAAAACATTTTTGTGTCTCCTAACAAAACACAAAATCCAGCATCCTACTCTATATCATATCCCTCTTCATCTCCGAGTACTTTCTTCCTCCCTTCATCCCGTCCAGCATCCCTATCCTGTTCCTTCCCTTTCCTCGTTTGCCGAACATTCACCCCTCTATTACAGTCTTCAACATCCCACAGACGGTCTATACCCCCTACATCCACTTTTCGTGCCTCCATAGGATTTCTCCCAACAAACCCCTCTCTTCGCCCACCATGCCAAATATTTCCTCATTTGTTTTCTTCTCGGTCCATTTCACCTTCTCCATTCTTCTCCACACCCACATCTCAAAAGCCTCCAATCTACGTCTATCCTCCTGCTTCAATGACCTGGTTTCCGCGCCGTACATAGCTACGCTCCATATCAAAGTTTTTACGAGTCTTTTCTTAATATCCTTACCCAAAGTCCCCCACATAAACTGCCTCCTCCTTGTGCCTCTTTGCCTAGCGCAATTCTTCTCCTTACGTCCCTAGTACTTTGACCGTTTTGGTCCAAAACACTTCCGAGATACGTAAAATTTTCTACCTGCTCTAGTTTTTGCCCTCCTATTCTAATGTTTAGCTTAGCCTTTCTCTTTCTAGAAAATCTTATAACCTTTGTTGTATTAATATTAATTCTCATCCCATGCCTGTCGCACTGAATTTCCAATTCACTCAGCAATGCTTGCAACCCCTTGGCTGACTGACAAACTAAAGCTTGGTCATCAGCAAACCTAACTGTTTTTATCAATTCCCCGCCCACTTTCATTCCTACCTCCAGTTCTTCCCATGGCTCTTTGATCATTTCCTCTGAATACAGGTTGAACAGCAACGGTGATAATGGGCAACCCTACCTTACACCTCTTCCTAACACTGCCCATCCGGACTCCCCGTTCCCCAATCGTACCTGAGCAGTCTGAGACATGTACAGGTTACGGATTAGCCTCCTATCCCTCCAATCTATTCCTATTTTCTGCAATATACTCATTAGTTTTTCCTAGTTCAACCTATCAAACGCTATTTCAAAATCTGTGAAACAGGCAAATACCTCCTGGTTGTATTCTATATTCCTCTCGATTAATAATCTCATTACTGCAATGGCATCACTCGTACCTCTCCCATTCCTAAACCCAAACTGATTTTCCCCTAAGTAATCATTTGCCCAACTCTCTATCCTTTTGTTGATAATCCTGAGAACAACTTAAGCTGCGTGTGATATCAAACTTATCGTCCTGTAGTCCTCACATGATGTAGCCTTTACCTTTTACGGAATAGGAACTGAAACTGATCTCACAAAACCTTCCGGCCAGATTCCTTCCTCATAAATACTACGAATCAGCCCTTATAGCCTCTTACTCCCACATTTTCCTAAACATTTCAATAGTTCCGCGTGATTGTTATCCACCCCCACGGCCTTTTTTAGTTTCATCTCCTTTAATGCCCTTTCTATCTCATCGTCTAGTATGCCTGGACCTAAGCTATCTTTCTCTACGTCATGTTCCTTTTATATGTCTAACTTTAACTTTGTTGGTCTAAATTCTTCACTATACAGTTCTTCTATATATTCCTTCCATCGCATATATATAAATAAATATATATATATATATATATATATATATATATATATATATATATATATATATATATATATATATATATATATATATATATATATATATATATATATATATATTTATTTATTTATTTATTTATTTATTTATTTATTTATTTATAGAAATCACAGTAATCATCCTGAAGGTCGGTTTGGTAGGATATGGTAGAGGCCTTTTTTAGTTTCATCTCCTTTAATGCCCTTTCTATCTCATCGTCGAGTATGCCTGGGCCTAAGCTATCTTCCTCTACGTCATGTTCTTTCTCAAGAAAGAGGATAAAGAATTTGAGTTGAAGGTAATAGCAGGAGGGGATGGAGACGCAGGATGGAAGGGGAAGGTGGGAAAGGGTTTACGAGGGGAAGAGTTGGGAGTGGAATTTAAGAAGTGTGGGAATAATATGGAAGGTCTTGGGAGCGGAGGGGGGATGAAAACGTGTGTAGATCGGGGTAATTTATGCCTACATCTAAATCTGCATAATACCCTGCAAGTCGCTGCTAGGGCGTGTGGCAGGGAGCGTTAGGTCACTTCCCATAAGGGAATGAAACAACATGTAAATGCAAACCCATACCCACAGTGGCGCATAATTTCATGCCAAAATCCTTTCATTTTACACGTATGCATATGCATATACAATCATTTAACAAATAATTGCACCTTAGGATGTAGTAAGAGATTTATTTTAATAAACTGCAATCTAGAATTTTAAAAGAAAGAAGGCGAAATTCCACTACCACTTGGATATGCAACATAAAACGGTCTCTTCCCCAAGGACACGAGTAAGTAATGTTACCCAGCGCTGAAGGTAGCGAGACGGACCCCCCGCAGAGAGAGACGAGGGATGGAAGGGGAAACTTTAAAACTGACAAGGCAGAGCAAGCAATACTGTTAAGAGCACTACTTAATGGTATTCTAATGCGGTCATGCGGAAAGAAAGGGTTTAGACAACAGTGCGTTTCATGGCACGCATAGCCAGAAGAAGGAGACAAGCCACACTGGCCAACTACGCACTCAAACCCGAAAACCCGCCAAATGGGGAACAAATACCCATTTACATGGAAATAAGGTACCAGCATGGAAATAAGAGCATGAGGTAAAAGGATAGGAACACATTAAAAGTACCAATAAACGAAACAGTTCATTCAAGCATTGTTTTCGCTCATGCTTCAAATTCCATTCCAAAATGTAACTTATTGAGTGAGTTAAATTTAGGTAACCCCTCTTAAAATTTTAACGCAATGAATACAGGTTAGCTTTTGCTGGGCACTCGGCTGTTAAATAAAGAATGCTTCATCTAGGTCCACTGTTGCTCAAAAATGCTGGTGAATGCGCGGATTTATGATCTCGTATTATCATGTTGGAGAGTATGGTGCGGGAGCTTCGACCGGCGGTAGGGCTTCCCTCAGAAAACATAATGCTAGGGGTGGGAATACGAAAATCCGCCAAACTCATAGGGAGGCGTAGATTCGTCTGAATACTACACGTGGCTGGGCGATTAGAGACCTACCTCGTGTCCCATCTCTCAATGAAGGAGTGTCTCACGTCCGTAGGTCGGACGATTTGAGGGTCGTCTCTCAGGGTAAGGGAAAGGTAACGCTGCGACGAGGATTGGACTCTGCGGAGGCAGATCATATCCCCGTCTTCAACAGGTACAGGCGCTGTCGGATGACAGCACCACCGTACCCGCAGCTCATATCCCTCCTCCGAGGGAACTGCCGAGGGAGGGCACCATTATTTTAAGCAGCTCAAATGTCCGGCGTATAATGTATCCGCTGCGACGCAGAATCCATCAGGAGAGAGGTATTGGGTTCTTGTCATCCTTCCAGGCATCGGGATACCTCAGAAGACGCAGGTGGTGAAGCGGCCGTAAGCTGTACGGGTAGCTCAAAGCTACGCATTGTGGCTCATGTGGGGACAAACGACGCCTCGGAACGTGGATCTGAAGAGATCCTGCACTCCTTTAAAAAGACGCACTGGGAGATGAAACGAGCCGAGGCGGAGTTAATGGTCCCAATTAACTTAATAAATTGTAGTATTGAGCCGCGTATTGACCGTAGAAGGTTCGTCTGGAGCCGAATAGAGGGTTTAAACCAGAGATAAATGGGAGTTAGTCGGGATATCGGAGCGGATTTCGTTGATCTGAGGCCTTACCTTTCATCGTGTTGTGTACCCCTAAATCGCTCAGGGGTCCATTATACTGCCGAGGCATCGCAGTTTGTAGCGCGTATGTTACTTGAACATGTTTTGAGTTTGTAGCTTAATTAGTACGCAAGAGCGCAGGTCATATATTGGTATAAATAAAGTAGAATCCAGCGCTTTTTGTCACTTAAGATTAGGTTACGCCTCTCAGATCCCAAAAAGTAGAGCAAACAAGCACTTATGTTAAAACAACATGCTACCTATGAAAATCAGGGAAGAATTTTTACATCAGGCCCGGTGGTTAATGACTCTAATATTGAGGGGTGTGATACACTGTCCAATATAAAAGGCAGGCCATAGTTGGCACTTCAGAAAGTAAACTACATATGCTGGAAGTACATGTAGAGTATGAAATTTGTGGGATATAGTAAAAAAGGTTGAGAGAGGGATTGGGCTCGAGTTTTAGATCTACATCTACATCAATACCCTGCGAGCCACCAAAAAGGTGTGTGGCAGGGGGTTTTTAAAATAGGACATTTTTTGCATCTAGGTTTGTTGCAGGGTATGGGAATGACTTTGAACGGGATTTAAGGAGTGAATCGGTTGATTTGAGATGTGATAAGTTGGTGGGGCGTTTGAAAGTAACAGAGGGGCATTTGGGAAAAATGTTGGCGGTGGAATTATGGTTTTTGAGGATAGGTTAGAGGTTTTATATGATTGATTTCAGAGACCCTAGGTCAGGGAACAATTTGTGTGTGGTACAATTTGAAAGAGGGTGGGTTTCTGCGGTGGAGGAAGGTTTTTGTATTGTAAGCATGTCTTTGGATTCTTTTTTTTAGGAGGGATTTAGGATAACCTCTTTGGAGGAGGGAATGGTGTAGATTTAAGAGGAATATATCAAGGGAGTCGGGGTGATTGCAGATTCTGTGTCCTCTTGTGGAAAGGGAATAAGGAATGGAGCTTTTGGTGTAATTTGGGTGGCAACTCTTATAATGTAAGTATTGTTGTTTGTTGGTCGGTTTTGTATGTACAAAAGAGTGAAATGTTTTGTTTATAAATGATACGTTAACATCCAGGAAGGTATTTTGGGAGGAGGAAACGGTGGACTTGAAGGAGGCAGAGGACGAAGTATTGAAGTCGGAAATGGACGTTTTCAGGGTATCAGTACCATGCGGCCAGAGAAAGAAAATATCATCGATATATCTGAGCCACAATAGAGGCTTCAGGGGTTGTTTTATCAGGATTTCTTTCTCTACGAGACTAAGAAAGAGGTTTGCATAGAAAGGGCTGCTGCCCAAGGCACAACCCTTGATCTGCAAGCAGCATTAACTGTCTTAGGAGAAGGAATTACGGATGAGGATGAAGTCGGAAAGTTTAAGGAGAAATTCAGTGCTGGGTATGTGTTGCTTAGGGCGTTGGGAGAGGTAGTATTGGAGAGCGGAGAGACCTTCTGAGTGGGGAATGAGTGCATGTTATAAAGGAATATGGCATCAATAGTGTCCTTGGTAATCACGGTATCTGGAGGGAGGAATGTTGATTTTAGCTTTTCCAGGAAACGGTATGAATCTATAGTGAATGACGGTAGTCAGTTGACTACTGGCTGCAGGTAATAGTCTACATATGCAGAGATTCTTTCGGTTGGGGAGGATAAAATCGGACAACCGAGATTGCCAGGTTTATGGATCTTTGGAAGGATATAGAATTGAGGGCCCTATCGGTGGTGTGTTTTGCCCAGTAACTGGAGAGGCAAGGTTACCGCGGTCGTCATTTCAAGAAATCCTTGGAAAGCAAAAGTGACAGTGGCAGGACAGAAGTGGTTCGTGTTAGTTAAAATAGGAATATAGAGTATTAGGACGATATTTTGGGCAGCAAAATTAGAAAATGAAAAGTGAATTGGGGAGAGAGAAAATACAAGTATTTTAAGGCTGCGTAAGATGAGATATAAGGATAATGGGGATTACTGGGATGTTATTTATAGAGAGTAATATACAGCGGAGGGGAGAAAACCATCGAGTAGTAGCTATTCTACTGAATAAACATATAGATATAAGCGTGGACCAGAGCTAACGACTGTTAGAATATGATTAGTAGAATTTAAAGCGGAGCCAACAGTCAATGTCATTGTTCAGCTTTATACGCGTATGCCACTAGCCAATCTATGGAAGGAAAAAAACGGTAGCGTTTGCAATCAGTTGGTTGAAATAATCTAGCGTGTACGTACGCGCGTTATACAGAAAGGTGAAAAAACTGTCAGGAAATAAAAAGGGAAAATCGGTGCAAACAACCAAACATAAGTAAGGAAATATATTAGATTAACCGTAAAATATCCTAGAGTGGTGGAAGGCATATACAAGGTTTGAATAAAGAGTATCTGGAAACGTTTTGGAAATATAGATTTATATTAAATATTGCTGCTAAGCCTCAAAATTCTTCAAAGTACATCCCTAGAGCTTCGTAACACTTTTGCCAGCGGCTTTTCCAAGCCTCAAAGGCTCCTCGATAGACGAATTCCAGAAGGTCCTTAAGGGTACGCATGCAAGCTTCTTGACGGCATTAAGGGACTTTAAGTGCCGTCAAAAGTGAAACCTTCCCTCAAATATTACCACATCGAGGTGACCTTTGAGGGAGGATTTCACTTTTGAGAACAGGAAATAGTCTGCTAGTGCCAAGTCGGACTGTCCAAAAATTCGGGAACTTGTTAAACGCGTTGCAGAAAGTCTTGGACAAGCAGAGACTCGACTTTGCTCTTGGTCGTCCGTCAAGGCCTTCGGGACGAGTTTAGCGCGAATTTTTTTGCATCGCCAAATTTTCAGCAATAATTGTGTACACTGTCATCTCATCAATGCCAATATGAACCTTGATCATGCGCACATCAAACCGACGGTCTGAAATCAGCACTTCACGCACACGTCAGGAAAAAATTGTTACCGATACTTTTTATACAAATTTTGTATTGAGGAACAGTATAATAAATAAATTAGATCAGCGAGATAAGACACATAAAAAGAATATTACGTAGATGATGATATCTTAGTACCAGACTTACTCTATGTCAAGATAGTTAGGGCACTAAGGGAATTGAAATGAAAAAGGCCGTAGGAGTGGACAACATTCCCGCGGATCTACTAAGAGGTTTAGGAAAATGTGGGAGTAAGAACTTTGACGAACTATAATTCATACAATTTATGAGGAAGGAATTCAACCGGAAGATTTTGTCAGATTAGTATTAGTTCTAATTCCCATAAAGGAAAGGCAGCAATATTTGAGGTCTAGAGAACCTAAGTCTGACTTCGTACGCAGCTTAAGTGGTTCTCAAAGTCATCAACAAGCGCATAGAAAGCAAGGCAAATAATTACTTAGGGGTTGACTAGTTTTGGTTCGGGAATCCCATTGCATTCATTTGAGGTCACTGATACAGAGGAGCATTGAATACAATGAAGACGTATGAGGCAGATTTCGAAAAGTCGCTTGGTAGAGTTAAAAGTTAGAATTCATGAACGTATTGCATTAAATAAGGATAAATTGGAGGCAGGATAGTTATTCGCAACCTATACGCTACATGTCTCTGACGGCTCAGTTTCGTGTGACAGATGGAGAGTTCGGATGGCCATTGTTAGAAAGAGGTGTTAGACAAGGGCGCCAATATTCACTGGTGTTGTTAACCGCGTGGATGAGGGTGTGGGTTGTTGAGGGGGAGGGAGGTGTACAGTGGCTGGTCACTTGGTTCCGTGAGGGCGGGTCATTAGTTGGCTCCCTGAAGGTCTGTTAGGATGTAATTGTGGAATTTTTGGATAGGGGAGTGGAAAGGGAAAAGCTTCTCGTTGGTGATGGTTTCTTTCTTTGTATACAGGTCAATACAACCAATTGTTCGCGGATGTCCATCCGTCTCCCTAATTGTCTTTGTGTATCATCTACCGCAAGAAGTCCACCTGATGACCTTCACTGAGAAGATGGGCGGCAAAATGTGACACTCTTGTTTTCTTGTTGAAGGCCCAGTGATGTTCTTCTCCTCACACTTACAGATGTCTTGCATTGCCTGCATATATGACGCCTCGCAATCCGTGCATTGGAGGCGGTAACTGCTGAAAGGTCTACCCGGGATCTTTTACTAATCGGAGTAGGTGTTTAACATTCTGTTATTGGCAGAAGACTGTAATTGTTCATTTTTAAGACTTTGAGAAGTTTTCCGATTCTGATGGATGCTTTCACTGTGCATTTCAAGCAACTCCAACACTGTTTCCCTGTGGGATGGGATGTATACATTTTTCTGAGTGTTAATTTCCTCTGTTTTTTTTCAAAATGTCATCTATGAATTATTCTGTGTGTGGTTTCATATCCTGGAGAAGGCGCTATAAATTTAATATTCTTTTTTTAGCAAGTTAATTGGAGTTGAAATAAATTCCCAGTTGTGATTTTGTTCTCATCCATTGTAATTCTCTTTCGCATTTTAAGTTGTATCGTTAGTTATATTGCGGCCGAGAGGGGGGATCCCATGGTCTAGCCATCCATTTGTTTAGAATAGTTATCATTGAACACGAAATAAATCTGATTGGTGCCCATTTTAATAAGGGTTTATTCATCGCTGATATTTTACGGTTTCTTGGCTTCGAGTTACGAGTCCAGTTGCCCGTTGCACTGATTTGTCTTAGGGAACTCTTTTAAAAAGATTCTCGATATCAAGTAACACTAGAAAGCCTTTTTTGGAGGAAATACGTCATTTTAAGCTTTGCCCAGTTTCTTAAAATTTTTGATGCCTTATATGCCAGGAAACTTTGATTGTTCCAAAATTTTCACGTGACCAACCTGGCTGGTGAATGCGCTGGGAGGACGATGCCAGAAACCACAGAGCGTATAGGGGTGAATGGTTTGTGGATTTTGGGCACCACGTAAACCCTGGGAGCCACATGACTTAGTCCTTAGGTGATTTTCTTTCCTAACTACACTACTCATGAGATAAATACGATTTTTTTACAGAGAAGAGTGTTCCGCGATTCAATATGCTAGCACATACTAATTGAACATTTAAAAATCAAGGTGAGTATGTAAAATAGTACATTAACACTTAAAAGTAAACTAAGACAATTGTATAGAAAAACCACTCCTCACAAGGCGAACAGCTGTCACGGCCGGCTAGTAAAGGTAACCATGCAGTAAGAAACATTCTCCATAATAAAGATTTCATTCATGTATTTTGAAATACCATTCAATTCAATACACAACCATGGATAGTATATGCAATGGGAAATTAATAACATGACATCCTCCAGTTTGGCAACTAATTAAATTGGAGCGAAAACGCCATAACAGAAACCTTGTCCTTATATTTTGTATGTTTTGATTTGGATGTTTCGGACGGTTTGGCGGCCACCTCAAGTCCCCGACCGATTTTTATTAGTTTCCAATGAAAGGCATCACACCATATGCATGCATAATGAAATTCTTACTGAAAAAAGTACCATGTTGAATACATAGTGTTGAGCCGAATGAACCCACATTACTTACATATTTTTGGCATTTACTTAATAAATCAAAAGCCTTCTAAATTCCCCCTCTGCACTCCAGGTAATTCTTGGCGCTTGCTATCGTTCTCACAATAATATGGGCAAAATTAAACACAAGAATATGACCAGTTTAATTCTGATGGTACCGTTAACAATTATAGTCAAAAAAATTAGTTTTCCATGAAAATGCAATTGGTAAATATGTCAGTAACTACAATTTTGTGTGAGGCCCGACATATCCAATAAGCTACCAAAACTCTATCAGAGCACATTTTTTGCTGCAAAATACGTTGACAGTTCACCCCCGTTGGATTTTAAACATGTAAAGAGAGTGTAATAAATTTAAAAGAGAAGAGATAGTTTTAAATAAAATTTCACCAAAATCAACATTAAGCGACAATGAGGGTTAAGTTTTTGTGAAACAAATATAGGTAATTAAAACAAATATCTAAATAAGCCATTGGGAGAGAATGAAACCGAGGTAAAATATAACCGGACCCCAGTATTGGGAATGTGGTCACTCCCGAAGTTATTCCGCGGAGTGCTCCGAAAGGTGATGAAAGAGACTTGCGATCTCGCTCTGCCAGTCGTGTCCCGTCATGGGGCAGATAGAAGAACTCTTTCACAAGCACTTCAGTGCCAACGTACATGCAAGCTCAGCGGAACGATCACGTTCAAAGCTTTTAAATGCTGATGGGACCATGAAACATGCCTGTGACCCAGTAGTCCGTCAGCTCTCAATCCCTAACCCAAAATTTTACGTTTCTGATCGAAAAACCAAAACAATATGCCCTGACACAGCCCCCCAAGAATTGAATTCGGCACGGAAAATTTTTTTGGGTCTCTTGACTGTGATTTAACTTTTATTATTTTCTTACCTTATATTTCTCGGACTCGGAATGTATTAAAAGTATATTGTCCGCAGAGTGATAAGCTTACTTTACTTAAATGAACGTTCTTCTTTGTCCATCCCTCCAAACAATTTAAGTAGGCATGTAGCTTAATTAAATTGAAATGAACAGGAAGTTCGCTCGGTAATTTTTAAAATCTCAGTCCATCAACCCCCGACGCGTTTAAATTCGCGAAAGAGCGAAAACAAAACCTCACCCCCCGAAAAAAATCCACGCTACACCGCGGGCCGTGAAGGAATGAACCAGTTGAGGGAAGAGCAAGCCGCATGCCATCAAATAGCATGGGAACTAAATAACCTTTCCTGTGCACCCGAGCCGGGAAATGGGGAGAGGCTTTCATCTTAACAAGCTTTCGATTCGTTCTTTTTCTTTTTTTTTTAAAGGGGGAGTGCATGTTTTTCAAAATCGGCGATTGCTCACATGACCCCAGCGCGTTGGCTTGTAACCATTATGAGCATGATAGCGTGGCGCGGGCACTGGCGGAGGGGTCGTGCGGCGGCGACGGGAAACGAGATTTGGAGGGCTCAGCAGGAGGAGGGGATGCGGGGGGTTGGGGGGGAATGGGGATGGAGGGGAGCGCGTGATGGGTGTAGGGGCGGGTGGGAATGGGAGGGGAGATACAAGGTTAGGGTGGGGTTGGATGTGTGGGAGGGAGGGCAGAAATGAAATTGCTTTGAAAGTCGAAATTGATACAGGGAGCGGCGGGGGAGGTGGAAAAGATAGGGGGGACGCCTGCGATGGCAGCGAAAAGACGGAGGCGGAGGAGCCATTTAAGAGAGAAGAGATTTGCAGCGAGGGCTCCGGAGGGGAAGCTGAAGGGATTTTTTGTCCGTGCTCATTCCATACGCCGCGTAAACTAGGAATAGGCAGGTGGGAAGTTATAGCAGGATGGGTCAAAATAGTTGGTGAGCGACCAATATATGTATATATATATATGTGTATATATATTTATATATATATATACATATACATATACATATATATATATATATATATATATATATATATATATATATATATATATATATATATATGTGTGTGTGTGTGTGTGATCTTCCTGGGAAACCATAACCGGTACAGGGAAAGGAACTGGCCCCCCTACCCTGATGTGTAAATTTCACAGGCCGTATAGGACTTAGTACTGAGTGAGTTCTACCATCACCTACCAAGCCAACCTTCGGGTTGATTACTGTATTTATGGTTTATATATATATATATATATATATATATATATATATATATATGTATATATATACAGATGTATATATATATATATACGACCCATATATATACATATATATATAGAGCAGTTTCTTGCAAGGGCTCTTGCGTAGCCCTTACACCGCGCCTTTCCAGCCTCCAAGGCTACTAAGGCGGGAAGAATTCTTCTGCGTTGTCATTCGTTTGATTTATTCCCGCTCAGAGCAGCCTTGGCTTCTTCTTTGCCGGAAGGGTGTCTTGCTCGTCTTGGGATGCTATGGGGCGCTTGTAGCGGTCCCATGGCCAGACCCTTATGTCGCCAACCCGGCGAATCACTTTTACTTCCGCTTCTGCCGCTTTTCTGAAGAATTTTCCAGATATTCTAGGCAGAAGGACGTCCAGGGTTTCCAGCTTTCATATATATATATATATATGGGTCGCGGTAGTCCAGGGGTAGAGCGTTGGACTACTGACCGCAGGGCTGGCCCCTCTACCCTGATTTCACACGTTATCGGGCTTAGTACTGGGTGATCTCTGCCATCACCTACTAAACCGACCTTCGGGTTGATTACTGTGTTGATGGTTTATATATATATATATATATATATATATATATATATATATATATATATATATATATATATATATATGTGTGTGTGTGTGTGTGTGTGTGTATACACTCCCTGGATATGTACTCTTTACGGAGGCGATCGATTATTTTTCCTCACTATTAATGCAAGGTACAAAACAACATAAATGTGAAGAAACCAATATCCGGATAGATAGAGTGAAGAAACACACTGCGTCAAGGCTATTTTCGAAAAATCCCTTAAACGCTCTCTGAGGCGTCTTGAAAACAGAGTAGAATAGATATGCGCAACGCAGGAACACGGAGCATTAGGCGTTTTTAGAGAAGGCGATCTTTTCTGAAAATCATCCATGCAAGCAACTTAAAATATTAATATATACAAGTTATTACATTAGATCCTGTGAGCAATTTGCCTATAATAGTTACCAACAAAACGCCACTCTAAGGTCACTTAAGCTGAGCAATGGTGGATCGTCACGACCGTGTTTGTCCAAAAAAGAATATTTGAAATAACCACGTATTTCATTGAAAGTAAACAGCCAAGTAGAAATATATTTCTTCATTCATTAAAAGTATAATCTTATACTCTGACGGTATGTTTCATGTAAATCACGTGGGCTAAGTTCAGTATGAAACATGTGTAACACTAGGGCACGTGACAGTTGAGGCTCTTTTGCCAATAAATGTGAACCAATGCTTCGTTTCTGTTGTATAAGACGGAAACCCAATTGCCCTTGTGCAGGTGAACGCCTCTTCACGTGAGCTTTCCGTTGGTATGGAAGATACCCCACTGCTCCTGACCGTGGAATGCACGCAAACAAAACTGCTCACTATGGAGTGCTGGAAAGGGCACACGTTTCATTGCGCAATCTCTTTACGCGTCGGTCATCGTTTTTGCAGGCGGAAACCCACTCTCCTTCGTGAAGTTCACAGCATCCTTGGCTCAACACCATCGGAAAGCTCCATCGCGTGCTCCATCCATTCATCGACCAGCATCTTAGTGCGCATTGCGTGAATGGTGTATAACGAAGTGAACGTCTTTTCATTTTCCACCTTTCCATTTTCCATCTTTCAATTTTCCGCGAATCTTCCCTTCTTTTTTCATTCCTAAATGTTCTCCTCATTTGTTTATACCTCCATCCTCAACCGCACGCCTTCTGTTCATCTACCCCACTTACTGGTTATTCTCCATTCTACCCCGGACTTCAACATTTTGCTGCCTCTCAATATCCGTCGTCTTTTTTGATAATTTTCTACTGTCACACTGTTATTTCCTCCCGTTTCCAACGATATTAAAGACTTCATCTTTTTAAAAATAATTTTCTCAACCGCTTATCTATATCCACCCTTCAAAAGCCCAATTTGAATATCGTATGGGTCTGTCTGCATTCTATCGCCCCATCACACAGACTGCTCGCCTTCGTGGCCACCTTTCCTCCTCTTTTCACCCCTCCGTCTCCCGCTAGCGTCTCCAGCTCCCTCTTGCCTTCAAATTCCCCTCGCGTCCCGAATTAGCGACGGATATCCCGTCTCTTTTAATATTAAGACATTTCCCTTATCCGCTTATCTCTGAGCAGCCTTCCTCTGCAAAAATGCAAATGCATTACTTTGAGCCTTTTTCCGCCCTTTTTCCAAGTCGAAGAATCTCATTGCAAGTTTCACAGGAGTCATTCCTTTAAATTCCGTTGTCGTCAGCCCCTTAGGGTTTCATTTGATGCCGTATGACTCCTACTAAGTCATATCATCTAATGGTATTTTCTTTTGTTGTTGCCAACCAATTTGATATTTTCTATTTCTAGGTAATGTACCTATTGCGATTATGATTTGGAAGGCCCCTAACGATTATGTTATGTGAATTGTATCACTTTCTATTGTTATCCCTGAGTTATTTTCTCCTTCAGTTATTCGTACGTCCCTCCTGACCTCACTGTCTTCTAAATATCTTACTCCCCTCATTCTTCTACACCCTTACTGATTTTTCTCCATTCGATTCCGGTATTCAAAACTCTACTGCCTCTCCACCACATTTTTTGATCTTTCTCTGATGTCACCATGTAACTTCCTCTTTTCTCCCACGATATTTAAAACTTCATTTTGGTCTAATTATTTTTCTTGCCTATTCTTGCCCATTCTTATCCATAACCACATTTCACAAGCTCAAATATGTGATCGTCCTATTTCTTAAATTGTGAATCCATCAAAAGCTACATTTAATAATAGGTGATTGCGTATTTATTTAAAATTCCAGTCATCAGTTCCTTTCTTCGAGGAAATTCTTCAAATTTCCTCTGCAGAAAACAGAATTCTTTATAAACGCTTTTATTTTTCTGATGCCTTCACTAATATACCCCTTTCCGATCAATATAAATACTGTAAAATCTTCTACGTGGTCTAGGTTTTACTTCGGATAATCATTTTTAATTAGGCTTTCCTAATCCTCTTCCTACTCTTGAAAATCTCATATTTACTGTTCATGTCTTGAAAAGCATCCCATAATCCTGGAACTCCTTCCATAAAGCTTTCAACAATAGTTTCAATCGCTTCGCCGTTGGAATAAATAGTTTTTGACCAATTACAAATGTTATTGACTTAAGTCTTTGTTCTGACTGGATTATTAGGCATATTTTGGTGTTATTGAAGACCAGAAAAACTTTTAAAGAATGATTCTAACAGTACATACAGGGGTAAATTAATAAAACCTGAGCTTTCCAATATATAATTTTATGATCATATTTGTCGACCCATTAAATGGGCAAAGGATGGATAAATTGACATTAAATGAGGTTATATGATGAGTTTATCTCTCGAAATGGTGATCATTCCTTCCTATGTATCTATTTTATGAATGGACACTTCTTGATAGTCAAATTGCGATTTTAAAAAAACAAATAAATACCTGTTATTATCTGTTTATAGCACTGTTATTCCACCAGGAGACAAGAAGGTTGACTTTGATGAACTAAGTCAGAAACGTCTCTTAACCAACAGTCGTAGTTCAGCATTTTTAGCATTTTTCCATAAATATGATTCAGCATTTTTACCATAAATATGATTAAAATTAAAAATTGCGTATTAGTTAAAACAACTCAATACTTCAATCGCTTAGATACATATGTAGATATTATTACTGAGAAAAATTGATTAACAGTTTTAAGAAAATTATAAATTTCCGACTCTTAGTAGATACTAATCCAAACAATAACATACGTTAAATTTTATTCATTTTAATTTTGAATGACGTGAGAAGTCATTAAAAATATTTATTGTACATTTATAGTATGGTGCTGAGTAGTCTATGCGCAGTCTCTGAAGAATCAGAGATAAAACTATTCGAGTTAGGATGACAATTATTTGTGCGTTAACTTTAGAAAATAAATTAACGTCAGCGAGTTTTCATAAATTTGATAACACAATTGCCATGTTTTATCTTCGTAATAACAAATATTTTTGCCAGCGTATCGAACAATTCCGCATCAACGCATTCTTTTTTAAAAACTGCATCCTTCCAGTTAATTATAACTACGCTGCATTAATGAAATTTGCCTACAAAACCGACTCTCCTCCGTCAAGGTAAGGAATAATGTATTACAGTGAGCATTTGGCAACGCTGTGTTGCCCCTACTTCCCTTGGTACCGTCCCCCAAACCCCCTATCCCTGTCGACGGAGCCCCAAACCTCCAAATGCCTGAATTATCCATCACTGCCGCTCCGTCTCCTTCTTCTTCTTCAGAAAACCGTCTTACCGTATCTGCTCCCCTAAATATTTCTCTCATTAAAGGAGCATTCATAAAAAATACATGCGTGAAAAATTCTTGCTCTGCTTTTTTTAATGGACTCCATAAACGATGCGCGCGTCCCTCATTTACATAATCTATGGGAAGCCACTTTAGCAGGAAGAACACTCATATCCAGGGGTCACTTGTCCGGAGAGGTTTCGTGGCGTATCACCAGCGCAATGCATTTTGTTCACAGAGAACTAAGTTTCGTCTTAGCCTCCGGATCCAAAACTCTCCAAAAAACTGAGCAAAGTCGCAGATACCGTCGGGGAACATAAAAGCAAACTACTTGAGCTTCTAGCATGCACTTCTCAGAAGGTACTTCATGTATATATCCATAAATTTAAGTATACTTTTGCATATAAGTATATATATATATATATATATATAGTATATATATAGTATATATATAGTATATATATAAATATATATATATATATATATTTATTTATATACATATATATATATATTTATAGAAAGTACTCAGAGATGAAGAGGGACCTGATTTACAGTAGGATACTGGATTTTGTGTTTTGTTAGGAGTCACAAAATATTTATTAAGTAGTTGTGTTCGTCGAAAAACCTACCTTAACCGGTAGATTACATAATAATAATATATGTATATATGCATGATCACGTCGTCATCCAAAACCTACCTTAGAAGGTAGATAATACAAGTAATCTACCGTCTAAGGTAGGTTTTGGATGGACACAACTGCCAAATAAATATTTTGTGACTCCAAACAAAACACAATCCAGCAAACTACTCTATATCAAGTCCCTCTTCATCTCAGTGTACTTCCCTCCCCCCCCCCATCATCACGCCCAAAATTTCCATCCTGTTCCTGCTCTTTCCTCGTTCGCCCAACTATCTCCCCCCACTATTACAGTCTTGAACATCCGAGTGCCAGTTAATAAGCCTTTCATCCATTTATCCTACCTCCTTAGAATTTCCTCAAAAAACCCTTCACCTCACACACCATACTTAGTACTTCCTCATTTGTTTTCCTTTCGGTCAATTTTCACCTTCTCCATTCTCCTCCAAACCCACATTTCAAAAGCCTCGAATCTACTTCTATCATCCTGCTTCAGTGGCCACATTTCCACGGCGCACAGCACCACGCTACATATCAATGTTTTAACGAGTCTATTCTGAGCAGTCATATTCAACGGCCCTGACATCAACTCTCCCCTCCTTGTGAAAGCCTCTTTCCCTAGTGCAATTCTCTCCTTAGGTCCCTACTACTTTGGCCGTGTTGGTCTAAAACCCTTGCGATATACGTAAACTGTTCCACCTACTCTAGTTTTTGTGTACCTTTATTACTGGGTGCTATCTATTATCACCTACCAAACCGAACTTATGGTTGTTTAATATATTTATGGTTATGGTCCTTATGAATATAAACTGAATCAGATTAAGATGATGACAGCCGTGTCGTCGAAACGTCAAAACTACATATGTGAGTATGCTTTCTATTTGTTTCTATGCTATAAAAATTAATATGTGTTTTTGTATATTTTTGCGTAGATTGCGAAGATTGTTCTATTTCCAAGATATTCTCATTATATATAAATATATATATAATTGTATATATATGTATATATATATTTATTTATATCATTATTATTATTTATTATTCAAATTTAGATGTGCTGATATACAGTGTCAGGTGGCTCACAAATCCCAAGTAATCACAAAAGTTAATAAATAAAATCAGTCAGCAAAAAAGTACACTTTAAGGAAACTTCCAAACACAAATCTCTAACACAAAACAAGAAAATTCCCATACAATCAATATCAATCAATCAACAAGAAAAAAAGGAAAACATTAAGCTGTAATAATTTTATACAACGAATAATTTAAATTATTATATAAATTGTTTACATCTTTTCTTAAAAGTTCTCACCCTTTGAGGAAAGGGCTCGAATAGTTTTACAGGTAAGGTGTTTCAATCAACAATTGTTTTACTTAGAAAATGAAATAATATTTATATAAACATGTATAAAAAAACCACTAAGTCCGACGGCGTGTGAAATTCACACATCAGGGTAGGGGGGCCAGTTCCTTTCCCTGTGCCGGTTATGGTTTCCCAGGAAGACCTGGTACCCGAAAAATCACTTCAGCTTGGGTGGAGCTGCACGTGCCCAGAGTGCCTTGCCCGGGAATCGAACTCGGGACCCTCCGGTCAGTATTTCAACACTCCACGCCCTAGACTACCACGACCCACATATATATATATATATATATATATATATATATATATATATATATATATATATATATATATATATAGTTAATGTAAACCTCTGCGCGCCGACCGTGTCACGGAAGACCAACCCAGCGGACTTTTGCAACGTATTGAAGAACTTCAAGCGAGCTTTTGCAACGTCTTGAAAATAAACCTAATTATTTGGCTTGCCCGGGAATCGAACCCGGCACCCTCCGGTCAGCAGTCCAACGCTGGACACACTGGACTCCCGCCACCCCATATATATATATATATATATACTATACATTCAAACACGAAATCCCGCCAAACGGCGAATAAATACTCATATATACAGAAACAGATATAAGGAAAAGGGATAGGATCACACATAAAGGACGAACACAATAGAGGTGGGGAAGGCGGAATCGAACGAATCACAAGAGTAAAAATATTTCCTTGACCGGGACTCGAACCTCGGATCTTTCCACTTGCCGGGCGGATGCTCTTAACCACTTGAGCTATCGAGGAAACGTAATTTACCCTGAGATCTGCGATAGCTCAAGTGGTTAAGAGCATCCGCCCGGCAAGTGGAAAGATCCGAGGTTCGAGTCCCGGTCAAGGAAATATTTTTACTCTTGTGATTCGTTCGATTCCGCCTTCCCCACCTCTATTGTGTTCGTCCTTTATGTGTGTTCCTATCCCTTTTCCTTATATCTGTTTCTGTATATATGAGTATATATATATATATATATATATATATATATATATATATATATATATATATATATATATGTATATATATATATATATGTATATGTATATATTGATAATGCAGAAGCACTGACGAGAGTGCTTAGTGCTTATGGACTCCATAAAAAATTTATTTACTTTTTGGTCTATACACTACTATTACTCCCAAAACTGGCTACTTTGCACTCCAAATGGGTTTGTATACCTATGCTTACAAAAGTATATGTATGACGCCCATATGAGCTATATTGAAATGTAACGCATTGAACATAGAGGGCATGAAACTTTTTCGTAGGAACAGTTCTGATACGTGGTAATGACAGTTATTAGAATCCCGGAATACAAATTTATTTTCCATATTTCAAAAATTATATAGCACAAGTTCTTCTTCGTCAATAAAATTATGAAACAGACGTATTTGTGATAAACGGATTTGAGTTGGAAAATTAAAGTTTTCAACTCCCCATGGGCATGGATTTGTGGTCAAATCCCTGGAAGAAACTCATTTTAAAAGAATATACATATATTGTATTATTTGCATTGTGTACATATATGCTTGTATTATTTGATAAGTACAAAAATTTATGAATTTCGAAGTGAAAAAATTGTGCGTCTAAATTAACTTCACTAAAGCTACTTTTCGAGTCACTCCCTCGTTTACGTGGAAACAAATTGCTGTATGCCATGTTTGTTTAGAGTAATCAATAAATCAATGTTGATGTAATCTTTGGTTTGTTTGGCAGTCGTCTGCAATAGAATCAAATTTTAAATACACGGATTCTGATTTGCAAATATAATTACTAAATTATTAATTGTTGATTTCTTATGTTTGCATGAAATAGAAATACCTCAGATGTATTTGGTTAAAACAAATTTCTTGTTTGAATTACCTGAATTTCTAGACCTTCAAATAGACGAATAGACTATCAGTCCCGTCATCCTGCAAATTTTATTCACCAAAATTCTAAAAATATTTGAGAACCATTTATGGAAAAGTCCCATGGAAACCATTTATTAATACCGGTAAACCTCTCTTCACTGAGCTTTATATCGTTGCCATGGAAATTAATGCTTTGAAAGATCATAAAGCTTTGCAGCGTATCGAAAAAACAGCGCTCGAGCTACGCAATAAATTTGCTCTAAACGGATTCCAAAGGACGCAATTAATTCGAAAGACAGTGGAAATTATCTCTTCCTAAATATTTTGCAGTGATATTTGAAAAGGATTAAGACGGTTGGAGACGGGTGGTGGAGGCAAGGGGGAAAGCTAATGTCTCAACAAGGGCTTAGGAAGAAAAAGCTGAGTGGTGATTCGGACGACGGACTTCGGCCAATGCCGCACCAGTCGCGCGGCAAGAGGATTATGGTCAAAATCGTGGGCCTTGTCGCTGAAAGTGAAGCAAGGCCAGCCTACTATTAAAGTAGGATTTCAGTCGGGGATTTTGTGGCAAAATTAAATATTCGTTAGAAGCGGTCGCCTCGCTGGCAAAAACGGCCAGGTCTTAGGGTTCGGAGTCAGGGGATGCAGCATGGGCGACCTAATGGCGGGCGATTTCTCGTCCGCGTATTTCTCGGAAACGTGAAATAGGCGGCTACTGGTTGTTGCTGGGCCTGCCAGCCGCCTTCCTCTCCTCATAGAACGGTCTAACAATTCTCCCGTGTCGTAGCAGTCGATTGTCTTCCACGGCAGCACTTACGGTAAATCGCTCCACAGACGGCGATTCAGAATTTTCAATCTACAAGAGTGCTGGGGCGGAGAATGGCAATGCGACGTGTGGTAAAACGTTGGACAGGCATAGCACAATTCAAGTCGACAAATATAATTGGTGTTAAGTGAATAGATGTAGTAATTCGGATCAGCTGCCACGAATTTATGATAACTGTAGGTTAATATTAGTTCACCGATACACGAGAAGCAGCGTTTTGTCTAGGCATATGCGAAATTCAAGTTCTATGGTGATATTTAATGAGGTTTTATCTTGTCATCCATCAATCATCATCTATCGTCATCATCACTTGTGAGGTAATTTGACTCCAATGACTCTTGATATTAATTTTTATAAGATAAATTCACAGTTGTCTCTTCAATAGATATGAAATTCTATTATAGTATACAATTACGTGAATGTCAGTTTCTTGAGTATATTATTACGACGATTTGTTGAATGCAACTATTTTACTTTTCATTGCGAATTCTCTCATTTACTAATAGGTTTTCCGTTGCAAATTGCCAGAGATAATTGTTCAGTTAACTGATATTATTTTAGATATTATACCAATTAAGGTAAATTTCGGATGGGCACAGCCTACCCTTAACAAAGATACATTTGCATGTATCTCCTTACAATTTCCAACGATACATGTACATGCCTGGTGCTGCACCCTCTGCCACACACCTTTTTGGTGGCTTGCAGGGTATTGATGTAGATGTAGATGCCTCCCCTAACGAAATACAACCTGACATCAAGCTCCACAAAGCGCTCCCACAGATTCTGCTTACTTCCATTCTTCTTTAATCCATCCAAAAAAGCATATTCTATTTCTACTCCTTGATCGTTTGCCTAACGTTCTCTCCTCTATCTCAGATTTCAATATCCCATTTCTGATGTAAATGCTCTGAATCCATCTTCTCACCCGATTTTTCACCCAACAATCCTTCCCCCTCCTCTTCCTTCATCATGCCTAGCACTCCCTCGCTGGTTTTTATTTCAGTCCATTACCCCTTTTCCACCCTTTTCCAAACTCATATTTCAAATGATTTTAATCTACAGCTATTATTTTTGCCCATTGATTATATTTTCGTGTCGTACCAAATCACGTTTTGCATCGACGATTTGACGAGCCGTTTCTTACTTAACGGCCATGTCATTAATTTTTATCTTTTTGTATAAGCTTCTTCGTCAAGCAAAATTCTGCTATGATAATTTGGCCCAAAACACTCCCGAGATGGGTAAGCTATTCCAACCGTTCTAGTTTATAAACGACTATTTTAGTATTTAAATAAGCCTATCTCGAAAACCGCATAACCTATGTTTCATTAATATTTATTCTCATTTCATTTCTGAAACACAGGATTTCCAACGCGCTCATCTATGGTTGCAAGCCATTGGCTGAGTGGAAAAGTCAAGCTTGGTCATTCGCAATTGTAACTGAGTTTATGAATTCTCCACCGACTACTTACTCCAATTCTTTCCATGACTCTTGATGCTCGGTCTCCATACTCGTATATAGGTTGAAAACACAATTATTAATGGACATTCCTGGCCGGCTTACCCCGCTTCCTTTCTTTAATCATCTCACCCTTCTATCCGCCATTGCAACTTGAGCAGCCTAAGACATGTACATGTCAAGGAGAAGTCTCCTATCACTCTAATTTACTCGTATTTTTTGCGGCAATTTGTTAATTTTACCCAATTTACTCTGCGCAAAACCCCGAAATTTACGAAAAAACAAAAATTCATCCGAATTGCCTACGGAAAGAATGAAACATTCGGGGCTAGTAAAGCAGGACATCGTTCACTATTACCTGCAGTGTTCAAACGAAAAGATGATTGAACAATGAAAAACACATTAAAAAATAAACTGTCCCCATTTTTATCCCACTACTTATGCAAATACATCAGTACAGGAAATCAACAGGACATCATTACTCTCTCTGTATTGATGACCTGAGACACTGCCCAGGGGCAAACCAAGAAAATCATTTTCCTTTGACAAAAAATGCCTTTGAAAATGATATATTTAAATACGAAAATTATTAAGTGAGTTGTATCTGCCGGTATAATACAAATGACGCATTTCATAGGTTTTTTTAATAGAGCTCAAAATCCAGTTTCTAGAACCTCATTCCGCTTTTGCATAAAAAATACCAAAATCTATGTAAACAAACGGAAGAAAATTCTCTACGAATACGACTTTGAAATAGTTTATCCTTTTGATAGTACACCTTTGCATGAGCGTTGTCCATAAAATCAGGGCATAATTTTATGATTGCGATGAATCAATACGTATATTTCATTCGATTTCGGAAAAAATAGAATCAAAGCTAGTGTTTCAAGCAGGAAGTAATAAATTATTAAAAAAGAAATTAAATTCTCACAGATTATTATTGTTATTATAATGGTTGCGGAAGGTTTTGAATGGAAGCAGTCCAATTCATTGAAAAAAAATACATTTACTTGCCTCTCCTAACAAAAAGCAAGGACTGAAATCGGGACACACAGTAAGCCCCTCTTCCATTGACCATACTTAATCTCTCTCTTCATTCCATCGAACCAAACTCCAGAGGACCCATAATTCCAGTGTGCGGATCATAGTTGATCTTAGGAAATACGATCATATTTCCGACTCATTTAATGGAATATCCTGGTTAAAGCTAGAAGGCCGCAGGCATTTACATATTCTTTCACTTTTCTACGGAATACTTTCAAACCACACACCTAAATATCCATACAAAAATTTCCTCTTCATCAGCTCAATCCACAACAGAAATAATAGGGGTAATAATAAACTTCTTGTCCCACATCATCGCACGGAAATTTATCACAATCTTTTCATGTTACAGCATGCCGTCTGTGGAACTCTCTCCCAGATGACATAAAAAACTCTTCTTCAACCACAACATATAGAAGAGCACTTCACAAGTTCATTTTCCTCAGGTACTTAACTTAACCAGTATACCCTCCGTCATTCCACTCAGCTGCTTAACAGATCACTGTGTCTAATTTTTTTTCTACTTTTTTATTTTGTCATCTCAAGCGGTAGGAGTTTGCATCATTATTTTTAGAAATATTACGCTTCTCATTACTCCGCATGTGTTGTCAATGTATTTAATTTCTCCATTTCAATTTCAGTAACTTAGTAATATGTATACTATGTAAAAATGATTTATACAATGTACATGTATCTTTCCTCTAATTAATAGGGTTTTCGCAGGTTTTTCACACCCCCCTTCTCTTCGTGGGTGTTTTTCCTGCGTGGGTTTTTACTAGTTGAGCAATGCCACGCTCTCCCTAGCTTTTCCCACAAACCTCATTCCTTGCTTAGACTTTCCTTATTTTATTGTTCTCTGTCTTCACTGTCATTTTAATTTGAGTATGTGTAGGTGTTTTCTTTATTTATATATGTATATGTATGTATGTATGTGTGTATATGTGCGCAATTATGTATGCATTTATGTATGTGTATGCATGCATGTATGTATGTTTATGTGTGTATGTATGTGTGTGTGGATATGTATGTATATATGTAGGTATGTGTATGCATATATGTATGTATGTGTGTGTGTATATATATATATATATATATATATATATATATATATATATATATATATATATATATGTATACATATATATATGCATACTTTTCTCTTTTCGATGTGCAAATATGTGCTAAATGAATTTATGTCTGTCTATATTCATTTATGTGTACATATGAATGTAACTATAAGTTTAATGCCTAATATAATATGTATATGACGATGGGTTAAATGGAAGAAGGGACCATTTGGTCTCAATTTCGCCCAAATAAAGACCTCTATCTATCTATCTAACATGTCCCTTTCCGCTTCCTCCTTTGTCCATCATTCTCCCCACTACCACAGTTTTCAACATTCCCTTGCTCTGCATCCATTTTTCCTGTTTCCTGTGACTTTATCCATCAATCCTCTCTTCTCCCCCACCATGCCTAGCACTTTCTCGTTTGTTTTCCTTTCTGTCCATTTTTTCATTCTTCTTCACACCCACATTTCAAAAATCTTCAATTTTTGCATATTACCTTGCACCATTTTCCATGTATCTGCGCCGTACAAAACCACGCTTCATATCAAGGTTTTCATTCATCGTTTCTTAACCTCCATACTCAACGTTCTATATCCTACTTGAGAATGCTTTTTTATCTAACGCAAGTCCCTACTTCTTTTATCACTTTCATCCAGTACACTTCCATGATAAGTCACCTCCTATAGTTTAGGAACTCCTATTTAAATATTTAACTTAGCCTTACTCTTTCTCGGGAACCGCATAACCTTTGTTTTATTTACCTTTATTCTTTTCCCAAACCTAACACACTGAAACTCTAAAGCATTCAACAGAGTTTGCAACCCCTTGACTGACTGACAAACTACAGGTTGATTATCCGTAAGTGTAACCGATTTAACCAAGGCCGCACCGGCTTTCATTCCCAACTCCTCCGTCGCCTCCTTTACAAATTCCTCCAAATATTCGTTGACAAGTACAGTTGACAATGGACACCTCTGCCTTACTCAATTTCCTAACATCAGGGCTCCCAATCCGCCACTCGTACCTGAGCTGACGACATGTATCGGTTGCGGATAAGTATCCTATGCCTCAAATCTACTCCTATTTTCTGAAATACATTAATTAATTCCACCCAATTTAATCTATAAAAGGCCTTCTCGAAATTCAGATAACGGACACAAGACATCCGGATTGAATTCTATGTACCATTTAATTAGCGTTATCATGACTGCTATTTTTTCATTTTTAACTTGGTTGATCCTGCTATCACGCATGCATGATAGCAGGATCAGCTTCCTGAACCCAAACTGAACATCCCACCATTTGCTCTTCTCTTCATTCTCTTATTGATGATTCTGAGAAAAACTTTTGATGCGTGCGAAATCAAAGTGATTGTTCTGTTTTCCTCACATATCGCGGCATTTTCCTTTTTAGGATAGGAACTAAAACTGATCTGGCAAAGATTTTCATGGCCGAGGGCCAATCAACACGGGCCAATTTCAAGGCCAAATCACTCCCTCATAAATGCTAGGAGTTATTCCATAAAAACTCTTCCTCCCACATTTTCCTAAACCTTTAATTAGTTCCGCGGGAATGCTGTCTGCTCTACCGGCCTCATTTAATTTCAGTTACCCAAACTCCCTTTCTATTTCGGCATTTTAATAAGTCTGAACATAAGCGATATTCATCCACGCCATACTCTCCTTCTATGTTTAATTAAATGGCCTAATTCCATATTGTTCTTTGACATATTTTTCCAATCCACCCACGACATTTTCTGGTTTATCTGATTTTTTTCCTGACTTATCTTTCATTGCAACGATTTTTACTTTTTACATCCTGACATTGTTTTCACCTTCCTGTGAAATGTACATATTTCACCCTTTCCCTGTAATATTTCTATGTCCTCGCACTGAGTGTCCCACCCCACTTCTTTCCCTGTATTTGTTTCGCGCTTCAGTTTATGATTGAATTCTTTATACTTCTACCTAACTCGCTGTTTTCATTTTCTTATTTCCTTGTTTCGTCTATATTTCTAATAACCTCGTTCGCAATTTATGGCTTCTTTGTCCTTTTCCTATTTACATACTATTATATATATTTATGTACTTTTTACAATTTCTTTTGTAGCTTTTTATATTCCTTTTTTGATATGTCCCGAATTCACCTCTGCAGAACTCACCTCACCTTCTTCACTCACGATATTCGCTAACAGCCTGCTGGTACTCCTTTTTTGATCCGATTAGTTATTCCACGTCCCCTTTTTTACGCCATTCTCCTTGTTTTCTTCTTTAATTGGACACTACACCTAATAATTACTAAATAGTGATTCAAGTTCTCATACGCTCTCTGGAAACTGAGCGAAGATCACGCTGTCCTTAAATCCGTATCTAGCTAAAATATAATCTACAGGGTCCGTACAAAATGTATCAGTACGGGTTCCAAAAATCAAAATTTATTGCAGTTGTCATTACAATTACTTAATAATCTTCAAAATACATTCCTCCTGCATTGATACATGCTTAGTTTAGCGCGTCCAGCAATAGTCAAAAGCCCGCTGGGAGTCGGTTTCCGGAATACTGTTGAGAGCCTTTGTCGTCGCCGCTTGAACCGCCTCGATGGAGTCCAACAGATATCCTTTGAGCTCCGTTTGAGCTATCCTTTGAAGTAAGAATTTTGTCGAGAAAATCTTCATCTTCCTGGACGTAGTCCAAAATTTCTTACGAAATTTCCACCCGCGACAGTTTTTGCTCCTCGCTCAAGACTTTCGGCACCAGCTTCACGCACACTTTCCTCATCGCAAGATCCTCCGTTACAATGGTGTGGACGGTTCCGACTGAAAGTCCGGTCTCCTCACTGATAAGGGCGATGGTTAAATGCCTGTCAGTGTCCAAAATCTTTCTCACTTTGGCCACCTGAGCATCGGTTCGAGCGGTCGTCGGGTGTCCGACGCGGGGCTCGTCTTCGACGAAGCCCCTCTACCGAGCCGACCGGTCGGACCCCCATCCCCCGCTCAGTTGAGGCTATAGCAAACCAGTGCCGATACTTATTGTTAGGACCCTATAGATCCTGAAACTCTATTCTGAAAAAAGTATCCTTCCTACTTCCAGGGAAGTTGTCGTAGTAAATTATTAAATAGACCCATGACAATCATGTTTCATTTATAGAGACAGCAAATAGTAAACCTTAAAACTCGTCATGACATAATTAATTTTGGTAATACCATTCAAACAAGGAAATGAACTAATGGATAATTAAATGATATCCTATCCTTCTGTCTTCTTCTTTGTAAGTGTTATTACAATATTATATATATAGTATAATAGTTAAGTAATATATATAGTATAATATAATAGTAATGGTTAATATATATATACTACCTTGATCAAAAAGTTCCCGGAATAACCACCGTGTGGCGCTCCCATCGTTCCGATTTGAGTTCTGTTTTTTTTGTTAAATTGGTACATCTGTTGTTGATATTCCCTTTAAATCTTAGTGTCATAACTTGACATTTGCAAAAGTTACGTAGCCAAGAGTACATCTATCTCTGTGTGTGTTGGCGATTTTTTACAATTTCAGAAATGGATTTAAATTTGCAACAACGAACTTGTATTAAATTTTGCGTAAAAAACGGATTTAGTGGCGCACGGACGTTGGAAATGTTGGAAAAGTGTTTCGGCAACGATTCTCTAAAAAAAACGGTCGTTTACCAGTGGCACGAGCGGTTCAGAAGTGGTCGTGAGTCAATCGAAGATGATGAACGCAGTGGCAGACCATCGACATCGAAAGTCGGTGAAAAAATTGATAAAGTAAAAGAAATGTTGGTCAATAACCGCAAATTAACCATCAGAGAAATAGCGGAGGACTTGAACATTGCCTATGGATCCGCCCAAGACATTGTGGTTAATGATTTGGGTTTCCGTCGTGTAGCAGCAAAAGACCTCAATTTCATGCAAAAAAGAGACCGTGTTGACGTCGCAAAAGACATGATTTGCGAGGCTGAATCCGATCACATTCATCAAAAGGATCATTACTGGAGACGAGACGTGGGTTTATGAGTACGACACGCAATCCAGACATCAGGCAAGTGAATGGCGTTCACCAAATGAGCCGAGACCAAAAAAACCACGTCGTTTTCAGTCAAAAAAGAAGGCAATGCTGACGGTTTTCATGGATTACAACGGTGTAGTGCATCATGAATTTTTGCCAGAAGGCCAGACAGTAAACAAAGAGTATTATTTGGGCGTTATGAGACGTTTGCGTGAAGCAATTCGCCGAAAGAGACCAGAAATGTGGGCAGAAAACTCGTGGATTTTGCACCATGATAACGCACCGTCGCACAGTGCTATCATTATTCGTAATTTTTTGACGAAAAATGCAACAAATACCATCCAACAGCCACCGAATTCACCTGATTTGGCTCCCTGTGACTTCTTTCTGTTCAATCGAGTTAAAAAACCATTACGGGGAACGCGTTTTAGCAGCCGAGAGGAAGTAATGGAAAAATCGCAGGAAGCACTGATGGACATACCGAAAACCGAATATAAAAAATGTTTCGAGGATTGGATCAAGCGCTGGCATAAGTGTGTTGCAGTCGATGGGGATTACTTTGAAGGGGACAATATAGATTTAGATGAATAAACTTGTTTTTTTAATTTTCTGAATAAATTCCGGGAAATTTTTGATCAAGGTAGTATATATATATATATATATATATATATATATATATATATATATTAACCATTAACCATTAACACAGTAATCAACCCGAAGGTCGGTTTAGTAGGTGATGGTAGAGTTCACCCAGTACTAAGCCTTATACGGCGTGTGAAAATTCACACATCAGGGTAGGGGGGTCAGTTCCTTTCCCTGTGCCGGTTATGGTTTCCCAGGAAGATCTGGTAACCGAAAAATCACATAGCTTGGGTGGAGCTGCAGGTGCCCAGAGTGCCTTGCCCGGGAATCGAACCCGGGACCCTCCGGTCAGTAGTCCAACTCTCTACCCACTGGACTACCGCGACCCGCATATATATATATATATATATATATATATAAATACAACACACACACACACATATATATATATATATATATATATACAGGTATATACATACATACATATATGTATACACACACACTGTGGGGGGACCCTACCACTACCTGCAGCGTTGGGTCATATTCCCTGCCTGTGCCCTTGGGGAGGAGGACATGTGGTAATGGAATTTCGCCTTAATTTTCAAATTCTAGCTTGCACATTTTTGTATAAATTTTGAAATACATCATAAGATACAATTTTTTGTTAGATGATAGTATATGTATTTCCATGCGTGTAAGTTGAAAGGTTTTTGGCATGACTGTGCACGTATGCCACTGTGGGCATAGGTGTGAATGGTGTATTGATTTTGCATGTGGTTTTGTTCCCTTTTACAGGTGGCGACCTAACGTCCCCCGTCACACGCCTTTGCGGCAGATTGTGGGGTATTATGTAGGTGTGGGTATTATGTAGGTGTGGATGTAGATATAAAGTTTTCAATAGTGAGCCAAAATCACCAAACATTTACGGCGCCTAGTTTCTTCGGAATGGCTGCTCGTTGTCCTTCCATACATTTTATACCATGCATTCTTACAATGCCACTATAGAAAAGAATAGTTTATAATAACACTTTGCTACACGCAAAATCATTGGGCGTAGGGTCCGATTAGACTAGCACTTAGCCTATTTATGCTCTGGGATGAATTCATACATGGTAAAGAGACATTTAAACTCCACCCAAGGTGAAATTTTCTAAAAATGCTTCAATTGAATGTGCTAAATATTCTAATAAATATTGAGCTCGCTAGAAAGCAGAGGGAGCTTTCCCCAAATAAAAGGGCGCAGTTGTGAAAACGCTTAAACAGTGAGCGGGACATGGGGCAACAACCTGTGCATCATTTAAGCGGGTCCCTTAAATTTCTCACGCACATAACTCGAAATTTATAGTGCACTGGGGCTTGAAAAAAGCGAAAGCGGTTGCCAAGAACGATCAGCGGGTATCTCGCGGACGCAACTCAGTCCGAATGACACCGCAACGGCGCGGCCGCTTCCTGCTTCAGCCTGCTAGTGGATTAATGTGGAAGCGTATGGGTGGGGGATCGGGGGGGGGGAGGTTAAGTGTGCGCCGAAGGGGGGCGAGAGGTGGGCCGCCGGGGAAGGAGGAGCTTCCGAGCGGACCCCCTAATGGCGGCCCACGTGCATTCTTTCAGCCAAGAGTCGCCGTACAAATTGTTTCCCAAATGTGACACGCGGTCGCACGGCTATTCATTACCGGGGCCTTTTATTCCTTTTTATCCACTATGGCACAATAACGGTTGGCGGAAGGGCGTAAATTTACCTTTTGAAGCGGCGAAGGGGTGGCTTGCGCGGCGGAGTGGTTTAGTTTGGCCGCTCGCGGACGGGGAGCGGTAAGTGGGGGTTGTAAGTGGTGTGCGCGGGCGGGCGGGCCGGAGGGTGGGAGGGGCCGAGCCCGGGAGGCGTGGGGTTTGCCGGAAAAGGGGGTGGCCCCCCGCCCACCCGGGGTGCAGCGGAATTTTAATTTGGAAGCCCCGGGAGGAGGAAAAGCCCTTTAGGGAGGGAGGGGGGTAAGCAGGAGCGGCACTCCATCACAGCTCTCCTCCAGCTGTTGTCCCCTCCCCCTGCTCCTCCTTGGGCTTACTCTCTCACGGCCGACCCCCGCCCCCCAAACACGCACCCCCACCCCACACGACCCCACCCTCACTAACATTCCCATATACGCGTAGCCCAAGCTCAGTTCGTTAGCGGGATAAAGCATTTGGGTGTGTGAGCGGGGGTGGAGCCGAGGGAAGGAAGAGTGTGTGTGAGGAGGGTAGTTTTGGGGCGGACAGAACCCATGGGGTCCAAGCCCCCGCGCAAGAACCGCTTCCTTTCCCCCCTCCCCCTTTCCTCATCCCTGCCGCTCACCCCGTTCCTCACTCTCTCTTCGGGTGAGCCCTCTTGGAAAAGGAATGCTGCACTATGGGCCGATATTTGTTCATGGGGGAGTTGCTCCTATACGCATTCCTTGGTCTTGGGAATATTACATTGGACGCTTGCATACGAAATGATTTCCGGCATTTGGCATCTAACAATTCTTATTGATGTTTGATGACGGAGAACAGTGACGTACGGATTGCACAAATACAATGTATTAACGAGGGGAATTATAAGTCGTGTGCTTTTCAAAAGTATGTCAGTTAAGCTCCATCTTTACCTTTACATCCCTACTTTCTACATCTACATCTACATAATACCCCGCAAGCCGCCGCAAGGGCGTGTGGCGGGGGGTGTTAGGTCACAACCGTAAAAAGGAAAAATACCACATGCAAAACAACAACGTGGAAAATTACACCCACAGCAGCGCGCACACTCATGCAAAAATCCCTTCATCCAACACTC
Source organism: Hetaerina americana (assembly GCF_022747635.1). Classification (NCBI taxonomy): domain Eukaryota; kingdom Metazoa; phylum Arthropoda; class Insecta; order Odonata; family Calopterygidae; genus Hetaerina; species Hetaerina americana. Next base: position 2,961,425 of record NW_027286292.1, on the reverse strand, counting down.
ATGCAAACACATATACCGCAAAACAACAAAAAACTGCACCCCAGGATGCAGCACGAAAGCCAATCTTACAACACGCTAGCCAGGACACAACGAGCAAGAATGTGAAATATCACTACCACATGAAAATGCACCACAAAACACTCTACTCCCCAAAGAGTCTGTAAAAGGCAGGGAATGCGACCCAACGTTACAGGTAGCAGGAATTTCCCCCCGCCGAGAGGGACGAGGGACTGAAAGGGAAACTTAAAAACAGATGAACAGAGCACGAATGAGGTCATTCGGAAAGAATGGGTTATTATAACAAAACACATAAGTTTAGTGGAAGAGCATGCATTTAAGTAGAAGTAATTATTTTTTAGACGCTGAGGGTGGCAAGCGGAATTTTTGCTATCTATAACCCTGCAGTTGCTATCCCGTATTGTCCGTGGGAAGAAGGAGTCCTTGAGTCGGCTAGTTCTGGCATCTATTTCCCAAATTTTATATGCATGATCCAAGCGACCAATGTACTATATGTAGGAGTACGAATAATTTGCGAGACCTCGGTGCTGAAACATGCGGATCTGAATTTATTTAATAGTTTCAATCTTGTATTGAATCGTCTCTCTTCCAATGATTCCCACCCCAAATCCATGAGCATTTCGGTGACGCTTTGCGTTTTATCGTAAGAATTTTTTACAAAACGGGCTGCCCGGCGTTGAACCTTCTCAATTTCCCGAATGAGACCTTTTTCACTCGGATCCCACACGTTACATGCGTATTCTAAATGAGGCCTTACAAGAGCGTGGTAACAACGTTCCTTGACCTTCGAGTCACTTTTGCCGACAATGCGTCTAATGAATCCCAATTTTTTGTATGCTTGACCGCAGACTTTACGTATGTGAGTCCCCCAAGTTGTCTTTTGTGAATGTAATACCTAGGTATTTTACCGTATCAACTACTGCTAGGTCACCTCCAGCTAATTTGTAAGCAAATCCCGTTGATCTTTTAAAGAAATTTACCACCAAACATTTATTATAATTTAGTTTCAATCCCCAGTTAGAACACCATTTAGTAATGCAATCTAAATCTTGCGTTAGAATAAAACGATCCTCATCCCCAGATATCTCCCGATAGATCACCGTGTCACCCGCGAACATCCTAATTTTACTTCTCCCTTCGCGGATCAAATCGTTAACAAAAATCAAGAAAAGCAACGGCCCGATTACACTTCCCTGAGGTACCCCCGACGTGACTCGAACGCTGTCGGAACTAGCGCCATCAAGGACTACCCTCTGTTCCCGCTCTGAAAGAAAATCTTTAACCCAATTTATGGCGCCCTTGTTTATACCCGCGACCTTTAATTTATGAATGAGTTTACCATGTGGGACCTTATCAAATGCCTTTTGAAAATCTAAGAAGATGGCATCCACTTGCCTACCTCTCTCACCCGATAAAAGTAAATCATGTGTAAATAATCCTAATTGGGTCTCGCAGGAGCGGATTTTCCTGAATCCGTGTTGATTGTCACTTAAAAAATTAATATTGTCAAGTTGTCTCATTATTGAACTGACAATTATGTGCTCTAAGATTTTGCAACAGATAGATAGATAGCATACTTAAAAGAAGTCTGTCGTTAGGATCTATTGTGGCAAATAACTGAAATTAGTTTCCCAAACTTTATGTTTCGAATCTGATATCTTGAAAAAAGCGTTTAGTCATTTTTCAAAATTTTTTAACAGGCTCCTTTTAAAATCTTTCTTCGTTCTTGTTCTTGAAAAATTGAAATCCATCTTTCCTGTCAACAGACTGCTTTTTGGATTTTTCAAAGTTTTATTTCATTAGTTATGTGCTAATGTGATAGCAAACTTATCCATTTTATAATACACGTGAGAAGGTGCTTATTTTTCTTCACCTTATGGTAAAATATTACAAGTTGACCCTTCCAGTGGCTTTTGAATCAACTGTTGCATTATCCTTCTTTACTGTCAATAAATAGAATGGTTTGAGGCGTCACTTTGTGAAAGCCATTCATATCGTAAAAGGAAATATTTTGTTCTTCCACATATAGTATATTAATTTTGTTTCCAATGTTTCGGCCCATAATCGCCACCGTGCAAGAAGAGCAAACACCATCTCCAAGGAACACACTAAGTTCGCGTCAAATTTGGAATCAAAACCTCCTCCGATCTGACCAGTCGCCTTGACGAGTTAGTCCTCCCTCCCAAGTGCATCCTCGTCTCTTTCGACGTCTAAAGCCTTTTTCCATGTGTCCCCACCCAAGAAGCCCTTCAGTTAGATCCGTTTTCGGAAATGGGTGCCATTTCCAGTGGTTAGTGAGTTGTGTTTGGTCCTAAAACATGTGTCCCAGAACTTTTTCAACTTCAACTACAAATACTTCTTACAAACCCATGGTCTGGCCATGGGATTCCCTGTATATCCTCTACTTGCAGACATCTATATGGACAGGTAGAAAGTGTTCTGTTCTCCTCAACGAAAAGCTTGGTGAAAAACATAGTCTGATGGCACCGTTGCGTAGACGATATACGTATTTTGTGCATGGGCAGGTTCACAAAGACAACTCGACAGCTTCTTGAAATTTCTAAATTCCTGAAACAAAAATACTAGGTTCTCAAAGGAGGAAGAACTTAGCAAGTCCCTTAATTCTTCAGACATTACTATTACAAGAAATAATCAACAACGACTTCTCCATTTTCAGGAAAGATACTTTCACAGATTACATCATTCACTTCACATCAAGGCATCCTTTACCCCAACAATTAGCGGCGTTCAACTCAATGGTCCACTGTTTGACTAGTATTCCCTTTTTCCCACACAACACTCAAAAGAACTTCAAATGATAAAAATGAGAGCTGCAAATATCAATTTTATGCTCCCAATTAGTTGAAAAATTGCATCAGAAAAAATAACTGTCACACCCATTTTCAAACCACCCCCAAGAAAGACTCATCGAAATGGAAAAGAATTCTCCTTCTGGGGAATTTCTCTCGTAAAGTGACCAGAACCTTTATAGAGAACAGAATAAAACCAACCAGCCAGACAACTTAGGGAACATTTTATCAAACAGCCAGGGCAAAATTCCCATAGTGGGAAAGAGTGGAGTTGGGTTGTACTCGCAAGTGCTCAGCTATTTACATTGGACGAACCGGCAGGGAATTCCGTGAACGTGTGAAAGAACAATACGCATGTTTCAAAAACAAAAAACTATTCTTCCCATTTTGCCAAGCACCTAATGGACAATAATCACACAAGTGACTTTGTTCCAGAGATTTAACATTTGGAGAGGAAGGGATTGAGATTAGATGCCTTGAAACGTTTGGAAATTTCCAAGAACAGTCATTATAAGGATACACGTAGTCTGTGCAATAAATGCGCGAACTGGTGCAATCTGGTGGCCATGACTCAGGCTACAGACCCGTCCACTAGCGGTGCTAGTAGCCTGAGACCCAATGAGCGAGCGGTCTGTGCTTGGCGGATCGTCGAGCCGTGCGTATGGTGTCAGTTATGTTAGTTTATGTCTTTGTCCTTTTTTTTTAATGTTTGTCGAAAATGGAATTTGACGAAATCACGGAGCAAAGAATCAACATGAGGTTTTTCGGCCATCTTTAAAACGCTTCATCCACTTGGAAACATCCATTTTCAAGTGGATGAAGCGTTTTTAAGATGGCCGACAAGACGTCACGGATGACGGAAGGCCGATATGACCTTCAACCACCTGTGTTGGCGACAAAATTGGTCGTGTGCGGTCCCTTGTCCTTACCGTTCGTCGAAAATGTGCCCGAATGATAACTGATTAATTGAATTTTGGAAAATCAACAGCGCACACTATTTTAATCGAACATGATGGATCCTTCAGCATGATAAGGCACCTACACATTCAGCATTGAATGTTCGCCAGTTTCTGGCAAAAAAAATTGAATCACCATCCTTATTCTTCCTCTTTAATCGCCAGTTCTCGCCCCCTGTAACTTTTTCCTATTCCCAAAATGCAAAAATGAGATGAGGGGACATCACTGGGAAGATGTTGACGCAATAAAGTAAGAAACAACATGAAAACTAAAAGGCCACACTGCCGACGACCTCCAAGGTTGCTTTAAACAGTGGAAAAGAAGATTAAATAAGTGCATAGCAACGAATGGAGAGTGCTTTGAAGGGGACGGATTCGATGTAAACCCTCCTGGGCCTCTCTCTGTGCCACAGCCCCTCTTCCATCACTGATTCCATACCCAACCGCCCTCTCCCCCTCCCCCCACGCACGCACACCAGTTTCCCCTCCTCTTCTCTGTCTAGTGTATCAAGCTCTGTACTTCATCTGATGATGAATTTGTAAGTCGAAACCTAGGTCGTACATAATAAAATATATGCGGAAAACAAAGTATTTCCTTTTCCGTTACTGTAAATAAATTACGAATATCCCAAAGGAAAGATATGCTGAAGAATCAAAGCTAAAATTTTGTTGCTTCCAATAAGAAGCTAGCGCTTTACATAAGCTATCGGAGCTTGATTTGAATCTTGCAAATTATTATTCTCCATTTGAAACATTTTTTCTTTGCTCAATAAGCAGGTAACAACCGCTTATAAACTACTGAGAGTTTACTAAGAACTAAATTTGAAGAAACACTAATTTTGTTTGATCATATTTCCACTTGGTACTATACTATAGTCTGTATGAACATTTCCGAGAACTCTTGTTGAAATCGAAGTCTATCAATATTTACCATGTTTTAAAATAAATAAATATACGTAGTTGTAATAGAAAATATAAAGAATGAATTTCACTTAGGTTTATTCCAACCTCATTTCTGGAACAAGGTACTTTGTTATTCCTTTATCCCATGCCTTAAAAAATTTTTGCTAGAGAAAGGAAAACAAGAGGAAAGTAAATTAATAACGAAAGAAAATAATACGCACTGTGCTTTTACTTGTTGTGCCTTCAAATTGTGAAGCGGGATGAATAAACGAGCATTGAACGGAAAATCTTGACATGATCTCAGCCATTTCGGAGTGTCAACGCTTTTTCCGCTGGGAGAAAAATGTCAAGGTATTTGATATTTAATTATCAAAACATATTCTTGCTACGTAGGTTTCAGGTATTCTCTGGTTGAATTTTCAGTAACACGTTCATGTTTTAATAACTATCATTGATGAAAATGAACTGTTGATTCTTTATAAATTTTCGCGTAGGTTTATATGAAGGCAAACATTCAAGTTTTATATATGTTTTAACTTAAATTAAATATGTTAGCACATGTCCAATGGAAATGGTTAAAGTATGGTTGATTGTAATTATACCGTTTTTATTTATGGCTGGTGATATAACACCCCCCGCCACTTGCTCTCGCGGCGGTTAGCCAAGTCCCAAGCTTCAGGCACGCATTCTCTACCACAGCTTGTTGTTTAAACGTTGACGAGGTTTTGTCCATTTCTATTAATAATAAGAAATGAAACATTACATTATTTTACAGCCCAAGCGAGAAAATACCTTGGCAACATATTTACACAAATGCGTCTTGGATATGTTTAAAAGATGTCTGTATATGCATTTATTTTGAAAAAATTGGTAGTTTTTCTGTAAGATATTTCTTCCACTACATTTGATATGCATATATTGCACGAGTTATTACCGGAGCCACCACTCATGACCATAAAACTATTACTCCATTAACAGCAGCATAACGATGAAAAACATATTTTTCTGATGCCGAAAATTAATTCTATTTCGTTTGGCAGTAATAATTGATTAACGAAGATCCTATTTTGAGTTACTCTGATTTTAAACTACGATCCTAAACTTTCTTTGGTGTAAAACGTGTTACGAAATTGTCGCGAGCGGATTCCGAACGCGTGTTTGAAAGCACAGTATTTTGAATTGAAATTCTTTGGAATGAAATAGCTTGTAGTGCAAGATTTGGCAATGAAATATTGAGTCCTCAGGGAGTATGATGGAACATATTTTGTTAAAAGGGACTCATCTTTCATCAATACTGGATATTTCTTGTAGAATTTGTGGGATTCCGCCATTTAATCGATTGCTGGTTTCTTCCGGGGCGCTTATCCGTTTTCTACCCCGCAAGAGCACCGAGTTCCTAACACTCCCCACCCTCTTCCACGGCCACCGACAGTTTCCCCCTCCTCCTGGGCCCCCGAGCGTGTGGGTGCGGATTGTGGCCGCGCCGGAGAGGCCACATTGCGAGAGAGAGGCTGTGGAATTCCACTGCCGCCGGCGGCAAATGCTGTGGCACCGGGGCTGACTGGTGAAGCAAGTAGATGACAGCGGGCGACGACTCATTCCCCCCACTAGAATTGCACCTAGGATCCCCTTTTCTACAGGAGGCCGCCGATGCAAATATTCCCAGGCCCTCACCCCATTGCCACCCTTATCTTCATTTCTAATCCATCGCGCACTCTCTAGGACTAAGCTCTTCTCATTCCAACTGAAGGCCGGCTTATCCTTGAGTCCAAGGGTAAAAGTACCGGGGGCTTTCCCTGACTGCGACGTGAACTCAATTTTGGCTCGAACTCACGATTCAGGTTTGAAATTTTTTTTTCGCTTTTCCCCCAAATTGAGCTGTTAGGATCAAGGATTCGGTTCACGACTTGTCCACATACTATAGTGTAATTATGAGTTCCTCCATTTGAATTTGGAAAACTATCTTCGTTAAAAAGAGTATTTCAAAATATTCTCACAAAAAATAATGATTTCTGAGTGTATAGAAGTGATTAAGAAGTATACTTAAGGAAACAATTATGATTTTCGAGTGCACTTAAGGAATTAATAATGAAGTCTGTGAAAACATCGAGCCATTCTCCATGAATACTTTAATCCATGAAAAACATTACACTGAATAGTGATTGCAAATGCTCAAATTTTCCACAAGCCTATAGTGATAATTACGAATTCTAGAAATCTTTCTAACCAAAGTGTACGAAATTTCATTTATACCATAGGAAATATGTCTAATCATAGACGTGATTGAAAAGTATCCTGCTGTTTATTTTTTATAAGAAATCGAAATGATATTTAATTTTGCATTTACAGGGCACAGTTAAATGTTAAAGGTCGCATAGAATCGATACATTGGTTTGTTGATAGATTTTTAATAATTTTAGGAAAATCGGACCATGATGTGTACTGCCAGATGTCATTTCACATGCCACCAGGGACCTCATGTATCAGAGGCAAAGAAGCATTTTCCTAATCTTTCTTGAACGATATAATACTTTGCTTATATGCTTTGTTATAAATTTCACCCGATCTCAGATTTATCTCTAATTTTTAAAAGGCCCAAACATTTTTCTCATTACATGCTTTTATAATTTACCCTTGAAAAACAGTATATCACTGGCAAAGATACAACTTAATCAAATAAATGCCGATGTCAGTAAACTTGTTTCTAAAATTTCTCGGCCCTTTCTCTAACTGTCTTTGGAAAGTGGAAAAAGTTCGGTGCCTCCCAAAATGAAGGATAAGACGGCAGCGGTCCAAGCACAAACTTTCCGCTGGAATTACGACAAAATTTATTCTCTGGAGAATGACACAGAAGAATTATTAAGTTCCCGAAGTCACTTTCGCCCCGAATTCCATGGTATTCGACACTGAGTCTCAAGTGGATATATGGTGATTAGTGCCTGGAGCTGATCGGGCCTCGAAAGCCTACAAATGAAGGTTCGAGAAATCAGTGGGAATGAAAGAACGTTGGCGGTTAACCTCTGGCCGTTGCTAATATCGTGTCGGGTTCCTTAGTCACAATGGGCGACGCATCGCGTAAGACACCTGGTGCGACATGCGAGCATTTTGGAAGAACGAAAATGAAGTTCTGGATCATGGAATAGGTCCAGTTTCGGGAAAGTGGAAATTAAATGTACGTAATTTTATTGCACTAAGCATTAGCACATTTACAATTCTCCAAAGAGACAATGTCGACAACTCCAAGTAGCTGTTATATGTCGAATACAACACCTTAAGTAAATTAAATAAATCAAAGTTTATCGCTCGAATACCCTTGTGTTACCAGAGTATATAAAGCGACACGGAATATCTCTTCCGATGTGCAATGATTGATTTATTAAAAGGAACCGTAATTTACGAAATAAATTAGAGGTAGAAGTTTTTACAAATTATATCGACAAATATTTCGACATTTACGATATTTACAATTATATTTCGACATAAGCGATCGGATGAAACCTAAAATGCTTGTGATGGATTTTTTACTAAAGTTGAGTAAATAGTTACCGCTGCTTATAATAGCAATAAATAAACATAAGTTTGATGGAAAGTTGAAATTATCAACCATAATATCATGTTTTGTCCTGTTTATAGTCCCTCTCACTCTTACTCATTATCCACGTCGATTTCGAAGCATAACAATAAGTATATTCACTGTCAATATTATGTAGATGTCAATTAACAATGGCACGTATACATGGGCTACATAACTTGTAAACGTACTCATTTTCACATAGTTGTTATTATTTTATGTAAGCATTATTGAAATTATTTATGGGAGAAATTACATTCTTGAAACTTTCCACCAGCCAAGAGAACGATTCATAATAATGCGAAGATTTGAGGGAATAAGTAAAAATTTTAAACAACTTTTTATTTTGTCTAAAACCAGTCCAATATAGTTGTATTTCGAGGCAATTCTGAGTGTATTGGTTGTTTTAGTTCAATATATTTTGAATTCAGTCCCGACGAAAAATAAAACTATAACTTATAATACAATCTCAAAGCACCAGCAGGCTGTTGTTTTACACCTAGAAACCGATCATTTATACCATATCAGGAGTTTTAAAAGACATGGAGCCTAATTTTGATACTGCATTCTTAAGTCCGTAAAAAAGTAAACCTGATTTATTGAAATGTAATCATATCATTCACTCCATAAAGTTTGGAAAAAATGGTGCTTATAATAATAGACAAATGTATTTTCCTAAATATCAAATCATATCGTTGATGTCATGTTGAATAAAATGATGAGAAAATACGAAATGTCATATTCAGTAAACGAGATTGAATTGATTGCGAACAATTCAGTAATTAGTTTGTCACTCATAATTCTACCTTTTCATAATGCAGTAAAAGCGAAAGGACATGCGGGTCTTCCTTATCGAACCAGATGGCGGATCGTTGGAAATAAGTACAACGCAGAAATGAAGGAGAAAGGTTATTTCGTAATTTTGGCCCACATTTTGGAAATGCGGCCAGTGTTTGGATTAGATGGGATAGGCTGCAACTCGAGAAATCATATATATGTACAACATTTATATTTCAAAAGTTGTTTACGCAGTAATGAAGGTGTAACAGGGTTGGGGAAACAGAAGTTAAGTATGGGTATCCATATTAGCAAGAAGAGGGGAAGACAAAGAATTTCAAATTTAGACATTCCATTAAACTGTTGATGATAAGGAAATTACATTAATGACACGGCACTCTATCGAGATATGAAAATATCTGAAAGAACTGATAGAAATAAAACTCCATTACTTGACGGGACTTGTAAATACACGAAAGTCAAATTTGTTCAGTCCAAAATTTGTGATCTTAAAACTTCATGTCATATACCATTTATTTTATGAAAATTCCTCGTACGTTTACCCACCATGACATGATAAAATGGTTAGGGTTCTGATACCTCACGACGCCAGCCCCCGTGACTGCTGATGGGTTAAGGATTGATAGATGGAATTGTTATGATTTATCTTCCTATCTCAGATGCTTTACGTTCTGATATGAATTTAAAATAACGCTTCAGTATATACACGTATTTATGTTCCTTTAGTATTCTATTATAAATATCCTACGAAGATGACATACACGTATGTTTCATTTTACATTGTGGGCCAGCTTAGTTTTATTTCTATTTTTTTCATTATTCATTGTCGTGTCCAATGCTTCAGTTTTTTTGTGAAGTCGGATGACATAATAGTTTCAGGCTTAACGTTTTGGAATTCCTTCATGATGAGGGTAGAGAAAGAAACTATCCCCTTCCACATAAAGATTTATTACTTCACACGACCATAGTTTCGATGCTGAGCATCATCATCAGGTGATGACCTCATTATAGTCGGATGACCTCTGAATCTAGAAATAAATTGAATAATATGTTCGCATTTTTTGCATAAAATTAATTTGAAACTTTTTTTATGCATTTACATTTATTTAAGAGTACCCTGCCCTGATACCTACCTGCCTTACCTGCCCTACTACCCTACGCTGCTAAACTAAAACAAGTTTTGGATTTTTCAATTAATAATGTCTCATTATATTTTTTTGCTGTGCTTAGGAGTTTGCGAAGAATCCTTGTTTCGAGGCACATTGATTAGGGTGATTTTGAAACGCAATTTCCTTTTCGGCACAAAAATTTTGATTCTAGTACTTTGTTCGGCTCTGCAACGGCCTCACCCATCCTTGCCCGCTTAGATTTTTAATAATCACGATGGAATAAACTATTCCATGCTCTACTTTGTAAAACTACATGATTTTACTAGATTTAAAGCAATATTTTTGTTTCTTCATTCAAGGAAACGTAAAATATTGTTATAAACCCTAGTTATGGAGGTATTAGTTGATTCATATGTAAACATAATATCATAAACAAATAGTCTTTTCGTCCTGATTCATATCACTAAGGGCTTAGTTTTGAATGTTTCACATTTACCAATGCAATTCATTTCCACAGACATAAAAGTTGGATTAAAAATGAGTGGCTACAACAGCCAAATCCTAACGGGGTAAAGAAATAGATGCTTCAAATCTAGGCTCATTCTGGACTGCCAGCCAACTCCTCCACTGGTCAAGCGAGCGAGATCTGCTGCAGTCTGGAGTTGGAGAAGGCAGTAGTGAACCGGGGAGGGGATGGGGATGTGAGTTTTACCCCTCGGGGCTGTCTTTGAGTAACGTGTAAAGGATTTGGCTCGGGAAGATGTTGCCACCCTTCAGCACTGACCCCCCCCCCCTCTGGGCCCCAGGGCTCATCCACGCAAGGGCCGGCGGATAGAATGATGGAAGCCACCTTGGGCTCATTTCTCTCACAATTCAATTTCCGTGATTGACCATTACTCAGGCGCCTCGTGCCCGAACTCTCTCGCTCCCTCCCCCCCCCAAGTTCCGTCTCCTCCGAAACGCCCCTTATCCTTTACCCGCCTCACTCCTCCCGCTGACCCCCGTCTAACGTAATAAGGAGGCAGGAGGCATCCCCCGTCCTTCGCTTAAATCAGTCGGCCCCGGGAGTCGCCCTGACTCCTCATATCGTTAATGGACAGCAGCGGAGCCTCCGAGTGCGCACGCACGAGCACACAGACATACGAGAGACTTGGCGCTCGCTTGATGTACTACTTCCTCGGGAGGTCGATCCCTCGCCGCTGCACACCGTCCCGCGGCCCCGACCCCGCACGAAGCCAGTGGGCACTCACTCGTACGCTCGCTCTCCCCGTGCGCCAAAACACGTGAGGGTCCCCGGCGCTTCGAAACGGTTGGAAGTCCATTAAGACGGGACTCGCTCGAGGGCTCCCTCGTCTCCCCCCCCAAAGGAGGGGATGTTCAGGTGGTGCCCGTTGCCGACGGAGTTGAGCTTGCTGGGTCTGACGGGCTCGGATATGTGGAGGGGCGGGGAGGTTGGGGTGGAGTGGAGGACCGTTTTGCGAGGTACGGGGAGCAGCGGTGGGGGTTAATTTTGATTTATGAGATAGCGGCACTCGAAGGGGTGGGCCACGGGGAATGCCCCGGACGGAAGCTATACGAGGGATTTCGGGAGAAGAATGGAGGCCGGCCAATATGCTGGCCCCGCGATAATTTAAGCCCAACATCGCCCTTGAATTATTCACTCCTCTCCTACCCTCAGTCCACCGCCCCTACCCTTCCCACACACCCCTCCTGAACCTCCATTCCCCCCACCCTTGCGAGCACTGACGAATACTCCAGTGGCCCCCCGGCCGTGGCCCCACCACTACCCATTTCCTAATGGCTCACTCCTGAGTTGAGGGAGCAGGGCCCGGCTCGGAGCACCATGCTCATCCTGGCGGTGCGGACCCCGAAATTGGACCTTTGCGATTTTCACTGCACTGCAGTAACTTTGAAATAAACACTCCTTTAAAGCTGCTAAAGTGTAGAGAGCGAATGTGTATTCACCGAGAAATTCGATTGACGATTATTGGCAGACATAACTATAGGATTAGTTTATCAATGCATTGTAAGAAATATGATTGGGGTTTCAACTATAAAAAAACATGCAAATTTAATTACTCAAGAACTGTTTATGAAAACTGATGAAAATTATTATTTCCAACTAGTAGTCAAATGAAAAACGCATGTAAGTTGATATCATTTTATTAGTTAATGCCCGATTTCAATTTCATTATTCAATTCAACTTCTTTGTCCATTTAACACAAATTTCCACCATTTATATTTATTGATTATCAAAGAGATGTAAAACATTTTCAACTCATTTTTGTGTCAATAACCAAAAATATATATAAGCCATTAGAAAATGTCTTATTTATATTTTTGAAGGACGGAAGACTCCTTGTGCTTCGATTAATTTACGATTATCAATATGCTATTCATGCAATCGTGGGGCGTAATGAACGAACTTGTGGTAATTGCAGGAAAAATTATTCGGAAAAGGTAATTTACGGAATAAATATTCATAGCAATTGACCATTGCTCTCAATTCTGAAATACTTGTAGCCATTCATGGGGAATCATACGTTTCCGTTGAGTTTTTTTGAAGCTAAGTTTATTTCTCCATAAAAATGAGCCTCTTTATTTGACTTGCCGACCCCTCATTAGATTTTAAGTGGAGAGGCGGAAAAGCTGGGAATAAGCAGCACTGGGGCTGAGCGGGAGGGCGAAGGGAATAGAAGGGAGTGGTAATGGGACGGCCAAGGGTGGTGGGAGTTGAAATGGATGAGAAAGGGGTGTAGGGGATGGGGTGAGCGTTGAAAGGAGAGAGGATTTATACATGTGCGGCCGAGAGCAGTGTCTGCGACGTAAATTATGGGAAACCTACAGCAGTTAATGCTCACCTACCATTCCACACTTGGGAACCAGTGAAACACTTCCGAGCATATCTCTTTTTAGAGAAAAACACTTGGAGAGGCGGTACTCATTTCAAAATGTCCGTTCTCATGCATACTCGCTGTTTTTTTTCGGGCACCGCTGAACGGATTGTCCTGAGCATTCCTACGCGTGTTTCAGATGGAAATGTGAATGCTCTCCGACAGGTCTGCTTTGTACTAAACTGTTAAGTGACGGCTTCTACTTGCCGTGAAAACACTAAAATTACATCAATTCGTTATTTTTATGCCAAAAAATTATATCCATGCCTCAGTATCCTCGGTCCTCTGGCTTTTGTTCATACGTGGTAGGATAATATTATAATCCATATAATATTTTGAAATAGTGAAAAGATAATATTTTGCGTCTGAAGTTACCAACGGGTCCAATTTGATGTGAATTTGAGCACTTAAAACTGGGAAAGGAGTATAAATAAACCTTGTAGTCTCTGTTATTGAAGATCAATAGTATTGCATTCCCCGCATGCAAAAATATATCATGTTTTGGTTCTCAATTAGAAATCTTTTTCGGAAGGAATTAAAAACCGATGACGTGAAATTTCCGCTAACCACACAAAACAAGGCGAAGGACCCCTAAAAATTCTTCCTTCAAATTCGCCTTACAAATAGTTATATTAATTTACAAGAAGAAATGCTTCACACTTTAATTTGCTTGCCTTCATTTCTCAGAGTAACTTTTATTCTCTCCGTCAGCTGTGTCTGGTTCTGGGCTTTCCTCATCAATATTACTGTTTTTTCCTATATTGAACCTGGCTTTTAAGATTTAAAATGGCGATACAATATAGGTATTCCACTTATTCTCTCTGAATCCGTTCATTCTCTCATGCATCTATCAAATACAATTTCTTCTGTCGTTTTTATTCATTATCTCTAATTGTGTGTCTGAGGTTTCCTTTTATCATGTGCGAATTCTTTCAATCCCTCCCTTGGTCGGGAATTTCGACCTATTTTCATGTTGTACCATTCATCATGTTTCCTTTGAAATATTTTTATCTCGCCTTTGTACTTTTTAATCTCTATATTTTCTATTTGTTCATTACGTGTTCTCTTTCGTACATGTCCGTCTATCTGTTGCCCTCACTATGGTAGTTCCAAGCTTATTCATTTTATATTTAACATTCAAATTTTTCTTATCATGTAAATCATTTTTCATAACATTTAAATGGATTCCACGCGATAAAATGAAAGCGACATAAATTTATCTTGCAATTAAAACTACTCAGCCGTTGATTTGTTCATCTTACATAGTTGCCAATGCCTTCAGTCCTGGTGGACTGGACTTGGCTTTCTATTGTACGAATACTATGATTGCTATTGCCTCGAGTTTAATGAGACACAAATTTGATATTTATGTTATAAGAGGAACAAGCCTCCCTATTTAAGTTCTTTGGATGCACGAAAGTTCTTCTTTTAAACTTAAATGTGTAATACTCTCAATTAACTCACTAAAAATGCAATTATGGCATTTTAAGGATTTTAATAGAATTTTCCTTTCTTAAATGATTTTGCTCTCAATTGATTCCTTATGCATAGTTTGCTAAATTTTTCCATTGTTACTCTTCAATATCCCTTTCCAGCATTGCTCCGTTAATCTCCTCTGGTTTGAACATTCTTTTCTTTTCATACAGATTCCCGGGGTAATGCTTGTTTCGGTATTCTTTCTTCTTTCATTCTCCGTACGTGGCCATACTACTACGGTTGTTTTCTACCAATTTCACTCAGCATCGAAATTTCAAGAATCATGTAATATTCATGAGACAGATCTTCCTGCTCTCTACCCATGCACATATATCCAGTGTCATCTAGTTTAAGGCTAGTGCAAACAATGGCTTTATTTCTAATATTTACTTTGAACGTCTTCATACCAATTGATATATATGATACATGTAATATCAAGGGGAATGCATGTATACATTAGCTTTAATTTATCATCTCCAAATAATATAGGACATGTGCCGAAAATAATTTAGATGTGAATTTACTATTTTACAGTCCATGCAGCCTCTTTAATTAACAATTTTCTACGTAGATAGCACCATGCATATCTCAGAGTTAGTCCTAAATTCTTTTTTGCTAGCCGTTTTTTCCAGTCGCAGACCCTTATTTCGCTCAAGATGGTGTTTATTGCCAATTGGATACAAATTTTATAATTCCTTTCCAATCAAAATAAAAGTTAAAAATAACTTTGAATCGGAAATCTGGCGTCAGAAAGTATTTTCAAATTATTATCCATTGAAAGAACATTTTGAGGATGTTGAATTTCATCACAGTAATCCTCTACCAAAGAATTTTTACTGTTTTAGGTTTTCTGGGTTTACCTTCGTTCCAATCGTTATCCTCAATTATCACGGATGCCACAGTCCACGATGGACTGTAGCATCCGTGATCATTCTTCTCCATTTTTCATGGCATAGAATGTTTTTCTCCAGCTTATCACCAATAATGGTTACAAAAAATCACTCTCTAAACTGACGCGTCCTTCACGGCTCTCCTATTTCCGAGGATTTGCACTTTTTTTCCATTATTCCTTGCATTATCAACAATGAAATAATTTCCTCTGGCTATTTTCTCTATGATATAGCCCCCTTATTCCTTTATAAATCACAAACATAATCTTATTTTTGAACTAACTCAGCTATTTTCTTATTCGTTCGTGTTTCCATTCCTTCTCAATTCAGATAGCTTGGCCCCCATTCGCCTCAATTTTCTTGATATATACGGATTTAGTATAAAGGGTTGTCTCCCTTATTATTGACGGGCAGCGTAATTCATTAGAAGGGCAATTCACAAAGTACCCCGATCCTCTTTCAGGGTTTTATGCATCATTATTGATTGCCAACAGCCCATTGCATATCCATCGATTGAACTTTCGACCCCGGCGAGGTGGACGAGCTTGTGCATGAAATGAATACATACGATGCCTTTCATAGTATTGAGAGGCACCGTGATAATTTCTCCTGGTAGATCATCCTTACTCATTTATATGCCAAAAGGTAGCCAGACGAAATGTAGTCCAAGCAGCGTCTTTTGCTCAGTTAGGCGGCTGAATGGGCGTTTGATCACAGTGAGGGGTGATGTTATTAATGTTGTCACGTTAAAATACCATTGCGGTAGGCAACAGGAAACCCCCGCAGGTATCTTTGCAAAGGCAATAGACATCATCATTCCTGTCGTTAAATATTATTTCTATCTTAATACTAGTTTACTAGAGCCTTCCAGTCTTCTCTATTCAGTTTTAATGACACCCACTACTGATAGACGAAGCGTCTCTGTTTTACATCCTTCCTAATTTGTCCCATGCATTTTTCTTAGTCTTTTTATCGCGGAATCTTCCCTTCTTTCCTCCTTCTATGATAACTAATCCAATTAACTCAGGAGAGGTTTTCAGTCCTTCTAGCTTTATTCAAACATTTTGATGAACTATTTCATTTTTTCCAACCTTAGGTTTTTTGAACACGTGTCCTTTACTTCATGAATGTATTCTTATATAAGCTATTTTTTGCTTTATGACGGCCCAACTTCTTCCGTTCCGAGTTATACTGCTACCCAGATAAATGAAGGATTCCCCTTGCTCTAGTTTTATTTTTTCAATTTTGCTGTCTGCCATCAGATTCTCTCTTCCTCACTCAAGGATTTAAGTTATCTTATTGTTGATGCTGAATTTATTTTCCCGATTTACTTGGTCAATAGCATATAGAATTGCTTGCGGGTCTTCTCGCGTTTCTGCTATTAATACCATGCCATCTGGTAACCAGAGCACAGTAATATCTTCGCTATTCCCCTAACCAGTTTTGAAATCCAATTAATTTGCTTATTTTATTCCCTATTATAGGTATACGTTGAAAGAGCTAGCGAGAGAATGTATCTTTGTATAAATCATTTGTTTGTTTTGGCTTCTGCTTTCGTTTCGTTTTGCAATGGCATGATTATTACCTGATTTTCGTTGAGTTGATGGATTTCACTTGTGTCATGATAGTTTTCTTCAAGTGCTTCTAGTATTAGGAACATCTTGTACCATTTAACGTTGTCAAAGGCCTTCTGCAGGACCATGAATATCACAAATAATGATTGTGTACGCATATCTTTTTTTGATAGCATCGCCAACCTGATATTTCTTCCATTGTTCTTCGGCTTTTAGTGAATCCGTATTGATTTTTTGTATGGCTTTCTTCTAGCGTTCCTTCTAATTTTTAGCTGATTACTGTAGGAAGTATTTTCGCTGTGTACGACGTGACACTCAATATTCTGTGTTCATCGCATTGATGTTTTCTTGATTTGTTTTGTATTGTAATCATTGCACTCATCTCGAAGTCCTTTGATAGTTATCCACTATCTTAGCACCCTTGCATTATTCCAAAGAGGATATTCTTCACTTCGATGGCAATGATATTTATTGTAAAAATGGATAATAAATCTAGTCATATACAGGGTTCGTCCGGAAAATAAGTGTACTGAGCTCGGGAAAAAAAATTAATTACACTTTTACATATCTTAAGCTAATATTCCTCAAAATAGGAACCTTGTGAGTCGATACACTTGTTCCAGCGGCGTTCCCATTCCTGGAACGCTCCCGCGAAGGCATCATCGGGAACCTCTCGAAGACACGTCGTCACGGCCTCTTTGACGGCGTCCAAAGCCCCATATCGCGTTCCTTTCAAACTCCTCTTTATCTTCGGGAACAGAAAGAAGTCCGGTGGTGCCAAGTCCGGGCTGTAGGTTTGGTGCGGCAGCGTTGCCACGCCGTGCTTGGCCAAGAAGTCCGACACGACAAGCGCGGCGTGAGACGGCGCATTGTCGTGATGCAGCCGCCAGATGTTTTTGATCGCTGGCCGGACGCGGGCGACTCGTTTTCGAAGCCTGTCGAGCACTTGGACGTAAAATGCAGCATTTACAGTTTGTCGTTCAGGTACAAATTCGTAGTGGACGACTCCCCTTTTGTCAAAAAAGACAATGAGCATCGCCTTGATCCGAGATTTGCTCATGCGAGCTTTCTCTTGACGGGGTGATGATGGGGTGTGCCACTCCGCACTTTGTCTCTTCGACTCCGGGTCGTACTCAAAGATCCACGTCTCGTCACCCGAAACAACGTTCTCTAAAAAATGTGGATCATTTTTGCAGTGATCCGCAAGTTGTGTCGCGATTTCCAAACGATTGAGTCTTTGATCATCACTGAGCACTTTCGGCACCAACTTTGCACAAATTTTTCGCATCTGTAATTGGTGCCTAATAATCTCGTGCACTATTGTTTTTGGCACATTACACTGCTCTGCTATAATCCGAACACTAAGACGACGATCAGAGTTCAGTACATCGCGAACTTTTCGCACATTTTCGTCGGTGAGTGTCGTTGATGGGCGTCCAGGCCGTGGTTCGTCGTCGACCTCTTCTCTGCCCTCCACGAACATCTTGTGCCACCGAAAGATCATGTTTCTGGACATGGCTGACTCCCCGTAAGCCTGGTTAATCATACCGACAGTTTCGGTAGACGATTTCCCAAGCTTTACCGCAAATTTGATGGAATAACGCTGCTCCAAAAACTTCGGCATCGCGTTCCGTGACGTGGGTCTAGCGTGGAGGTTCGCGTTAACAGAGCTCCTCACTACACCACAGCTCAGAGCCGACTGCCTTTTTCAGCGTCGCTTGCCAATATACCCCCCTCCAATCGCAGCCCGTCAGAGCGGTGCTGGGCGCGCCTGGAGCGGCGGGAAAAAATCAGTACACTTATTGTCCGGACGAACCCTGTATGGTTGTGCGCTCTGGCGTCGTCAGGAAGGCCTCTTCCGCTGCCGGAAACGGCAGAAGATCGTCATCATACCGGCGCATGAAATTCGACAGCAGCAAAGAAGAAGAGACCAATACTTGTAGACTAGGGACCTGGAATATTAGAGCGGCACTGAGGAGATGAATTTAGAAATCATCAAGGGGGAAATGATTTAAAAAGAACAGATACGTTTGGCTTTTGTGATATGAGATTGCGAGATTGCAGGAATTGTTGAAACGTTTGTTACAGAGTAAATTCATAATTGGAAATAAATAAAGCAAATACAGACCAGGGGAGTTATAGAATGTCATTCACGTTTTCACTGTTTTCCAATATCTCAGCGACTAAATTTTCAGTGAATGGCGCCATCGTCTAGAAGCAATTAGAGCAATTTACTTCCCTTATGTATCATCTGCGTAAGCTGAAGTAATTTTGATTTGCTGGTACTCATGTTCTTTCTTCCTCTAATCACCGCGTTTTTTCCATGGAGTTAAATCTTCAACGGACGACTGCAGGCATACTACGTGTCACAGTTGAAGTACATATTCTCTTAAATGTGATGAAAGTAGTATATTATTGGTAGCAATCAATACAGTTTCAGGTAACTCAGCGGTAATCCACGTGTACCTGCGGAAAATTAGTCACCTGGAGGAGGAAGTAGGTTCTGTCTTCGGCCAAATAGAATCAATAATAAGGAACGTGCCAGGAATGATTAAGATTTGGAGCTATACGAAAGGCCAGATGGGAATATGACAGTAGATTTGTTGTATAAATTAAGAATAATTGCGGAGAAAAAGTAATAGAGTTTTTAGGAGAAAATTCTTGATATCTATAAAGTGGTCCTTAAAACATAGTTAAATTATATACGAAAAGTACCTTAAGAGTTGGGCAGGTACCAGTTATCAAATTATGCTGAAACAGATCTTGGAATCGTTTCATACATTCGCATAGCCTCCCGGGGGGGGATTGTACGCGAATTGGGACACTAATTTACACTTGATGAAATGAGGAAGGAGGTATAGTTGGGTAAAATGGAATGTTGATACACGATTCGTATAGTCACCATGGCTATTCATTATTTTTACGGATGGCTATGTGAGAGTGGACACATGAGGAGAATATATGTAATGATTGAAGTTGTAAATGTTACCGTTCTTCTAGGTTCCCACAAATTGATTTTTAGAACCTCAAAGGTCCCCTACTAGCCGAGGAGAACTTCAATGAGGCAAAAAAGGAGAAGAAAAGAGAGAGAAAGTGTTTACAAAACGAATGTATTTTGGTTTCATTTATAGAATTGAGAAAATAATTGCACGTCGAAGTTTTATGGCTAATTAATTGGAAAGGTGAAGAATTTTTTATGCCTTAGCAAATTGTTAGCCAATAATATAGTAATACTTGAGGGGATTGCAAAGCGTTCGTATACAGGAATAAGATTATTGATAGTATGACTAGTATACAATAAACAAATGTTAGCTTAAGGCTGCATGTACGCTAGGGTTTTATTTCCCTCTTAACAAATTATTGTACACAACCGAAACTTGAACATTCCTGGATACATTAATGCATAGTTACAGCTATAGGTGTTAAATAATTATGATCAGTGTACCTTGGAAAATTGGAGGTTTAGGATAAGGAATAAATGTGTCGTGGACAAAATTGAATTGATACACTTGTAATAGGGACGTATGAAAAACGTGCACTAGGATCTTTTGGTTATGTTGAGAAAATAAATGAGGGTTGAATCGCTCAGACGACATGAGATGAGAAATAATGTAACCATGCTAACCATAACCAGCGGAAGGAGATCCAAAGGAATAGCGGAACGTGGTCGAGGAGATACATGGGAAGAAAAAATCAAGGGTATTACGAACAGGAGAGTTTGTACGAAGCACTCTGATTATTGATGATGGGAAAGATGTATATGAAGAACGAACAGTGCGGAATCATTTATCAAGAGAGACTGAGTTTCCAGAAAGAATAGGGCATTTGGAACGTCCTAAATGCCCCGATAGGGAGTTGCATGATGGGAATCATATATAAAAACACACGTGACATTTATGCCTCCCTACATTGGGAGTGGGAACTAATAGGTGTGTTTCACTATATCATTTATATTTGCTTTTTAAATGAAAACTATTTGGGTTCTTTGATATAACTTTGTTGCGATTTTTTATCCTACGAGTTAAGGACGAGTGCTTGAATTCGTCATTGCTGGTGGCTACATCACTCTTTTTACCCGGGTGAAGTGGACTCGTTCGCACTCCCCACCGAAGTGACCCCAACGACGCGGTTTGTCGAAGCATTTGGTGCGAAATCATCTCCGAGGACGCTGCGTTGGGTCTTTCGGGTGGAATATAGGCGCCTCCCTCGGAGCCCCGTCGTTCAAGCCCCTCCCATTCCTCTCCCCTCCACCGAGTCGCTACCAACTCCACTCACGGTGCACCCTGCATGCGGCTAGCATTCTCCGCGCCGCGTGCGCCAAACTTAAGAATTCTTTCTCATCGTGTGAATGACAACGTGCGGGGCACTCCAACACATGCACACCGCCACCCTCTCCCGTACGCCAGCCAGTCCCCCTCCGAGCCCTTCCGCACGCCACCCTACCGCCGCCTTAACCCTACGACACCCCAAGGGGCTCGCCCCTAAGCGCTCCCGAGGAAGATATGCTCACATTGACATACACGCACACACACACACATACATATACATTTATGCGCATACGCATCCCCTCCCCATGCCCAGGGAGCAGACCCCCAACCCACCGACCTCTCCCCAACGACCTCCAACATTCCTCCCCCTTGTCCCTTGACCTCCTCTCTCTCCTCCCAGCCATCGCCGACCCGCTGGGACGCGATTTATCAGCGACAGGGAACGGGAGAGAGTTTCAGGCTTTTAATGCCGGTATTTACTTGCAAATGGTCCAGCTGTGATGGAGTCGGCGCGCACCCGCCCAAAGGAAAATACCATTCCATCTGGGTATTAGCCGAGTTTCTCATGTCACGGCCCATGGCACGCAGGTTGAATGCCAAGGCGTCCCGTCGATGGTGGAGGTAGACGGGAGGGGTGCAGGGGTGTGGAGTAGTGGAGCGGTGGGAAGGGCTCGAGAGAACTGGGAGAGAGAGGAGAATTGGGGGATCATCTCTCCGGCGCCCACCTTTCCACCGGATAAGTTAATTCCTTCCGACTTAAAAACACGGCGATAAAATCCGTTGTAATTCCAAAAAACGAATGAGCTTATTTTAATGGAGTACGTGGAGGGTGTCATCTCAGGCGGGCTCGAGCATTATAAGGCACTAGTTTTTCAAATCCAAAGTGAATCTGAAATGCGAGGGAGACACATGTACGGCTTTATAGCTGCGTCTTTTCGGCTCTGTATTAAAGCTTAAAATTCTCTTAGAACCCATATTTTTACCCCTCTCCACTTTTTAAATTAATGGATATTAAAAATCTGGCGGCTGGAGTTCAATTCATTTATAATTAAAAATGAATCCATGCTTCATGGAAGATAAAATTTAAAATATAGTATTAGTATCAGTATTAGTTCAATACTCGAGTGGTAAATGAGATTTAATTTTCACAAAGAAAATTAATTGACTTAAAATGTAAAAAGAGTAAAATAAATTTAAAATTTAATCAATTTTTTTCACAGAAAATGTTAGCCATTTGATTTCGTATTCAATGCCTATGATCATGAGTATCCCTAATGTGAATATTACAGTTATCTTTCCAAGTAGAGCGTTTAGGAATTAGTGGCAAATACCTGTTCGGCTAACTTTACATTGTGCCCAGGTTCTACCATTGCATTATAAACTACTATGCATACTTTTCATCAAGTCTGTTGTAGTGAAGAAGAGAAGGCCCTTCCAGAAATCGTATAGTATGTGATTTAATCCTTGGAGGTGATCTTTTAGAGTTAAATATTATTTATTAATTTCATCATCTTACCAATAATAATAAAATCGTCTCAGAATTTATTGATGCAACGCAATAGGCATTTTATATTCCCCATTCAAAAACGTTTAACATCTCTGATAAAACTACACTAATCAGCATGCCTCATAGTTGCAGATAGTTATTTCTAAACGAGTTTTCGGTTATTATATTTTCTCCAATCCGTCCCTCAAGAGCCACCCTTTTGTCACATTTCTTCTGAAAAGTATATGCATCTGAATGCTTTCAAGATTCCCTTAAATAAGGTTAATGTATGCTATGGCTATTTATTAATCCAGCTCAAACACCTCTCACTTCGCTACTAGTGCCCAATCTACGCTAATAATTCATTACAGTATTTTCTCCTTTAAAATTTTGAATTATATCTAATTTATTTGATAAAATAATGAAAAATTAATACTTTGTCGCGAGCAATCATAAACATATTATTATTGTATTATATTTTGTTGTAGAACGTGATCTCTGGCTTAGTTTTGGCTTAGTTGTGCGTTTAGGACTTTTCCATCTTTAGCTGCACTGCAAAATGTGTTTAGAGTTTCTGAATGGCGTGGCCTACATGCAAATATAAAATATCATTGTTCCATCTGAAGTTTGCCACACATTGAAAAAGTTCAAAATTTATCCTGTAATCCTGGATTAGGTTGGATGGTTACCTTGTAAAAATGTGACCGAAATGGTCAAAAATACTTGAGTGTTTTTATCTCCAATCAAGTTTTTCGTCTCTACATATGTGCGCCGGCCCCAGTGGCGGGGGGGTTGCGTCCTCGCCTGCCAATCCAGAGGGCGCGGGTTCGATTCCCGCCTTGGTGAGTTATCCTCAATCTAGGTCTTTGATGCATGAAATTGTCTTCAATATCGTGTCTCATGGTTAGTAAGGTCTATTAGTCTCCATCTCGCCCAATTAAGACAATAAGTAAATAAAACAAATAATATAAAATATAATATGTTTCTCTATATCGAAGTGTTTTTACGTGAACGAAAAATTTGACCCAAGATTGACAAGAGTGAGATAACATTTTATGGCAGAGATATGATTTATGACTCAATTTCTTTTGGCGGATATATGATTTACAATCTTTGGACGGCTGTAAATTGGCAATACTGATCTCATATCCCCTAATCTTAAAAATATTTTGTGTTATCCATTGCTAAAACCGGTGAATTTCTTGCAATGTTTTTGGAACCTAAGCTAAATTTAGACTGAGGCAATTAGTAAACATGTTCGTGTTCTATGTTCTAAATCAAGCAGAGTTTTTAATACTTAAAATAAGAATATGATTATCACGCGTTTCCCATGCTATTTCGGCTCTTTTGGATTTTCACCACACACCGTAAAAAAGTGGTTTATTTTAGACTTTAGTTGCATTCCTTTAACCAAACTCTTGAAAACATTAGTAGGTTTGAGTTCATTAAATTGAAGTAGAATAATAGTAGGTAAGATAATTCTATTTGGAGAGTATTAATGAATCTAATAAATAATGAATACTTTTCTACCTAATTTAACCTATTAATAAAAACGTTTAGATTCTAAATCTTTTTAATGGGTGAAATAGAATGAAATAAATGCAAGGAATCTTTTTTTTCTCCTCAGCAGTGATTCCATATTGCAGTTATCTAATCATTCAGACGGATTATTTGATTATAGGCTTTAACAATATTTTCATCATCGTTTTAATATAGTTCCTTCTTCTTTAAATTTTGAATTCTCTTCTTGAATTAAATTTAATTCCTCGAATAATATCGTAATCACTTAATGAGTAATAATCTATACCGATTTTATATTAATTAGTGAAATAGTCAGTTCGGCCCTGGGGATCGGCTTTCATGATTCCATCGGGATAAACCTTCTGACCTCGCAACCAGCACAAAGTAAGTAACTGTTATGCAATCCCAATCGTCATCTAAGAAACTGAATTTTAGTTTGGAGATTGTGTTGTTCACAACAGAATAGAAATTCAAATTCTCACAATGCATGTACTCCATGCAAATGGATTTTACCCCGTTTCATCACACGCTGCCTACACATTCATATTATTTATTTAATATTATTGTCTGCTTTTTCCTTATGTGACACCTTTTCACCAATTTACAAATCAACTTCTCATTTTCATCGAATTAATTCTCCTTTTCTTCTGGTTCTGCTATTTGTATTCTTCCCTCACACTCTTCCGTTTCATACTTGTCAATTACATGCATTGTCTTCTGAGCTTCCTCGTCATTTTCCATCACCCTCTTAAATTTATTTTTCGTTAAAGACATTAAATATTTCACTTTCACATCACCAGGTACACATATAAACACACTTATTCTCATACAAATTAAATGCATCAAATACATATTAGTAATATATTTTCAGTGAATACTTAATAATATATTTTCAATGAATTTTCATTGGTAACCATACTGGCGGTGATTTGTTTAATCATTCGCAGTTATCATGAAAGAGGTGATAATTTGGTTATGATAGTTTGGAGAATTTTAGCATATGGTTACAAAAGACATTTTTAGAAAAAGAAGCGTCACATACAGAGTAAATGACGCATTATTTGCACGCAGTATATTGGGCTATGTACTTAAGCTTTCTGATTGTCAAAACCCTCTGACAGTAGAAATGGCAAAATCCAGGAAGCTGAAGGAGCTAGTTCCTTTTTCACTTTCAAATTGAATTTTTTATTTCATTTAGTTCAGTCATCTCGCAAACACGACCCCGCGGGACATGATCCTTTCCTTTCGTATCCACACGTAAATATGGTACGCACGTTATATACGTTTCAGGGAGATACAGCAAATTGTGAATGAGAGACCAGCCGCAATAGAAATATATCGCTGCGGCCAACTTAAAGTAGGGCCTAAATGGCATCATTTGATATCACATGCTCCCCTCTTCTTTATTTTTTCCGGTGGAGCTACAAGGATCAGGAATTACTTATTTATTAACACCCGCCACCAGTTTTTAAAGGTTATGATATCTCATTTTTTGATTTTGTTTCTTTACGCACTTCATCTCATTGTTGAACACACTAAAATTTTTTTTTTAGAAATAGGAAGTTATCTTTTTGCTTAAAAGATCTCTCTACAAATTGTGATGGTCCCTTTTCTACGGATTCGCGAGACTTATTCCTTTCAATGCGTTATAAGGCAGAAGATTTGTTAATACCCAGCAGTCTCTCATGTACGGTACGCAGCCGTAACTCTTTGTTTAATGTCCAAGCCGGTTGTTGATGAACTCTCTGTCACACACCGTACTTGTGGTTTGGAGGTTATTATACACATGCTGATCTATGCCCTTCGTTTCTATTTTATCCTAGCAATTGCTTTCCGTTTTTTACGCTTAAAGCTTATTACAAGCGATCTATTTCTCTTTGCTGTGCAGTTAATTGGACCACTTCCTTTCCAGCAACGTGATATCCGTTGCCGTGGATGAATTTATATGCCCATTTCTCCACCTGAATAACTATTTATAATTAACAGCAATCTTCCTGCTTAGGGTTAGTTTAAGATGGACCTTGGTGATCTGAAAAGTAGTACTCATAAGTCCTAACATGACACTATACTAGTATATCCTTAAATCCCAAACTAAGCGTATAATACCATTCCTCCCGTACGTTGCATACTTTCTACTTCTCTTGATTCCACCAAAATCCCCATTGTTTTCCTCCCTTTACCTCAAGCCAAGATATCCCTTAACCAAGTTTCCTAGCCATTAAAAACGACACTTAATGTATTCACTAATCTTTACTTAAAGTGCCTGCCATCGACTCCCACTTCTTCGTAAATACTTATTAACCGAACACAACTCTCCTCATCTACTTTGCCCACTATCCCCCAAAACACTTATACGAGGGTCATCCGGAAAGTAGTACCCGTTCGTGCCGCATGAAGTGCTGACGACGCGAGTAGCCGCTGGACGAGGTCAGATAGCTTCAGTGGCTTGTCTGCCTTCTCTGAGCCAAGTTGCGTGACGCTAGCATTGCCTGTGTTGTTTCTGTGATTGTTTACAATGTTTAAAAAAATTGAGAACGCCGCCAGTTGTGAAGTGAGGGCAGTGATTAAATTCCTCAATGCAAGAAACGTTCGCCCATGTGATATTCATCGCCAATTAAAGGAGGTGTATGGAGACAATGTAATGGACGAGTCGTCTGTTCGGCGGTGGTGTCGCAACTTCAACATGGGGAGGGGGAACACACACGACGATGAGCGTTCGGGGAGACCGTCTGTCATTACAGACCAACTGGTGAGCTCAGTTGACGAATTCGTGAGGAACGATCGGCGCGTCACAATTGATGACATCTGTGAGCATTTTCCCAATGTTTCTCGAACAATTGTTCATGAAATTGTTAAACACCATCTGCATTATGCAAAAATTTGTGCAAGATGGGTCCCTCGCGTATCTCAATGAGCTGGCGGCGAAGGACTATGCAGCAGGAATACAGAAACTTGTCACACGTTATGACAAATGCCTTAATTTGCTTGGAGATTATGTTGAGAAGTAGTTTAAAGTATCCTCTTTCAAATAAAATTTTTTATGTTTGTTAATATTTACTTTTGTGTCTTTATTTCACGAACGGGTACTACTTTCCGGATGACCCTCGTATATACATAGCTAAGCTTACAAACCACTCCTACCTGTTCAAGATTATATTCCCCAACTTTAATATTTATCGCCGCTGTCCGACTTATTGAGAGTCTTGTTTCCTTCATATTCCCATGAACGCAGGTTGTATTCCTACATTTCTTATCCCACATCTATCACATTGATTTTACACTGCCCTATGCAATGATTTCTAGGCTTTGATTAATAGCTAACTAATGCTTTATCATCAAAAAAACATAAATGAAGAGTTCCCCTCTATTTTTACTCCAGCCTCCAATCCTCATACCTCGCTTACCATTTCTTTCGAATACAAATCGAAAAGAGCTGGTGATAATATACGCCCATTCCAAAGAAACTGCGGGAGATGCCGCAACAGTAACTTTTTAACGGAGTCATCCGCTAATGTGCATTTCAATGCAACAATTTCAGAGTGTAAAAATCATTCGCCTTCGCCATTCGCCAATCGAACCCAGATCCCTCAATATCCTCAACACCATAAAGTTGGCTTTAACCTCGTGGACTGTGGCGCATCGCGCACGACTACGAATGCCTGTGACATTGTATGCACGGCATTTCGTCACAACATCTAGTTCCTTTAAAAGCCCCAAAATTTCTGAGTTTAA
This sequence comes from Hetaerina americana, assembly GCF_022747635.1. Lineage (NCBI taxonomy): Eukaryota > Metazoa > Arthropoda > Insecta > Odonata > Calopterygidae > Hetaerina > Hetaerina americana. The sequence goes on along the minus strand of NW_027286292.1, from coordinate 2,933,418 downwards.
GAGGACGCCTCGGTAGCTTAAGTGACTAAAGCACTCGACCGGATATTGAGGGATCTGGGTTCGAATCCCAGTCAAGGCGAATGATTTTTACACTCTGAAATTGTTGCATATACGCCCATGCTTATTTCCTGCTCCACATCCCGACTCCTCTTTCATGATCCGCATTAGTGCAAACCAAAGCATTTTGATGAATAAATTAGCTTCGGATTTTCAATTAGGACACAATTTTCCCATGTATGAATTTTCAAAACATTCCCGATGTTGACCTGTCCGTGTTTGTGAATGCGTTTTGCGAGTGTGTGATTGGAATTTCTCAGCTTTAATTCATTAAACCATTGTCCCACAAGCATTTTAAGGTCATGTAAGACTAATTATAACATAATAGCACTGCCTAACCTTTCCGGAAGACGTATCTTATATCACTTAAATATGATTTAAGAAACAAAAGTTTTTAACTAACGGAAAGCTGAAATATATAGCACTCCATGAGGGGCAGTGTCGTTTCATAATCTTAAGCGAATCAAGGTACGTCACACTAATGCAAACGGAAACACGGCAATCATGAAATCATATTTAAATATGAGAGCAAGAATTACCATTAAGGCTTAATATGGATATAAATCCTTGTTCCCAGAGTCAACATGCTTCCTTTATCTCTTCGATGGCGCTGCTCCTCCCTCTCTCGCTCACACTCTCTCGCTCCTGCCTCTCCTCGCCCCCTCAATCCTCTGAACCTTCCTGCATCCCCGCACACCCGCCCGAGCGGACTCCCACCTCACCGAAACCCATCTCAGCCTCGCCCAACTAATCCCTAAATTCCTACCATTCCACACTCTTCTGACGTACCCCGCCGACTCGTCCCCTCCCCCCGGCGCCTCTCCCTTCTCTCAACGCTCCACCCACCCACACCTCCACCCATCACTCCAACTCTTCGACCCCACTGCCTACCCTCCATACTTAATCCCAGAATCAACCCTTTCACTGAAATCTGCCATTCCAACCCATGTCATAACCTTATGTCTCCCAAGTTTATTTTGTATTAGTGCTATTTTCAAAACAGATTTTTCGCTGAATTGATGCTGAGACATGAGGCAAGCTGACGGGAAATCATCGCTTGATTAATTGCCATATTACGAGCTCGTAAATTAATGAAAGGCTTTCTTTTACTCAATTTAATTTGGTTGCTTGATTGGTTTGTTTGAATTTTGAAAAACATGAGAGCACTCACCTTTTAATTAAAATTATGAAAAAGGCAAAGATTAAAATCTGCTTGACCTCCGTTCAATTGCTTTATTTAAGAGTCTCAGTTCTGCAGAAGGCAATCACTTCTTGCTTAAATTGAGGTAAGTCTCTTTGAGATACGAATTTATTTTTACCTGTTACTACTTTGAATGATAAAACCAAATCCATAAGCATCATAAGCGTTTCAGAATTCCTCTAGTTCTCGATACAAGGCGTAAATTGTATCCACTAGTTTCATCAAACATCGAAAAGAAAAATCGGTTCCAGAAACTAGCTTTTCATAAGAATTTATACGAAATATGTTGCTTCGTTTCAACTCGCAATGTTACTACATATGTTTAGCCTACATTCCACATCATGTGCAATATATTTGGAAATTATTAACTGATCCTTGAGAACGTTTTACGTGAATCTTCTACAGAGTACGGAAAATAGTTTAAGATGTCGCCGCTACTTCTTGAAGGTTTTCCCCTAATGATACCTATGGCAACCGCTATAAAGAGACAAATGTTGCCGTGAGTGCCTATGCCAGGCGTTGGAGCCCTAATACCCTTCGACCCACGCCTTTACGGCGGCATTCGGTGCATTATGTGGGCATAGATGCATATATTTAGGCATTTATTTAGAATTGTGTCACGTTTACAAAAAAAAGAATTACTTTGTAGAATCTGCAGAATATATGTTATTTGAAAATTAGATATTGGTAGCTTGCACGGACCTTTTTAAGGTGAAAGTATTGAGAATTACTCTGAAAGATTTCGAAAATATTTACGGTTAATTAAAATTTATTTTGAGGATTTTATGAAGACTTTCTTCCCTTGTGGAATCGGTTCGTAAGCATACATCATTATTAAAGGTTTCCAATCATTACGTATTGTACTTTTTACCCCGAGGAAATCTTCGTCTATAGTTTTCCGTGCCATGAGCCATTGGCCCTTTTCTTTGCTCAGGATTCGGAGTGGTCCAATTGTCGATACCGGTGGGAGAATTACGCCGCCGTTTGATTGCCGCCAGACAATAGACACGTAGCAGCCATGGGAAGCTAGGGAACCCTCTATTGGACGGAAAAACTTGTTTTATGTTTTGATATCTATCTACATGCTACCCTGGAAGCCACCGCTAGGGTGTTGAAGAGTGGGTGATTACAGGTCAGGCATGCAACATCAAAAATTAAGTTAATAATCTCAAGAAAGAAGATCCTAAGGCCAATAAAAATAATTAAGAAGAAACTCCTATACCGGTATTTCGGTCACACAGGTGACCATCAACGGGGAGAAAATCAAATAGGGCACTTGAACTAAGAAGAGGAATGTGCACAGGCACCGTCCAAAGTCAAGTGTTCACTTGACTTTGGACGGTGCCTGTGCACATTCCTCTTCTTAGTTCAAGTGCCCTATTTGATTTTCTCCCCGTTGATGGTCACCTGTGTGACCGAAATACCGGTATAGGAGTTTCTTCTTAATTATTTTTATTGGCCTTAGGATCTTCTTTCTTGAGATTATTACTTTAACAGCCAATAGCTCCACATCTTCCATTTTAAAAATTAAGTTATTCATGATTTTCGTTTTAATACAGAAAATACCAAAGTGTCTATGAACCTGGACAATTCACCAGCCATTTGTTTCCCGTTCCTCTCTCCCCCTCTCGGATTGACGGGGACCTCCGAGTTTCTTACCCCTCCCGTAATCCCTCGTCGAACTTCCGGCCTCCTCCGTGCTACTCTTAAGATCATCCTATCCCTTTCCTTCCGCTTACCACGCTCCCCTTTCCAATCACGGTGCCTTGTCCTTGTGAATACCTTTGTCAGCGTATGTTAAGGAGATTAAAAAACTTTTGCAAAGGAGTTACCGCCCTCTTATTTTTACGCTTCCAACCGTGGATGTCGACGGACTGGACGGTCCATGTGACAGAGCGACTTAAGTGAACTAATTACTACGAGTTATTTTCTTAAATTTGCAAATGTACTCTGCAACACGAATTTTAGCCATTATAATTCACGTTGCGTAATAAGTAAATGTTACTTTTAAGCTGTTTATTTCGATCCCCATTTATTTATTTATTTTGCTTTAGCCCGACAACAGCACCTCGGTCTTTACATCGGACTTTAAAGAATGATACAACAATATTACAATTACATACACCCAAGCTCCAGGTGGAGGAAACCACGTAGACAAGAATGGAACCCGTGACCTAAGGGTTGGTAGGCGAGGAAGTTATTCCGCCACCACTGGGGTCGGACTTTGCATTTACAGCTCTTTCATCGCTAATTCCTTTGGTAACTTCTATATTTCTAAGCTTTATGTGGACGTTCGTTGCTTACAAATCTTACATATGAAAAATATTATCGCCTTTATTTGGTTAAGTGACAAGTTAATACATGAACCTCAAAAAAATTTAATGTGATAACAACTGGCAGGTATATATGTTTACTACATGTATACCTTCCAGTATGTATGCGTAATATATTTTATTTATTAAGTATTCTACCGGTTAAGGTCGGTTTTTGGTTGGACACAACTACCAATAAATATTTTGTTACTCCTAACAAAACACAAAATCCAGCATCCTACTCTACATCAGGTTCCTCTTCATCTCAAGTACTTTCTTCCTCCCTTCATCCCGTGCAACATCCCTGTCCTATTCCTGCCCTATATTCGTTCGCCCAACATTCTCACCTCTATTACAGTCTTCAACATCCCACTGTTGATCAATACGCCCTTCATTCATTTTTCCTGCCTCCTTAGGATTTCTCCCGGCAAAAACCCCTCTCCTTGCCCAATATACCTAGTAATTCCTCATTTGTTTTCCTTTCGGTCCATTTTACCTTCTCCATCCTTTTCCACACCCACATTTTAAATGCCTCCAATCTACTTCTATCACCCTACTTCAATTACCACGTTTCCGCGCTGTACACAACTTCGCTCCACAACAAAGTTTGAGTATTTTCTTAAAATCCTTGCTCAAAGTCCCAGTCATCAACTCCCTCCTACTTGTGAAAGCCTCTTTGCCTTGCGAAATTCTTTTCTTACGTCCCTACTACTTAGACAATTTTGGTCCAAAACACTTCCGAAGTACGTAAACTGTGCTGCATGCTCTTTCATTTGCCCTCCTATTTTAATGTTTAGCGTAGCCATTTTCTTTCTGGAAAATCGCATAACCTTTTATTAATATTTATTTTCAACTCTAATCTAACCCACTGAATTTACAATTCACTCAGCAATGCATGGCTGACTGACAAATTAGAACTTGGTCATCAGCAAACCTAACTTATTTTACGAATTCCCCGCCCACTTTCATTCCTACTTCCAGTTCTTCCCATGCCTCTTTAATCATTTCCTCCACATACAGGTTGAACAGCAACGGTGATAATGGGCAACCCAGCCTTACACCTCTTCCTAATACTGCCCAACCGGACTCCCCGTTCCCCACTCGCACCGGAGCAGTCTGAGACATGTATAGGTTGCGGATTAACCTCCTTTTCCTCCAACTTATTCCAATTTCCTGCTCATTAGTTTTCCCAATTTTCTCTATCAAACGCTTTTTCGAAATCTACGAAACAGGCAAATACGTCCTGGTTGTGTTCTATATTCCTCTCGATTAGTGATGCCATTATTGGAATGGCATCACGCGTGCCTGTGCGCCTGTTCCCTTCCTACACCCAAACTGATTATTTCCTAAGTAATCATTTCCCATACTCTCCATCCTTTGTCTATAATCCTGAGAATAACTTTAGCTGCGTGGGAAATCAAACTCATTGTTCTGTAGTCCTCACATGATGTTGCCTTAACCTTTTTCGGAATAGGATCTAAAACTGATCTCACAAAGTCTTCCGGCTAGATTCCTTCCTCATAGATACTACGAATGAGTCCATATATAATCTTCATCCCATATATTCCCAAACCTTTTAGTGGTTCCGCAGGAATTTTGTCTACCGCCAAGGCCTTATTTGATTTCATCTCCCTTAATGCTCTTTCTATCTCATCATCGAGTATGCCTGGACATAAGCTATATCCTTTCATCTCTATGGGGTATTTTCTGTGTCAACTATTATCTCACCCGACTTATCTCTATCTGTTAGCACAGATCTTCCCTTCTTACTTCCCGATATTGATTTAACCTTGCTGTAGGGCGCACGAATTTCACCTTTCCTCTGTAAAATTTCCATATCCTCGCACTGCATCTTCCACCATGATTCTTTTGCTTTATTTGTTGCCCGTCTCAATATATTATTGAACTATTTTTACTTTATTTTGCGGAACTCCGTGTATACATTCTTCCGGTTTCTTCTCTCATCTAACATTGTAGTCGTGTCATACGTGATCCACGGTTTCCTTGTACTTTCCCATTAACAGTTCCTATAGTTTATTTTGCGACTTTCAATGCCCTTTATATCTGCATACCCAGTTTTCCTAGATAGCACTAAGCTCTTAGTCGTCATCCGTGATTTCCATTACAGCCTGCTGATACTCCTTCCCTTTTAATCCAGTCAATGCTTCTGCATTCCAATTCCTAACCTGCCGCCCCTACCTTACCCTTTTGAAACGGACGCTACTCTTCATAACAACCGAATTGTAGTCCGAGACTGCATCTGCTCCCGGGAAGCTGTGTAACTTGTTCACACTGTTCCTAAACCTGTGTCTAACCAAAATATATTCTAACTGATATCTTTCTGAGTTACCTGGCATTTTTCATGTATACCTACGCCTTTTGTGGTTTCTAAAGCAAGTGTTGGTGATGACTAACCCCTGTCTCATGCAGAACTCAATAGCTTTCTTCCCGCGGTCATTTCTCCTACCTAAACCGTAGTCCTCCACCTAATATCCACCTCTTCCTTTGCCTATCGCCGCATTCCAATTCCCCATCACTATCAAATATTTCCCAGCAGGAGCACACGCGATTATGTCCCCTAATTGATCGTAAATCCTATCGACCTCTCCCTTCCTATGATTGCTTGGTGGCATGTTTACCTGAACAATGACCAAGTTCATCGGTTCTACTTTTATCTCTACCAGTAATATTCAATCCTTTGCTTGTTCTTATCCCTACTATCCTTCCAGCTCACATCGCATTAGCCTAAAATATCTATTTATCCATCTCTCGCTTAATATTCTCTAATTTTCCTGTCCTCAGCGTTGTCTTAACATTCCATGCCCCTATTCAAACTAAATTAATATTCTTCATCTGCGTCTTCTGTTCTGCTGCTGTAGGTTTTCTTTTGCAAGGGTTTCGTGAGATGACGACCGTGGAAGCTTTGCCTCTCCCACTGCCGGGCACGCCACACGGCCGATTGGGCTGTGTCCTGTAGTTACCAGGACTTATATTCTCTATTCTGTCAATCATTTTACTCTTGGGAAATATAATTGACGTGGTCGCCCTTCTGGCCGCTACACCAACATTCATTGGAAGTGGGCCAAATCAATCGACTTTTGAAGGCGCCGCCAAATAAGGGGGAACTTAGTAGGCAATGCATGGTTGTGGCCAGCATTCGTCAACGGAATAGATTTTTAACCGAAACTTGTGATCTCTGAATGAAGCTATACGATTTGGCCATTGTTGGTCCTTCCCACCAAAACATGCAAAACATGTCCAAACGCATCGCGAATGAAGAAGACTGATAACAGTTGTAGACCTTATTATTTTAAATCGTGGAGTATAAAACGTAAAACTTAGCTACTTAGCTCTTTGCATTCAGTACTCCTGGGAACTTTTCTGAGTGGAGGTAAATACATCTACATCTACTCAATACCCCGCAAGCCGCCGCAAGGGCGTGTGGCGGGGGGGGGGTATACTTACCATCCATCGCCCTGGGAGAAAATGAGGCGGTGCTCAGGAAAGAGCAGGGTACCTTCGGTGGGCGGCGGTTAAAGGCAGATGAAGAGGGTCAGGAGTGTGCACCTTAGAATCTCAGTATTCTGGCGAGCTATGGTGGCTCTAATAGAGTGGCGAGCTTAGTGTTTAAGAGTGTGGTCTTGCCATGACGGAGATGGTAACAGGTTCCATGTCTTAAGGTCTGGGATGAGGACCTTCCCTGTGGCGACTACTCTATTCTTCCTCTTACGTCTGCGGTTATACTCTATTCTAACTGGGCTGATTGTCTGGTTTATAGGACAGCTTTCTGTGAGGCTTGGATGGATGTCATGGTTGAGGTCAGGAAGTGAAACGTAATTTTACGGAATCCACGGCCGACACAGAAGCTGATGCGAAGATCAGGTCGACGTAGATGCTCTTCCCTGGGGTGGGGGAACATCCGCGTCTATACAGGTGAACGCTTCGTCCTCGTACTTATGGTGCATCGCTCTGGCCTTCAAGGCTATCGTACTTTGGTTGGGGAACAGTGGTAGTTCCAGATGTCTTCCAAGAGCGGACGGTCGCTCCGGAGTACCAAGGGGCTTCATACAGACTCACAATGAAGAATGACTTCAAGCTTATACGTTCAAATTACGCCATCCTTTAGAACCGATAAGTCGTTCCTGAATATGATCCTTATTTTCGGCCTGCTCGGTGAAAACCTGACTAGTTTGTTGGCCTAACGTATAATATATGGATACCTCCTCGCTGCTATTTGAGAGAAACTGCCAATAGACGGAGTATATCTTCCCGGAAATCTGAGGTCATACGGTGGGGAATGGGTAGTAGTAGGACATTTGGATGAATTGGACGTGCAATGGGAACTCTACTGACAGAAGTGAGAATTTTGCAGGAGGGAAGAGTATTGCGTTTTACGAGAAGCTGCGTTGCCGGGTACATCGTTTGCCAGTGTGCAGATCTAAGGTAGGTGAGAAGGCTAAGCTAAGGAGCAAGAGTTCTCCTTTCATTCTGTATGTCTGCTGTCACTGGGTCCTCTTTTAATAATTATGTAGGGATGTTTCCAGCCGAAAATCAGTTTCCTAGCTTTGCTTTGGTTGCGCAAAAGAACCAGTTGTCCTACTAGATTGGGTTGTAGTTAACCCCTTTTAAATGCATCATGTTTGGAGAAAGTATTCAGCTTGTTTAGCTACATGGCCACACTTACTCGTAGTTAACATTTTCGAGAGTTGGAAAGTTCCAAATGGCAACTATATTTTCTTCATTAGGATGTATTCCTTCGGCAATGACTAGGCGTCCCAAATACCCAACTTGTTTTCGAAAAATTAGCGTTCCTCGGGTGAAAGTCTCAGTTTCGCAGTCGGTTGGTGACAAAATACTAGTATTTCTCGAAAACCTTCTCTGTGCTTTTCAGAAGTTGGATCATATTGTAAATTGTCATCAAGCTAGCAAGCTCGTTCATGATAAATCAATCCCACCAAAACGCTTGTCGTTAGTAGCGTAACCGTCGAAGGAGCGTTTACTAAACCAAAGCTCAGTCGATTGAATTCGTTATATCCATACGGCATACTAAACGCCGCATACTCCTTATTTTTATCATCCACCTTAACTTGGCATTATCCACTAAACAAGCTAATGGTTGAAAAACAGGTATTGAGAAATGATTCGTCGAATATTTCCTTTTTTTTCGGAAAATAGAAAAACTACGTCTCGCTGTTTAAAGCGCGGTAATCGATCAAAGGACAATTCTGTATTGGTTCTCAATTTACGTCTTTTTCCTAAATAGCATTAAAGGTTAAAAATACCACCATCTACCACCAGGAGATGGTAGATGGTGGTATTACACCCTTGTTCAGCATTTAAGTGATATTTTTTTCTTGACTAATTTGCTCAGTAAATCATACTCGATAAGGGCATTTCTTATTGGGGTTCACGTTACTGACGCCCATCGAATACCATGTTGGTGCCAAAGGAGAGATTTTCATGAATAAATAACTTGCAAAACTCGAGTTGCAAGTTTTGACGTAGTTTTAAAGCTTCGGGCGGCACATCAATTGGATAAAAATGTACAAAAGGTCGTGGTTTGCTTCACTTTCTTACCACAATTCTGTATATTCAAGGGGATCGGGATTTGGCGTACTCGCGTGGCTAGCGTACTGACTTCCCACCCAGAGGGCGCGATTTTAAATCCTGGAGACGACGACAGATCTTTTGTAGCGGCATCCCGATCCCACCTTGAGGTGCTTTCTGGAGAGCACGACGCCGGGTTTCTCTCCACCCTTCATCCCTTCCCACCCATCTCTAATGACGCAAACGACCTCAGTTGTCGGTCGCTTCCCTTAAAACAACTACTACTATATATGTAATGGATATTGCGTTTAAAGTGGGGGCTATATTGTCATCTGAAAGTATTTTAGTTACTATTTCAGCGTCCTTTTACACTACTTGTTCACTCTTCCCTACATTTCCTAAAAAGAGAAAACTCGTCCCTTTGTCTCTGACTCGTAAAAATCGGCGGTATTGTTTCTTCTAACTTTTCCAGCTCCGTTAATATACGTGTAGTCTTCTCTGGTAAATCATCATCTCGAGCAACGGCAATCATGAAATAAAGTGGAGGAATCTTCCTCTGTGGTTAAAACTACTTTATTTACTTCCTCCGGGCCTCATTCCTCCCCGCATAGGTTAGACTACTTCAGGCAGCCTATATCCATTCCTAACAATTGTCCTCGCAAGACGTTTCGAAATTGTAGCCGGCTATTCAACCTTTTCACCCAACATTTTTTTGTTTCTTACGAAGTCTTTCACGCAATAAAATGCCGCCTCTCGTCCTTTTTGTCACACACATGTTCTTCATCATCGGGAGAATGTAAAGCTACAACCGATCATTTTTTTTCATTTGACTCATAACATTGATTGGGACGAATTAATTTAAGTTATGGAATATAGTATCTACAGCGTCGACCTCTCGACGTTTTCGTTGCAAACATCTCTATTTTGAGCTTTTAAAGGGAAATTAAAATTATTTCCGTATTTTTTTATTTCTTTGACCCTAATGTTATCATGATATCCTCTATTGTATTGCTCTCAAAAAAAATTTTTCCATTCAAACATTTTCATAAATCTACCTTTCGAGTTTGATTCTTTCATTGCATCTCGCAATTGGCGCGCTATTTTCTTTATTCTTGCATAGAAGAGTGACACCAAATCGAGTTGAAGTATGATGCACTTCATAGAAGTACGTTCTAGTGACAAGAACGGAAATACGCGACGCAAATCTACATCGGAGAAAACTCACAAGTCACCGAAAATGTGACTAGTGATTTCCAATTTCCCAATAATTGCTCAACAGATATTTTGTCGTCTCCACTGAAAAGAGGTTTGAGATACACAAGGCTTCCCAAGGTATTCGGCGAGGAAGAATTTAATCCCTTCGCAAGGGCTATGGTTGCGGTTGTGTCAATTGTATTCGCAAAAAGGTCCGCTTCAAGTAAATTCATCCCCGATCGCGGAAAGGACGGTTTCGGATTGGGGGAGTCCCGGTAGAATGGGGTACCCATCCAAGTCATGGCTAATGAAAAAACACAAAACCATAAAAAATAAATGGCCAACCCCTCTCTAATGAAGTAACATGTAAATAATTTTACTAGTGTATGTTCAACTTTGCATATCCGACGATTTCCAGGTGATTAAACCGATGGAAAGAAAAAATGTGCACAATATTTACAGAGAAAACAAATAAATGTTATAAGAGCCAGATTAAACCGCCCTTAAAGTTTTTGTTTTATACTTATGAGCTTGATATAAAAACTGCACGCTTCCCAACCACATCTGAAATCAAATTAACATCACGGTGGCTGTCCGGTCCGTCGGCATTAACGAATGCTCTTGTTTAAATTGGATGGCCGTAACTCCTTGGCACAGGTTTTTATACCCCTTGAAATGAACGGACAATGACAATCACTGGGTCAAGACACCGACAGAGGCCAGGAAAGTGTGGTGGAAGGCGGAAAGAAAGGGAGAGGTGGGTGCTAAGGTTTGCTCGGAGGAGGTCGGAGGTTCAATCCGCGACTTCAAGAGGAGTAGAAAACTTGGAGGAGGTCGGATGGACGCCCCGCGATTTCGAGAGGAGGAGAGGGAAACGGGAGAGGACTGGCCGAGGAGCGGTCCTTTTCGGGATGTTTTCGACACTTAATTTATGCCTGGTGGTCTAAGGCTGCCGGTCACCGGATGGTGACTCGTGGCACTACTAATCGTTTATTAAGATGGTAATTCGTGCAGTCATGACCATGATGCATCATTATTTCATAGTCAGCCTCAGAACACACACTCAATCATTTATTTGATTCCGCACATTCTATTTCGGTATTTCTGATTCAGTAGGCGTTTAGAAGGGAACTACTCGTATTCCAAAATTTCATCAATACACGATTTTTTAAAGTTTCATTCAGTGTCCCATAAATTGGTTAGATCACATACCGTATAATTCTAAAACAGAGGGTAATGACAAAGACACCTGCGAGTTGCTATTATATCCATTTGCTTTGAACTTCTTGTATCAACTCGTCACTTCACCAACTAGTGATAATGAAACTCTTCCTTTGTTAGCAACGAATGTAACTCAAATAGATCTTAATTACAGAAGCTCATAAAGAAATTTGCGACCGCAAAACTTTAAATACTAAGTTTTCCTTATACGGGGATCAGAAATAAGAGAAAAATGTTTTTCTACCAAAATTGCTTTTTTTTTAAATAAACTATAATAGCTTAAAATACGTATTGCAGAATCCATTTAAAAATTTTAAGAGAGGTGTTAATTAATTCATTTAGAACATTGTGGAATTATCTCTTTCTTGATCATTTTTACGAAAGTTATTCTTGAAATTTTTATTATTATCCTTCTTGAATTTCTTGCACTTCTTACCTCGATATTAGAGTACCCTCGCTATTTCCAATAATTTATTGAAAATGTTAAGAGAGGTAGTAATTAATTCATTTAGAATTAATTCATTGGTCACATTTATCAAGGCAACGATTAAATTTCCCTATAAAATTATAGTGTTTTACAAAAATTTGAACATCACACAGATCTACCTCTGCAACTTTCATGCATTCATTTTGTAGGCCTAGAAATTAGTAAATATTTGCAAAACATTTTGCAATGTTCCTTGAGGATTTCTGATTGGACTCGTAGCAATGAGGTAAAAATCTATGGCTGGATCTTTCGAAATAAAATCTCTTCAGTCTTAGAATCAAAGCCCTAAATAAAAACCGAGGAGATACTGTGTCAACCCCTACAATAAATTATAGCGTAATCCTCCAGCTTAAAGGATGAACGCGTTCATGGCCATGGATCAAATCAATGATAGCATATCTCCATTTGCCTCCATACCTAATTTGAGTCAATTAAAGTATTATATTCAGTTTTTTAAACAAGACATAAGGCATTATTTAAGTGTCTTAAAATTAATTGATCACTTTTTCATTATTCTGTGATCATTAATTGATCTAAATCCTAGCAGAATACAAAAAGATGGTCACATTACCTCTCATTAGTCGGCGGAGTGCCTTTTGTGTAAGCTGCATTCCTGTGATTCCTGATCATAATAAGTCAAAATGAAGGATATTTGCTGGGATTAGATCAAATATTGCACGGGTACGATGAAGATAGGACATAGTTTGGTCCACCGCCGGAGATCGCTTTATCAAATTTCCGACGGACCTCAACAACTTTCACCCACTTACTTTCACCCTCGCACACATTCTATCGGGGTCGAAACTCGAGAACTCCTTTGTCCATTTACTAATAACATTTGCCGGATTGATTATTATCCCACGGTTATTTTTTGTGTCAAGGCAAATAAATACCCTCTTCCTATTCAGCCGGCGGCCATCCTTTCCTTTTGAAGAAATGGACTTTTTGCTTTGATTCCATCGAACGTTCCTCAGGACGCAGCAGCTCAGCCGCGTGTCGGGTTGACCGTGGCGGCCCACATGAACCCCCATTTCCCCTAAACTCCGCTCATCCACCCACGGAAACGACCTCTTCTCCCTTCCGCCCCCGTCTTTCAAAAACTTCCCCGCTTCATCTGTGCAGAACTGGGTGCACAACGCCCCGGATTATTATATTTGAACACGCCTGCCCCCTGGCGGCGGAGCGGGTAAGGATGTTTGCAGCCCGGGACCCGCCGCGGGCCGCCCGCCTTGCTTACCGATCTTCATCCACTTCCGCCCCACGCCTCCCCAAAAGAGCCCCCTTCCTTCTTCCCGGCCCCCTCCCCTGAGCCCTCCTCCACGACCCCTCCTCCGCCCGTTCCCCCAACCAGTCCCCCCGCCCCACTTACTTGCAGCTGAAATCGCTCCTGGCACCCTTGAAGGGACTATATTAGTTTCGGTGTTCAAACAACACGGCACGAGGACATGAGTTGCCTTCAGTGAAAGGGATCACAAAGGAGCGAAATGCTCACATCTACTCGAAAATTGCTGTCGACAAATATAATAATGGGGAATCCGAGGAAAGGAGATACGCAAGGTGGGTGGAAAGGGATGCATGTATGTATCTTTGTGTATGGCACATCTCGGTGGCTGGTTGGCAGGAAGATGACGGAATTAGTGCGTATGTCGGAGGGCAAGAATACAATGCTATTTAAATGATGGTTTGCCCACGAAGGAGGGATGGGCATTAGGCATAGGTAGTGGATATTGCCGATGGAGGAGTGGTTGACCATATCCCAGCAGGCTGACGAAAGGATGACAACCTGACGCCCAATATGTGCGTGAGGGAGCGAGTGAGTATCAGACATCCGTCTCGAACCGTTTTTATGCCTCTAAACCGACACGAAATATTCCTTAGCGATCACATAAACCGTATTTAGTATTATAAGATATATCTCGTAGTGCATTTAAGACAACGATTATAATAATGACAATACGTTTTATTTCCAATGGCATGAATGCACATGGAAATCATTTTAAGCCTCAAATACGAGCTCTTTTAAGAAGGGTTACTTTTTTAAGTTAAGTCCGTTTGGTCACAAAATTGTATTCGTTTTAAAAAGTTTTTATTGACGATTTTAGTTTCCTACAAACCTACTTCACTTTTCTACATAGTCGCCGTTCAAATCAAAGCAATTTTCCCAACGCTGCAGCAGCTTCTTTAATCCATAAGTACATAAGTTCGCCGCCTGGGATATGAATCCGGTGACGTTCTTGAGTTCGTCATCTTCAAACCGTTTTCCACCGAGGCACAGGTGCCAAAAGAGGAACTACGAGTAGTTAGTCAGTTGCCAGGTCGGGACTGGAGAGCGGGTGATCAATCTTGTCGATACTCGTCCAAAAACCTTCGTCCATTTAACATTTTTGGCTCTTTGAGTTGGTCGGCAAGCATTTTCGGTGCCCACCTTACACATAATATGTTATACTTTCCAGTAAAAATGATGTTAATAGTGATGCGTCCGGCAAGATAAAATTAATCAGTCAGAGAACTAATCGTTGATCAGATCGCAGTTCTTGGACCACTTGTTGAGCGATTTCATCGGTCTGGATTGTGGCCTTACCTCTCCACTTTTCATCATTCACATTTGGGCGGCCATATTTTATGTTTCACGCAGCTAAAGTTGTCCTCAGGATCATAAAAAAAGGATACAGAATAGGGCAAATGATTTCTTTGGGGATGATCAGTTTGGGTTTAGGAAGGGGAGAGGTACGCGTGATGCAATTGCAGTAAAGATATTATTGATCAAGAGGAATATAGATTGCAATCAGGAGGTGTTTGCCTGTTTGGTAGATTTCGAAAAAGCGTTTGATAGAGTGAATTGGGAAAAGCTAATGATTATATTGAAGAAAATAGGAATAGATTGGAGGTAAAGGAGGCTAATCCGCAACCTGTACATGTCTCAGACTGCACAGGTGGGAGTGGGGAACGGGGAGTCCGGATGGGTAGTGTTGGGAAGAGGTGTAAGCAGTGCTGCTGTTCAACCTGTATGTAGAGGAAATGATAAAAGAGGCATGGGAAGAACTTGAGGTAGGAATGCAAGTGGGCGGGGAATTCGTAAAATCAGTTAGGTTCGCTGATGACCAAGCTTTAGTTTGTCAGTCAGCCAAGGGGTTGCAAGCATTGCTGAGTGAATAGGAAATTCAGTGCGACAGGTATGGGACGAGAATAAATATTAAAATAGGAGGGCAAAAACCAGAGCAGGTAGAACATTTTACGTATCTCGGAAGTGTTTTGGACCAACACGGTCAAAGTAGCAGGGACGTAAGGAGAAGAATTGTGCAAGGCAAAGAGGCTTTCACAAGGCGGAGGGAGTAAATGAGAGGGACTTTGACTAAGGATATTAAGAAAAGACTCGTAAAAATTTTCATATGGAGCGTAGCTATATACGGCGCGGAAACGTGGTCATGAAAGCTGGAGAATAGACGTAGATTGGAGGCTTTTGAAATATGGGTGTGGAGAAGAATGGAGAAGGTGAAATGGACAGAGAAGAAAGCAAATGAGGAAGTATTGGGTATGGTGGGCGAAGAGAGGGGTTTGTTGAGAGAAATCCTATGGAGGCAGGAAAAGTGGATGAAGGGGGTATTGACCGTCAGTCGGATGTTGAAGACTGTAATAGAGGAGAGAATTTCAGGTAAATGAGGAAAGGGAAGGAACAGGATAGGGATGTTGGACGGGATGAAGGGAGGAAGAAAGTACTCAGAAATGAAGAGGGACCTGACGTAGGGTAGGATGCTGGATTTTGTGTTTTTTTAGGAGTCACAAAATATTTATTGGGTAGCTGTGTCCATCCAAAAACCTACCTTAACCGGTAGATTACCTAATAATAATAATTTGATGTTTTGACGTCCATTGTCTAGATTTACCTTAATCCATTACTGTGTTTTCTTGAACTTGGCACGACTCCCGATGAATTTGGACAGCTGACGATACCTGTTCACATAAAAATCGAGTCACAGCAAGCAAGCAAGCCCTTCACAAATGGCGGGACCGACAATTTTAGCGGACTTTATTTTCTGCATTCATCGACAGGCAGACAACTATTGATTGAAATCAATAACTTCACTGGCTTCGTAAGAATCCTCAATAGATGGGCATGGGTACAACATTTTCTTAGCCTTAGGATTAATTGTTCCGACCTGCCAATATTTAAGTATAAGATAACGGCAATTACTTTGCGGATATTCCCCGCATTAATTGCGTTTTCAGGCTGAATTTAGAAGTACGGCAACGTTCGGGTCCTTGGCTCGATAGAAAATATGACAAAATGACATATTATGCAGGGAAACAACAGGTGTGATCGAGAGAGTAGTTATTTCATCCTCCCATCCTGAAGGGTAAAGTGCGGTAAAATTGCTTTGATTATACCAAACTATTGTTTGATTGCGTTTATTTCGACGTGTTATTCGCTAGATTCTCTTTTAGGTGTTACCCACAAATAATTAAATATAAGAAAATGGCCCTTACTTTTCGAATGTGCATCGTAGTTATATGAGGGCATGTTAACTGAATGCCTCATGATTTTTTTTATTTATGGTTTTTTTTTATGATTATATCATGCTGCGGTAAAATAACGGTTTCGGTAGAAAATAGTCAATTCATATTCAAATATACGAGGGTCATCCGGAAAGTAGTACCCGTTCGTGAAATAAAAAGACAAAAGTAAATATTAACAAACATAAAAAATTTTATTTGAAAGAGGATACTTTAAACTACTTCTCAACATAATCTCCAAGCAAATTAAGGCATTTGTCATAACGTGTGACAAGTTTCTGTATTCCTGCTGCATAGTCCTTCGCCGCCAGCTCATTGAGATACAGGGTCACTCTTCTTTAAGTTCTTCATCGCTGTCAAATCTTTTTCCTGCCAAAAAGTCTTTAAGCTTTGTAAAGAGATGAAAATCTGAAGGGGCCAAGTCCGGGCTATACGGTGGATGGTCGAAAGTTTCCCATTTGAATTGCTGCAAAAGTTTTTGTGTTATCCCAGCTGCATGAGGCCTGGCATTGTCATGAACGAGAATGACACCAGTAGACAATAGACCTCGCCGCCGATTTTGTATTGCCCGCCGTAATTTCTTTTATGTTTCACAATACGCATTGGCATTAATAGTGTCTCCACGGGCCATAAAATCAATAAGCAATACACCTCGTCGATCCCAGAAAATGGTTGCCATGAGTTTCCTGGTGGACAGAACTGTCTTGAATTTTTTTGGTTTGTTTGGTGAATGAGCATGATGCCACTCCATTGACTGTCGTTTACTCTCAGGTGATGCATAACAAACCCATGTTTCGTCACCAGTAATTATGCGAGTCAAGAAAGAGTCTCCTTCATCAGAATAACGTCCCAAAAACGTCAGTGCTGCAGCCATACGCTTGGTTTTGTGCTCATCTGTAAGCTTGCGAGGGACCCATCTTGCACAAATTTTTGCATAATGCAGATGGTGTTTAACAATTTCATGAACAATTGTTCGAGAAACATTGGGAAAATGCTCACAGATGTCATCAATTGTGACGCGCCGATCGTTCCTCACGAATTCGTCAACTGAGCTCACCAGTTGGTCTGTAATGACAGACGGTCTCCCCGAACGCTCATCGTCGTGTGTGTTCCCCCTCCCCATGTTGAAGTTGCGACACCACCGCCGAACAGACGACTCGTCCATTACATTGTCTCCATACACCTCCTTTAATTGGCGATGAATATCACATGGGCGAACGTTTCTTGCATTGAGGAATTTAATCACTGCCCTCACTTCACAACTGGCGGCGTTCTCAATTTTTTTAAACATTGTAAACAATCACAGAAACAACACAGGCAATGCTAGCGTCACGCAACTTGGCTCAGAGAAGGCAGACAAGCCACTGAAGCTATCTGACCTCGTCCAGCGGCTACTCGCGTCGTCAGCACTTCATGCGGCACGAACGGGTACTACTTTCCGGATGACCCTCGTATTTTGCCGGTACTTTTGTATACAATCACTTTACCGTACAGTGACCTGTAATTTCAATCAACTGGCGTGAATGAAATAATGAATTTTATCGTATTAGTTCCCTCCCGTGGCTGAGCAATAAAGCTATTGATTGCGTCCATCTAATTGCGGGTGGTGTGTTTACCTCCAAATATAGAGGTTAAGGGCGAAATAAGTGTGGATACTCGACGAATTAGCAGCTTCAGATAATAAAAGACGGTTCTCGGAGAAAGTAGACGACCATCCTGTGTTGAAATGTCCTAAAACTTCTTCGAAGGTCTCTGAAATTTACTTGACTTGCTGAGTGGTTACCGCCAACATTAGGCTACCGATTTCCCGAGGGAGTGGGAAGTAGCCCGCTGAGAGAATATGGAGACTGCTGTATTAGTTGCAGCGACACTGAGGTCAGTGCAGTTGAGTTTAAAATTATTTAAACGGCTGCCTCACTTTCGCTTTTGAGTTTATGGAATTAAAATTTCGAGACATATAGAATGAGGTTAGAAATTTTTTGTGAAGTAAAATGGAGTTGTCCAAAGACGGAGACTATAGGAGCATCAGCTACTAGATAATTTAGATTCAACGACTGGAAATGTGGAAGCGGGCAAATGTTGCGGAAGATTGGAGCACTTAAAGAGCTTTCAACACAAAATGATGTTGTCCATACTGTGATAAAAGCAACTAAAAGCACAGATACCAATCCTAGAAAATCAGATCTTAAACAGCACTGCAAAAGATAACCGGGGTGGGCGACATTGAAATCGACAATGACCACAATTTACTGCTCTTGAAATGGCATCTGAAATTCAAGAAGTTAAAGTGGCCAATGAAAGATAGATAGAAGGTGAATGACCTCTGCAGAAATTGGAAAAAGAAATGGAAAAGATAGCAACATCGGGTTGACAGAAGAAAGATAGCAAGAAATCAACTCTGCATAAGCTGTTGCCGAAAAGAAAACTTTATGCCAAAGGGTACCTGTGGAGAGGGGACTATGAATCGCTGACTTAGGTATTTGACCAAACAGAAACGCAAATGGAAAAATGCGATTTCTGAAAAACTGAGGAAGGACAATATGATAATAAAGTTGAAAACTGAAATCAGCAGAAAGTGAAAAGACTGAATGAAGATTCTGAGTGAACTACGGCATGAATTTTTCTTGGAAATTGTTGAGGTCTCTTACAACCATTAGGTACCTTTGCGATGAGCGTAGAGCAAATATCAATCTTATTCTGGCCATTGATAATGGAAATCTTATTGAAGATGGAGACAAAGCGAAGGTATAAAGACTATTTCAATGTATTTAGGCCTTAAATGGAACAAATACAAAAACACTGAAAGAAAAGGATATGACTGCCATAATTAGAAATTAAACTACGTATACCCTATGACTGAGTTGGAACCTGCCATAAAAGGAAAACTCTGCTTTAGTAATCGACGGCGTACCCCTAGGAACAAATGATTTCAAAAAAAAGTATATGACGCAGATGTATAACTTGATATTACAAATGTTATTGGCACTCTACCATTTAGGTAAGTTTTGTCTGAAGAAAAAATGAAAAACGGTAGGTATGTTTCGCTCCTCCAACTAAGTATATTTTGATATCGGACACTATAATAAACCTTTTTTTTCTTCATACTTCTTTCTCCCCTTTATTTCGCTCATTTCATGCCTAATCTTATCTTAACCCTTCCTCACTCGCCCGATGTTGTCCCATCAATCACATTTGTGAAGATTCCACCGCAAACCAAAATACATTGCATTCACATTTCTTGCCTCCTTCCGCAAATCTCACCATCCTCCCCACCATTCTGGACCCATTTTCATTTGTTTTCTCTTCGGTCTACTTTCTGTTCCCATCCTCCTTCAAACTCACATTTTAAAAGCTTCCAATGTGCGAATATAACCTTGCTTCAATGACCATGTCACCGCGCTGTAAATAGCCACGCTACGTATTCAATTTTTGACAATGCTTTTCTTAATATACTTATGCAACGTCCCTGTTATCGGTCCCCTCCTTCTTGTGAAAGCTTCTTTGCCTAACTATTCCGAGGTACGAAAACTTTCGACTGCTCTTGTTTCTACCCTTCTGTTTTGTCGTTTAGCATAGCCTTTGACTTTCTGGAAAACCGCTTAACCTTTGTTTTATATACATTTACTTTCATCCCATATCTAACACGCTGAATTTTCAATTCACTCAGCAATGCTTGCAGTCCTTTGGCTGACATACTATACAAGTCAAAGCTTGACTATCAACGTACCTAACTTATTTCATGAATCCCCCTCCGACCTTCATTTCTATCTCTAGTTCTTCCCATGTCTCGTTGATCATTTCCTCCACTTATACGTTGAACAACACAATCACAGGTGATAATAGACAACTCTGCCTCACTCCTCTTCCTAACACTGTCCATTTGGACTCTCCATATTCCTCTCGCACCTGAGCAGTCTGAGAAATGGGTAGGTTGCATATTAGCCTCCTGTCCTTCTAATATATTCCTATTTTCTGTAATTTATTCCTGTTCTCCATCTTCTTGTTTATGATTCTGAGAACCATTTTAGTTTCGTGTGAGATGAAATTAATTTTTCTGCAGTCCTCACATGATGTAGCCTTTGGCTCTACCTTTATAGTCCGTGATAGCCCAGTTAAAGCATTGGACTTCTATTCTATGGGTCTGGTTTCGATTCTCGGCCACGGCTCTTGGCTTCGTCAGCTTCACTCAAGTGATGCATTCTATCTTCTTGAGAAACTATTGGCGTAACAGGCTAAGTCAGGCCAGGCTAGAGGGTACAGATTGGCCATCCAACCATGATGTACATAAGAATTTCGCAAACCGTTGGGTATATAACCAGGTAAGTTGACATGTGTAAGCGAATATTTAAGCGTTTTATATGAAAATTTTTTTTCTACTCATAATTTTTTCTCGAATATGAGATTTTGGCGATAGGACCAGTAGAGTAAGAAGGTGATGAGATTGTGGTGCATGAGAATAATGCTGAATATTCATTTGATAGGTAGAGTTTCAAATGAGTAAATAATTTGTATCGTGGATAATGGGGGAAATTTCTTTGGAAGACTGCCAAGAAATAAAAGGAATTTGCCTAGGTACAGGCAAACAGGAATTTGCCTGTATATTTTGAGTATTAATACTTAACTGAAAATCAAATTTGAAATGGAGGGAAAGAATTAGAGTAAATCCCAGGATGATCTACTTAAAACAGATTATGGAAATTGTCGATTGCAAAAAGGTATGAAAGAAATAAGAGCATGTGCCTTATCACTTTTCTGTTTAAATACTTGCATTACAAATTCTTTAAAACATTTTTCAAATGTCAAATATTTAGCAGAAAAAATATTCTTCTGTCATCAGACCAGTCGCAATGTTGGTTCTTTTATTAGCACAAACGTCAATTCATATTTGGAAATTCGAAATTCGATATCAATATGTAACTCCACAAAGCTTTTTGAGAAATTAAAAAAATGTCTCCTCTAAAAACAGCCTTTCGTCAGCTTTTTTTCTTCGATGGTATTATGAAACTGGTTGCCTTTTTTTTGCCAACTGGCTGTAATTCAAAGGGGGCAAGCCCCGAAGCTTAGTTTGATATCTCAGCGGACATCAAAAGATAGCCACTAAATTTAATCCAAATTCCGACCCGAATCTGTCCCACTCACCTTGCCGTTAAGCAATATGTGCCCTTTTCGTAGTGGGCAGCGCAAGATTGGACGGATATGGTGAGGATGGGTTTTTAATTTCCATAATGAATGCTCTTCTCTTGCAATATCAGCTCATCTCTTTCGTAACCCCAAATATCCCCGGGAGCTAACCAAGCCTCGCAGAACTATCCGAAACCCACCCGTCGACCTCCCGCGCCTCCCCCTTTCCCCTCTGTCAACCTCAGCCCTCAACCTCCCGCCCCCTTCCCCCAATGTATCCTGCATTCAAATAACTCCTTCTCGCACACCCTCCAAACACCGACCCCACGACCCACCCCCTGAACCCGTCCTAACCCATACCCCTGCTCTCCTTTGTCCCGCAGTTCCCCTTTGACCAGTCCCCGCCCTTCCACCAGTCCCCTTCCGTCACGGGGCCCCACTACATCCCAGATTACATTTTTGGAATATCACTCTGGCTGCCTTAGAAGCATGGTAAAGAAAAGTAACTACAACGTTTGAGGAGGGGAGAGGACATCGAATTCGGGATGGGCCGACTTTCTTTAAACGTTTGCGGTTCAAATATTTTTTAATTATCAGAGCTTGCAGGATGCGGATAACCAAATCCAATTATCAGAAGCAATACCGCAAGTTCAAAAATATATTAAGACCACAAAAACTCATGACTACCTTCAGGGCAACAAATGCCCGAAGGTTTAAATCGGTGTTAATTTCAAGAGTGGAAGACAAATACGATTTAAGCATGTCACACCGATTTAGCTTTAATTAAATTTTTAAAGTTGGCGAAACCATGCGTATTAGATACGTGCCATGCCATGCGTATAATAGTCGGCGTGACAATACACCATTCTTTATTGAGTAGATTATTTCATAGCTCCGGAGAAACATTTTACGGTTACAATGGGGAATATAATTTCCACGAAATCATTTTACAAGATTTAGAGTGCTAATTATTAGATCGGGAAACGACTAAGATTTACATTCGTCTAATTTTTATTCAATGTTCAGCATAAGCTATTTTCCGTAAAATTTTGTATTCATTTTAAAACTGCATTAGATTTTAAATCCGTACATTGCTGATTAAAATTCACCATTTATTGGAAATGTCTGCAACGCTTTCAAGTCTGGTTATTGAATAATTGACACTAAAATTGTAGCTTAACACATACGTATAACTCCATGAAATTCGTAACTATTGGAGAGAGGATTGAGTCCAAAACTATAAAATTAAATATACTTGCTATGCGTAGGGCGTACGAACAGCAACGTAGCTGGAAACTATCTACAATTCTCATAACGATTTATAAACTGTGTGCCATCCGTTACCCGACTTTTGACCATACTACCCGTTTTAATGACCTACTTTTAAACTTATGAAGGCGTCATATATTATTATACCCTCTTTTGTTGCTGAGAGACTGAATTATTATAAAATGCAGCTTATTTGTAAATATTCATCAATAAGTTTCAAAATGGAAACTGAAACCTTTAAAAAGTTCTCAAAGGGACAAATATTTCGCCAACACTTTTTTACTCTAACTGCATGAAAGTACCATTTAGATATTCACAAAATATTATATGCTTGGTAATTGTGGCAAATTAAGCGATCTACGTAGGTTGGTAAAGACGTAGATATTCTCTCACGTACTCCCTTGAGAATACAACCTCGTTTAATTGAATGAATACTATCACTTTTTTTGCCTATTTATCGAATGAAATATATGACCAAATTGAAGGTCAAATGTAAAACGAAAAATTTCAAATCACGATGCTTAATTATTTTTAAAGTTGGTATTTCGTTGTTCGTTCATCGCCCTTGATTATTTTTAAACCTAACTCACGCAAACTCATTGTTTCCCTCTGTTATTGCGCCATCAATTATATGGTGCAGTATTAAATATCTAAGTGATGTCGAAGAACAATTAAATTTTTATATTATTTTCTAATCCAATTGCTGAAATCATTCACTCCGGAAAGAACAAGATGTGTTTTTAAACCACCTGTACCCTGGCTGATACCAGACGTCAGAAAATTCATGGCTGCACGCGATACCGCTTTCCGCGCCGTTTAGAGATCAAAAAACAACCTTATTTGAAAAATATAAAAAATTTAGGAATAAAGCTAAGCAGGAGATAAGAAATGCCAAATATGATATATTTTTACTCACTTACTAGTAAAAGAGAACAGCCAAATAACCTCTGGAAACAACTTAAATCTGTAGGAATAGGTAAAAACACAGATGTGCCTAAACCCCCGTCACAGTCACTCGAAACATTGAACAATAAATTCACCTTGCTACCAAACGCAGCGGATAGTTTGACAAAAAACAGTACTCTGCAAGCACTCCATGATAAACTAAAAAGCAATCTACCACCTACTAAAGCATCTCAATTGGTTCCTAATTAACTCCTCTCATAATTCCATGCATCAGAAATATCTTCTAATGCTCGCTATCGCAGGGAATATTTTCTTCTCTGTGGATAATACATTAATTCCACCAATCCTAAAAAAATAAAATACCCCAACTCCAGATCACCAAACAATTAGCTTAACTATCTCATCAAAGCTCCATAAGCTGCATAATATAATGTACGTATTTTAAGCTGGCTTCTGGAAGGTTCACAGTACTTCTACAGCTTTGGTCAGAATAACTGATGGCCTTTGACGAGCTACGGGGAAAAAGATGGTCACGGTTCTTGTCCTACTTGACTTTAGCAAAGGTTTTGATTACATTGGTAAAGATGTCATACTGGCTAAATTATCTTGCCTTGGATTTTCGAGAACCGTCACTGCATAAGTTTCCTCTTTTTTCTCAGGACACCGACAAAGAGTGGTGGCTGGTGACACTTACTCTTCATGGCTTGATGTCTCGCGTGGTTTTCCGCAGGGCTAAATCCTTCAGCCACTACTATTCTCGGTGCACATAAATGACATTTCTTTATCTCTTCAATACTCCAAATATTGCATGCATGCAGACGACGTCCAGATAAGTACCGCAATCAATAACCCTCCTCTAGCTATACAACAAATACATGCTGACCTTAATAACATAACAGGATGGAGCACGTAAAATTTCGCTAGTCTTAATCCGAATAAAACGCAAGCTATAGTGATTGGATATCCTAAACTGCTAAAATACCACACTGTATTTAAACCATTCAACTTGTATCGTCAAGGCACCCTCATTCCATTTAGGAATGTTGTTACAAATCTAAGTTTCCCTATGGATGGAAATTTTTAATGGTCTTCACAAGTTTTTAAAATTGAAGTATTGTTATACCTTCAATCCTTTAGGAAATATCAGAATGTTATGCCCATCGCATTGAAAAAAAACAGATAGTTTCTTCTCTCATTATTCCTCACTTTTATTAAGGTCACATAGCGTACCAAGAACTCTCAAAAGAGATGTCGGTAAAACTCCAAAGGCCATTTAACTCATGTGCACGCCCCATTCACAATTTGAAAATTGAAGATCACATAACAGAATACTTTAACAAACTAAACTGGTTATATCAGGAATATCACAGAAAAGTTCCATGTGCTGTCCTTGTCCTATCAATTACTAAATTACAAAACCCCTCATTATTTTGCCAATGACTTTAATCGCCTTGATAGAATACATAAAGTAAATGAAAGAGGTAAGTATAAACTCCTTATCGATCATCACAGAAAAACTACTTACAGCCAGACGTTTGCATTCACAGCATGTCAACAGTGGAATCAGCAATTATCCGTTACAACGAATGATAGCTCACTTTACTCCCATCAATCAAGCACGCACTTCATAAATCACATATTTCCCAGCGAACCAAGCATTAAAAATCCAGCTGTGTACAGAATTTGAGATCCCTCCTTTTCTTTCGTAGGAGTATTGTACTTTTGAATGGACGTTTGAAAATAGAATCAGCAGTATTGAGAAAATAGGAACCAGTGTGTGCATTCATTGTATATGTGTATGTTGAATATATTGCGTTATAGTGTTTAAGTATTCCAGGCAACTAATAGCGTGTTGCCGTATGTTTGGCCTAAGAATAAGTTAACAGATTTTTCTAGAACAAATAATTTTTATTGGATGCTTAATTTTCACATCGAAAAGCAAAAACCAATAAACTTTAATAGAAAATGGCCACATTCACAGTTTCATGCAAGGGAAGAAATTTATTATTATCCCCTAAGAGGATTCTACCGAAGCTTTTATGTGATAAGGAATAGCGGTCTAAAATAAGGAAAGAGGATCAATGCAAGTAAAATTGGTCACATAGAATGTCACAAATTTGTTTCTGTAGTACTCCTGATGCCGAAGCTTATTAGAATATCCATTTATTAAAGATAAGCGGTTTAATTTTGAACACAATTCTCCGCTTCTTGAGCAAGATGTCAAATTCTCCCTCCCTGATATTATTGTTTACCTTCCTTTGTATTTACTATTTTATCCCTTAAAATGCAACGTGCTCGATTGATTCCTAACCCATAATATAAACCCATTGCATATTCTGGGCACAATATATTTTTACTTTCATACCAAATTGTCTAAAATGAGAAAAAACCTGCTATTTTCGATGCCGTATTAATCTATAATCCGGAATTTTTTAATTTGAATGCTGCAGAAAGTACGTGAGTTGCACATTGACGCAGAATAATATTTCTCTAAGAACGGCGTAATTGTTTTCCAGGTGAAAAGAGTTTTGTCATCATTATATTTGCATTTGTGATTACTTATTAAAATTTACAATTATTTATATTTAATTTAACCAAATATGAAATAACGACTTGAGGTTCTTGCATGTTCACTCTTCCAGCCTCACAACAACATATATTTCCTCGAGAGGTATATTTTCCTGTACACTAAACTATTCCTTTATTACCAGAATGCATGAGATGCGCTCAAATATATCAAGACATTATTATTTGTCCACACTCGTGGAGCGAGCGTACACGTAAATGACATCTGAACACCAATGGCACGTAAAAATGAGATTCATAAAAAAAGACGAGACCTCTTCACCCTACATCTAGGGCATTATATATGGCGGGGTGTAATGAAGGCAAGTGGAAACATGGCCGTAAAATGCATGGATGGGTGAATTTAGTCGTCCAAGTAGTTATTCATGCCAGGGCTCGTGAATAGCAATGAGCGAGCGAGGAAAGGACTCGTGTGGGTCTCGTATGGGGAGCGTAGGCTTCCTTCCACCCGTGGGCACAAGATGAATATCCCGTGGAGTGGCACTCCTTCCCTTCCTCGGGAGGGTCCCAGGGGCGGCGGCGTCGGCGGCAGCGCCGCTGGGTTGGAGGAAAGGGAACCCTTGCCGCCGCATGGAGAGAGGCGGGCACGAAAACAAAAGATCTGGCAGAATCATTTGTCAAGCGACAACGCGTAACATCTTCTGCCCCAGTGCAACCGCAGATTTTATCTGGAGGAGTTTTGAAAGTGATGTATTATCAGTTGCTGCCATGAGCCCTCATGCCGCCGTCGTCTCAACCCAACCTCCCCCTTCCTTCCTCCCTCCCACAGCCCGCCACCTCTTCGCCCGTCACCCCTCCCCCACCGCCTTCGGAGGTGGCAAAAAAGACGTCAACATCGCTCGGGGAGAGAGGTAGCGTGCCTATAGGGAGGGGGGTGGCGGAAGGCGGAGACTTGGGGGAGGGTGGGGGAAGTGCGGAGGCACTCGAGGGTGCTTCATAGTAAACGGACTCCTGGTACCCCTTATATTATCTATGTACTCTTGCCGGTGGCACAGGATCAACCGAGAAGCCCCAGTGGAATTCCTTTGAATATTAGAGAATTTATTCGTCGATGCTCATGTTCTCCCACACATACTCCAAAATTTTCTTGTGGGTATTTCAGTGGGGAGAGTTAGATTCTGATCATGAAACTTGGAAGTGAGTCATTGGAGCATCATCTTTAAGCAATAGTAAAGAAGATACTTTTTACAATCGTACCTGGATGCTATGAGTTATAGAGCTAAACACGATTGGCACAACGCCTATTTTAGACTAAAAGGCCAAACTTTTCGTTGCGTTTGAAAATTAATCAGATAGGAATTCTTATTTAGTTTGTGCCCTAACCGACTGCGAGGGAATGGCACATTTTCGTTGATCAAATAAGAAACTGGAGAAATAAAATAAGTTGCTCATTGGCGGATGTAAAAGCAGTAATTAAAAATTCAAAGCAAAATTCGCAAGGAATATTTCACCAGTGTCCATCGAGCGAAATGTTACCTTTTTTAGCTGTGGACCTCAGTACTACTCATTAAGAGAGACTTTCGACCGCGGCGGACTACAAGTATCGGATCGACTACACTTAATGATATGCCGGCAAATTCATTTCCTAAACCTAGTTCATGCCCTTGCTCATCATATTATGCATATCTTCACAACGCTTCGTGAACCAATTCTTTGGCAAGAGTAATCAGATGGATAAGTACATCCCTGTGTAGCAGGGAAAAAAGGGGATTACAATAGCAGTGCTATCAATTTGATTAAAACGTATTTATTTCTTTGAGATGCTTGGTTTGATCCCAACTACTGCGAGGAATTTTCGATAACAGTTTTTATCGTTATTTTTATGTTTTTTGAATTCCATGGGAGAATCGAAGGATGGCTGGATTTTAGGCGTTATATTTTTAATATAATTAGGAAGAATGGTTTTGATTGGTGTCGGCGGTAGAAGAGAAGGCATTTCTCCGTAGGAACGGTTCATTGCAGAAATGCCAACGGAAATGGATTCTAACCGATGAATTCTCTCATTGGTCGACTTGACTGCCGTAAGTCTGCCTAATGCTATCAATTGATTATCTCCGTAATGTGTGCGACTTTATAAATCATATTCCGTAGGTTTGAACGTGTGGCTGATTCACCCTTGCCAGGGGATGACGTCGACGGGCAAGATTGAAAGCTCACTTGTGTATCGTGCGTCACTGTGTCAGTTATACTATCATTTCATCAGAACGTGTTAAGAACTACGGAGTCATTTTCAGCAATAATATTTCAATGAGAGTACCTCATAACTTATATAAACTTATATAAATCAGAGTAACTTATATAAAAAATAAATGGGCCGTCAATTTGAATGTTCATCATCGTGGTTGGGAGCAGGAGAGGTAAGAGAAAATGTTTCTTTCCACAGTGCTCTATGTGGTTTCCTAGACATTTCTGCCAACCAGAAAGTATTCTTCCAGATTATGAATGTGCTAAATGAATGAATGCAGAAGTATCTCCTGATTTGAAACTGGAACTTTAGAATACATAGGCAGTCGGGCCTGCTCTTGGAAACCCAGAATTTCCAGAATGAAGTACTTAGCTCAAGGGTAGAAATTAATTAATGAACGAAAACTTTGGATAATTAATCTCTCACCATCAGCGTAACTTCAGTTGATAATTACATTTCCATTTAAAATTCATTTTATCCTACCAAATGTAGTGATTCTAACTGATGAATTTTCTCGTGAGAACTATCTTGGTGTACTGCAAAGGTCAATCTCTTCCAAGAAATTCATGTACCTATAATTGTGTGTTTGTCTGCCATAAGTCTGTCTAATGCCATTGAAAGGGTTATCTCCGTAACGTATATGATTTTGACATCACAATGAGTAGGTTTGGACGTGTAGGCGGAACGTACTTGCAAGGGAGTGGCTTTGACGAGGCACTGTGGGGCATTTAGGGGTGGGTTAGTTCTTGGGGTTAAGGTGGGGGTCGAAATCCACTCATCTTCCTGTTCTACTTGAGGGACAATGATGATAATTCTCAGGGACGTCGAAAGTCAAATGGCCGCGAGTAATGGAAACAAGTGTTATCAGCTGGAGGGCTGCCCTTTGCCTCTCGGACGAGGGAGATGGGGGCTGAGGAGAGAAGGGTGTTGGGGTCTCGAAGGAGGCAAGGGGAGGCGAAGAAATTGGGAGGCCTCAGGAAGTCACCGATTCGGCTCCCCCCTTTCGATAAGTCCTTTCTTCCCTAGACGGTTATTCTAAGGAGAGGGCAGAACTTGGCTTTTAAGCTAATGTAAAGTCTCCCAAAAAGGATCAAATTTTCTCAGTCGCGTTCTTTAAACAAAGACCCGAGTTCCGCCGCGCACCCAGCCATTGTGACACGCTCTCTGCCGGCCCCTTCCTCCAGCCCCCATCCTCTGCCCCGCCCCAATCGCATGCCCATCCATGCCCGGGAGTAATTCCTTTAAATGCTCATCTTCTGCGTTACTCCTCGATGTGCATTGTCAGGGTTCTTGGCCGATCCACACCCCTTCTCGTCTTCATGGATGAAGCAGAATATTAAAAATGGGTCCGATAAATGAAATGTCTCGACCAATTGACCAAAATGTCCACTGAATTTTCCATTTCCACCCACTCGCATGCCCTATTTCATGATTTTGGTGCATGTTACGGAAAACGGAAACCTACTTTCCAGTGGGAAACACGGTAAGTTAAACCTACGGGTATCCATCACAGGATTACTTCTTTGAGCCAGTTTCCTTCAGCTCGATTTAATTCATGCGAAAATTAATATAAAACTGTAGAGTAGAAAATAATTTTCCTACAGCAGTCATGGATTTCAATGCTTATCTTTGAAATAAATATTTTCAAAGCACTTTTTATCTTTCCGGCCACTCAGTGAATTACCCACAAACAAATCATATAAGGGCCACATGTCACTAATTTTACTAATACCGTTTTCAAGGTACTCTTTTTAGTATTTCATCATTTTTATTCTTGGTGATTGTTCTCCAAAAAAGAATAAATTCAGTCCTCTAATTAATCAGATTTTTGGTTTTTATGGTATCTAGTGTCATAATTGAACCACAGGATTTTAATTAAAGCTACCTTCTGATAATTATAAATAATAAGTTAGACATAAAAAATATATTCCCTGCAGAATTGGCGACCTTCTTCAATTAGCTGTCATTTACATGTACCAGAAAAATTTATTATATGAAATCATTTTTCTTATTAATATACGAAAAATGCTAAATAAATGCTCTGTTTATTATGTTAACCTTTTAATTTTTAACTAAAAAAACTGAAAAGTATACGTACAAGGAATGCACTGGAAAAGTGAAAGACTTAAATCATACAAGGGTATCACTAAATAACGAGTGAATAAATAAAGATATAGAATAAAATTTGGTTTTCATTGTTGAATATGAAAATTTACCTCACAGCATTACGCTTTAATTAACCAACTTTTACTGAGGAGGGTGAGCTATTAAACGGAGGACATTGGTTCTAGCCTCGGTGAATTGAACAAGCCGTGCGGCACACAATCTGTAATGTTTTTCGGATACCAGATCTTTACTGGGAAATCGCAGACGTTTGATAGGAGCTGACCCCCGCTCACTCTTGATGCATGAATTTCACAAGTCACATGGGCCAAGTACTTCGTGTGCTCCACCCTCCCTAATCAAGCTTCAACGTCAGCGTAGGGCCGATTATTGTGGCTTCGTTGGAATTACTACCCCTTCTGAATTTTATACCTTCCATGAAGTGGCAACGTATGAGGATCTTTAATTAGCCGTTAAGAGCAGAATAGGCCACCATGCTTGAAGTGGAAAAAAATGCTTCAGATAAATTATACTTAAATGAGCGTTAAAATTACCTAAGATGTTGGTTTTTTCAGCATTGCATATTTAGCGCTAATATGCTTAATCACGGCAAAAATGCGAAAATATATCGGCATGCTGGAAATGTTTTCAACGATTATGTGACTCAATTTTCTCAGTGCCTGAAAAATATCTGAGAGCTGAAAATTTAACGCCTATCTGAGAAACCCAAAGCGTCTAATCAAAAAGAGAGTTCACGTGATATCAACCATTCAGTTTTGTGGCAGAGAGCTTGGAAGGTTATTAGCTTCTCGTATATTGAAAAATGAAGTTCTCATGGAAAAGAGGGCGTGAAAAATATGGGACTTTGAGTGTAACCGTGGTTTTTAAGCTATCTGGCATTCTTGAGGCTATTCTTTGAAGTTTTCAGGTACTTATGTCGTTTTGTACTTTAGTATAGCCTTTATTCCTCTTACCAATCATTTCGTGCCTTTTATCACAATGATTCATAACCTGGAATGGGACACTTAATCCTATTCCTTATCTGGGAATTAAAATCATGTAAAACCAGGTTATTGGCACAATAAAATATTTGTATTAAGGGCTGGAGAGTTGCTAATTGAAACAAGTCATAAACCCCTAGGAACTTCAATTTGTTCAATACAGTCCCACAGAAAATTTAAACAGTTGAGATAAAATGATTCCCTCCTGAAGTAAACGAGTTGTCGCATATCGGGATCACAAAATCCGTCGATTTCAAATGTATTCACACTTAGCTCCGGCTAATTGGCCTCACGCTGAAGAAATTCCCAAAGGGGCAAACTCACTCTTTGGACCAGAAAAAATGTACACTAATTAAGTGCCAGAAAACTAAGCTCAGTTAAGGGTATGACTATTTCATTATAACAGGTCGTTAGCTCCTTTTTATTGAAGGCTTTAATAAGGGTGGGGCTGAGGGAATGCAGCATAATTACTTAGTGGGCGTAGAATTCCCTTACTTCCAATTTTCACTCCGCCTGAGACCCGGAACTTACCCCAAGCCGACCCCTCTCTTCTCTTACTTCACTCCCCCTTAGTCCCGGAATCGTCGTCCCCGCCTCCTTCAAGCTACCCCCCAACTCCTTAGTTGAGCCAACCCTTCCCGGCCCCGCTCTTTTCCTAGTCTCCCATTACGGTTCCCCTCCCCAAATTCAAAATACCAGCGTCGCGGCGAGGGTACATTTTATACCCGGTTTCCATTATACTCGGAGTCATCTGGGCAGAGTGTAATATTCATTCAAATGGTTTCCATGGGTGTTGGAGCCTTGGCGTTATTAAAATAAACAACCACGATCGACCTTCACCCAAGGATTCCCTCCATTCGCATGCTTCTCGAGCGATGGCTTCCTTCCGTCTTTCCGAAATCACAAATAAAATCGGAAAGGAAGGGATATATCCCCTCGTCATCCACACGAAAAAAACACAACGTTGAATTATGCATCGATGAATACGAATGATCGTTTTTTTGGATGAAATAAAAGATGATCAAAAACTCGGAATGCAGAAAAAGAAACAAATACCTGTTCGTCAACTCTGTCCACTCATCACCCTAAAATCAAAATCACGGTATTTTACGTTTCATTCATTCGTTTCGCAGCAAATTCTGAAGTGCCTTTTTTCCGATGTTTGGAGTTCGTCGTGGTGCCTGCGATCAATTTGTTGTTTTCTATCGAGTTCTGTTCACTATCTCTGTTCCCCTCTGGATGTGAAGAGATTTTCGCTGGAAAATTGAGGTAAAAGTCACCATAGATTTTTCGGACCCTCTTTTTGGGTAAGAGGCTTTTCATTGGCAATTTCCCCATTCTCGGAAAAGGTAAACGGCCAGATTTGGTAATAATTGAGAAATTTGAGAAAATGAGAGGCGTATTTTACTTGTACTGTAATTTTGTTAAATTTGCCATCCTGTTAAATTTGCTGCATCAATTAAAGAGTTTCAATTAACCAAATTAATTATAATTGTCTACGTTTGGAGGAAATTGTATTTCACCAGCATCTAAGTACTTAAAAATAATTATTATAATTTTAATTTAATAGGATTAGCAAAAATGCCGCCAACATTCCTTAATTTCATTTATTAGTTTCCTTCACTCCTAGAATATCATGAGGTTCGTCTTGTTAGTAAATCCCTCTTGTTCAATCTATTGCCAATTGGAATTTTTGTGCGAAAGCAATTTGCACGATCTTTCAAATCATTCCATTTCCTGAAGGTCCTTATTTTCAACTAATTTTTCAATTCTTAATGCTCAAATAATGTATGACAAAGAACCTGTAAGTCATAATAAAGTCATACACATTTCATGGGATATTTCTGGGCATCTAATTCTGATTATAAAGTATACATTCTTTTCCATTTCAATAAAACGATTATTTGATTTAAGGTAGTTGCTATAGGTTTTGGTCAAGTGCATGGTCAAATTTAAATAAATAGATTGCGATTTGATTGAGCGTATTAAAGCTATATTTATAGTACGATATTCGTCCTAACTGCTGATCTTTTCTGAATCCGTACATGAATTGCATTAGAATTTCCTATAGCGATATATAGTGTTTCGTGCTGTTTGATAAAAATGTTCATTTCTTAGCTTTCCCTCATGAATTAGATGACGCGAATTTATATTCACACTATATCTATTTGCAAAATTCTTCAGATCGGTATTTAACATTCTAGAATTACTCTTGAAATCTTTTTATTATGCGAATATACCATTAGAGTTGGGAAAAAAATGTAAGCTTTGGAGATAATTTTTTATTGGTATAACAGAGAGGCGGGTGTTACGTGTATTCGGGTATCCAAAATAGTATGCTGATGGAATTATCGATGCGTAATTTAAAATGCATAGCAGAGGTAAAATAAATCGATAATCTGATCGTAAAATAAATGGATAAGCTGTTTAGGGATCACTATATAGGTAGCGGGAGAATAGCAGATGGGTATTAAACAAAAGAACGACCAATTCTAGGGTTCGGTAATTATTCAGACCTCTACGGTGTACTAGGTTCCCACGCCGATGAATCCCCACGAAGGAGGATTTTTCCATTTTATCCCGTTCTTAACTTTGTCGCCGATTGGGGAGCCCTTTTAGAGCAATTCACTCACCACCCGATACGTAGCTTAATCGTGGTCGTCTTTGCGTTTTTGTCAACAGCTGACTAATGACAAAATTCCCTTCAATGTCACCATTTTCGGGTGGTGATACGAGTAAGTAAATATTTGAGTGATACAGAAATGATGGCTACGAAATAATATAATGAAATCGGATTATTTCCAATCAGTATGAGATTTTAATAGAGGCACTAAGGTTTTAATTGCCATGTAGTTCAAGTCAAAATGGACAGTTATGGTAAATAAGTCAACAAGCGATATTAGGAATTCCTAGAGCGATATACGGTGTTTCGTAGTGTTTGATCAAAATTTTAATTTCTTAGTTTTCCCTCTTGAATTGGGTGACATTAGCGAACACAGACGACTGTAAACGTTGGATTTGGCAACTTACACTCCGGCGCATGTCAATGTTCTGTTCGATACTGTCAGCATTACTATATTTATTCAATCAAATTCTAAGAAATTCAGAGAGATGCCGCAGCAGTATTTTTTAAAGGAGTCGTCCGTTATTGCGCATGAAAATGCGACAGTTTCAAAGCGTACACTTTGAAATTTTGGCATTGTGAACTTTTATTCATACTAAATCTATTTGCAAAATTCTGCAGATCGGAAATTAAAATTCTAGAATTGGGCTCCGAACAGGAAATTGTATCATTTACTTTTGTCTTATAGTTTATTTTTGTTATGTAATGTTGTTCATAGGCTGGTAGTTTTGAATTCAAGGACCTTGCTAATTCCCAGCTTTGAAAATCAATCCATTAAACACGAGACAATGTTTCATCATCCCCGCGTATAAGGCGAAGGTGTTTTACTGGGTAATTATAAAAACGCTCTAGCCCCTCTAATAAATTCCTCTCACTTGAACAAAGCGCCGAGGAGAGAGAAACGCCTAAATCGAAGCAGTGATCCAAGGACAAAAATATGCTAGTTGAAACAAATAAGATTTTATTCCGGCCTCTCAATTCTCGATTTTTTTAAAACTAAAACCCATGGGATTTGCAGGTTTCTCGTTGAATGTGATTAATGGGTGCATTAAGCCCTCGTCCTGGCCTGGGGTGAGAGGGTGAGGGACGGGCGCGTTATCAAGCGCACCCTCATTACCCCTTGGCCCCCACGCCCCTCCGCCCCGAACCCGTCTGCCTTCCCCCACGCCCCTCGCCCCAAACCGCCCCATCCCCACCCATCCCCCCCGCAACACTCCCCCACCCGCTGCACCCGCCCCCGCTCTCGCATGATGGCCCGGATGAGAAGCAGAGTGTTAACAACTCCCCGCGCTTTGCATTTCAAATGAAGGAGCCGAGAGCACATTTATAACGGCTCTTCTTTGCCTCCGCGGGGCTTATCGGTGGAAGGAGGCCTCTGGGCGGGGGAGCAGCAAGGATTCGGAGGGGTAAAAGGGGGGCGAGGGGCCCAAAAAAAAGGGACCCCAAGGATCCCCCAAACTCCCGCCCGTCCGCTCAGCACTCCTTGCCCACCCCCCTTTGCCGCCCCTGCGCGGGCCCGCCGTGCCATCACCGCTCGCAACACGGGATGGAGGAGGCAGTTTATTCGGGCCATATCGCACAATCGCACTTCCTTCCGACCCTCCTCCCTTATCCCGACGCAACTCCCTACCCGGCCCCCGCCATGCTCCCCCCTCCCTCTGCCATTGCAACTCCATCTCACCTCCTCCCCTCGGCCCATTTTATGCCGAAAACGAGCCGCATCCCGGACTGAGGCTGCTTGGGAAAAGAAAAAAAAATAGCATCGGGTTCGGTCGGGATGGGCCGCCCATGGACGGGAGTTTGGTGGAACGGCGGACGGGCGGAGGTCGAATGCCCGGACGGGTGCATACCGGGTGGAATGGCGGGAGTGGCTCGCCCGTGGGGTGTCTGGTTTGAGTGTCAGATTGTGCAGATTCGAGGTCTCCGGGGTCAGGTATCGTGTTTAATGCTCGTGGCTAATTGACACCAGCAATGAGAGAAAGCTCCTCTGGGTTTTATAAGGTCTTGTTAAACCGAAGGTTAAATTTGAACCTAGTACGAAAACCAAAAATTAGTTTAGAAATTAATAGATAAGACCGCACCGACCGTTTAGGTAAAGTAGCCAGTCAGAAGTCAGATTATTTACAGGTATCAGAAGTCAAAAACCTCAGGATGATGGGGTTGTCGCTTTGCTCCCTTGTTTAGTAAGTTTTGAAGGGCGTGTCCAATACCTGGCGCCACCATGAAATGCTGTCCATCAGTTCTCGTACATAGTACTCTTCGATACAGCCAAAGATAAATGATTTCGGAATTTTTCCCGGCATATTATCATTGGAAATGGTATTCATATTAATGTACATTAAAAGCGTTCTCTCATCTCAATCTGTTTGGCATTCATCACTGCAAATATTAATAATATCCAAACCACCATGCAGTCCACATCGCCTATTTCATCCATCTCCACACCCGCATTTCAAAAACCTCCAATTCCTGTTTCAATGACCATGTTTCCGCACCGTAAAAAAACACGCTAAATACAAAAGTCTGAATAGGCCTTTTCATTACATTTTTAATATTACTCCATTTAATTAACTCTCTCTTCCTTGTGATATATTCTTGGCCCAATGCAATCCTTTTTCTCTTGCCTCCACTAATTTGACCATTCTGGTCTAAAGCATTTCCCAGATAGGTAAAATGTGCCACATGCTCTACTTCTTGCCCTCCTATTTTTACCTTAACTTTCCTCTTCCAAGAAAACAACAGAACCATTGTATCACTTACTTGCCTTCTCATTCCAATTCATACATGAGAATAGGGGGGCCAGTTCCTTTCCCTGTGCCGGTTATGGTTTCCCAGAAAGATCTGGTACCCGAAAAATCACATAGCTTAGGTGGAGCTGCAGGTGCCAAGAGTGCCTTGCCCGGTAATCGAAACCGGGCCCCTACGGTCAGAAGTACTCTTCCATACCAATGGCACTTTTTTTTTCTTTAACAGAGTTTGCGACCACTTGGCTAGCTGCCAAACTAGAGTTTGGCACAAACCTAAGTGATTTATTGAATTTCCCAAAAACTTTCATCACTATCTACACTTTTTTACCATTCCTCTTCAATCATTTCCTCTGCATATACGTTTAAATGTGCAGGTCACAATGGACACTCTTGTAACACTGCCCATCCGGTCTCTACAATCGCTTTCGAATATTTCGGTGGCTATACCTTTCTCAGGATACAACTGAGGATACGGGTGATGGACAGTAAAAAAGCATTAAGAAAAAAAATGAATATTCCCTTAAAATATTCATTTGCTCCCTTAATGCTCTTCCCTCTCGCTCCTCGTGTGTCTATACATGTGCACACACATACACACGCACATAAATATATACATACATAAATACATACTATATATATACTACATATATATATACACACACATATATATATACACACATATATATACATATATATATATATATATATATATATATATATATATATTTATATATATATATATATATATATTTATATATATATATATGTGGGTCGCGGTACCCCAGGGGGTAGAGGGCTGGACTGCTGACCGGAGGGGCCCGGTTTCGATTACCGGGCAAGGCACTCTGGGCACCTGCAGCTCCACCCAACCTATGTGATTTTTCGGGTACCAGATCTTTCTGGGAAACCATAACCGGCACAGAGAAAGGAACTGGCCCCCTTATCCTGATGTATGAATGTTACACGCCGGATAGGGCTTAGTAATGGGAGATCTCTACCATCACCTGCCAGATCGACCTTCGGGTTGATTACTGTGTCTACGATACGGACATATACATATATATATATATACTCATTTGTATAGAAACAGATATAAGGAAAAGGTATAGGAACACACATCCCGGTCTAGGAAATATTTTTACATTCGTGATCTGCTTGATTCCGCCTTCCCTACCTCTCCTGTGTTCGTCCTTTGTGTGTGTTCCTATCACTTTTCCTGATATCCGTTTCTATAAAAATTGGTATTTGTTCGCCGTTTGGCGGGATTTCGTGTTTGAATGTGTGTGTGTGTGTGTGTACAGGGTTCGTCCGGAAAATAAGTGTACTGAGCTCAGGAAAAAAAATGTATTACACTTTCACATATCTTAAGCTAATATTCCTCAAAATAGGACCCTTGTGAGTCGATACACTTGTTCCAGCGGCGTTCCCATTCCTGGAACGCTCCCGCGAAGGCATCATCGGGAACCTCTCGAAGACTCGTCGTCGACCTCTTCTCTGCCCTCCACGAACATCTTGTGCCACCGAAAGATCATGTTTCTGGACATGGCTGACTCCCCGTAAGCCTGGTTAATCATACCGATAGTTTCGGTAGACGATTTCCCAAGCTTTACCGCAAATTTGATGGAATAACGCTGCTCCAAAAACTTCGGCATCGCGTTCCGTGACGTGGGTCGAGCGTGGAGGTTCGCGTTAACAGAGCTCCTCACTACACCACAGCTCAGAGCCGACTGCCTTTTTCAGCGTCGCTTGCCAATATACCCCCCTCCAATCGCAGCCCGTCAGAGCGGTGCTGGGCGCGCCTGGAGCGGCGGGAAAAAATCAGTACACTTATTTTCCGGACGAACCCTGTATATATATATATATATATATATATATATATATATATCGATGATATAGAAACACTCACAAGAGCAGCATAATATTTAGACGGCTCCTGGTTGGGTCACCCATGCTAGATAAGTCGCAGGTTAGGAGCCGGACGAAAGGTAGTCCACGCAGCGTCTGTTCCCCAGTGAGGCGGCTGCAATGGCGTCTGACCCCAGTGGGGTGGCCAGTAAGTGATGGTGTCATTTTAAAAACTCTATTGAGGAAGGCAACGGGAAACCACCTCAATTATCATTCCCAAGATTAACATGATGGACAAAACAGATTTTGAGTCCTGGTAACTACGGGCCTCGGCCCAATCGGCCGTGTGTCGTGCCCGAAAGCGCGGGAGGCAAGGCTTCCCCCGCTGTCGTCATCCCACGAAACCCTTGCAAGGGAAAACTGGCAACAGCAGGACAGAAGACGCAGCAGAAGAAGACCAAATTAGTTAGAATATGAACGTGGAATGTTAGGACAATGATGAGGACAGGGAAACTGGAGAATGTTAAGTGAGAGATGGAAAGGGGAAAAATAGATATTTTAGGTCTATGCGAGGTGAGATGGAAGGAAAGCGGGGACTAGTGGAGTGATCATTATAAAATATTATAGAGCGACGGGGACGAGAGCCAAAGAGGGGTTGTCATAGTATTAAATGAAGAGGTAAGAAGAAGTGTAGTCAACATTGAGCAGGTAACCGATAGATTATTACTAGTAGAGATAAAAGCAGAATCGACGAACTTGGTTAATATTCTGGTATACATCATGCCACCGAGCAACCATAAGGAAGAAGAGGTCGATAGGATATACGATCAGTTAGAGGACATAATCGCGTGTTTTCCCGCAGGGCACATTTGATAGTGATGGGGGATTGGAATAAGACGGTCGGCGAAGGAATAGATGGTGATGAGGTGGGGGACTACTTTTTAGGCACGATGAATGACAGCGGGGAGAAACAAGTTGAGTTCTGCAGGAGACAGGGGTAGTCATCACCAACACTTCGTTTTGACAGCAAAAAAGACGCAGGTATACATGGAAAATGCCAGGTGACTCAGAAAGGTTACAGCTAGATTATATCCTGGTTAGACACAGGTTTAGGAACAGTGTGAAAAATTCGCACTTCTTCCCGGGAGCGGATGCGGACTCTGACCACAATTTAGTTGTTATGAAATGTAGCGTCCGTTTCAAAAAATTAAGGCAGGGGAGGCGAGTTAGAAAATGGAATGTAGAAGAATTAAATGGTTTGAAAAGGAAGGAGTACCAACAGGCGGTACAGGAAATCATGGAGGATGGTAAAGAGCTAAATACTCTCGAAGAAAAATGAGGAAGGATCAAGAAAGGGTCATCGAAAGCCGCAAAAGACACTATTGTAACCGTTAAAGCTAATAGGACTAAGAAACCATTGATCAGGTATGAGATGATTACATAGATGGATGAGCGGAGAAAATGGAAGAAAATAAATACAGAGTTAGGCAAAATGAAGCACAAAGAATTAAACAATAAATTGAGGCGGGCAAAATATAAAGCAAAATAAGCATGGTGGAAGACACAGTGCGAGGATATGGAAAGTTTGCAGAGGAAGGGTGAAATAAGTACGCTGTACAGCAAATTTAAATCTTTATCGGGAAGTAAGAAAGGATAGATCTATGCTAACAGTTAGAGATAAGGCGGGTTTGATAATATTTGACACAGGAAAGATCCAAGAGAGATGGAAGGAATATATAGAAGAACTGTATAGTAAAGAATTTCGATCAACAAAGTTAGACATTGAAAAAGAATAGGACGTAGAGGAAGATGGCTTAGGTCCAGGCATACTAGACGATGAGATAGAAAGGGCATTAAGGGAGATGAAACTAAATAAGACCGTGGGGGTGGATAACATTCCCGCGGAACTATTGAAATGTTTAGGAATATATGGGAGGAAGAGGCTATATGGGCTGATTCGTAGTATTTATAAGGATGGAATCTGGCCGGAAGACTTTGTGAGATCAGTTTTAGTTCCTATTCCGAAAAAGGTAGAGGCTACATCATGTGAGGATTACAGGACGATAAGTTTGATATCACACGCAGCTAAAATGGTTCTCAGGATTCTTCAACAAAAGGATAGAGAGTAGGGCAAATGATTACTTAGGGGGTGATCAGTTTGGGTTTAGGAAGGAGAGAGGTACGCGTGATGCCATTGCAGTAATGAGATTATTAATCGAGAGGAATGTAGAATACAACCAGGAGGTATTTGCCTGTTTCGTAGATTTCGAAAAAGCGTTTGATTGAGTGAATTGGGAAAAAAAGATTAGTATTCTGCAGAAAATAGGAATAGATTGGAGGGAAAGGAGGCTAATCCGCAACCTGTACATGTTTCAGACTGCTCAGGTGCGGGTGGGGATTGGGGAGTCCGGATGGGCAGTGTTAGGAAGAGATGTAAGGCAGGGTTGCCCATTATCACCGTTGCTGTTCAACCTGTATGCAGAGGAAATGATTAAAGAGGCATGGGAAGAACTGGAGGTAGGAATTTAAGTGGGCGGGGAATTCGTAAAATCAGTTAGGTTTGCAGATGACCATGTTCTAATTTGTCAGTCAGCCATGCATTGCTGAGTGAATTGTAAATACAGTGCGTTAGATTTGAGTTGAAAATAAATATTAATAAAACAAAGGTTATGCGATTTTCTAGAAAGAAAAAGGCTAGGCAAAACATAAAAATAGGAGGGCAAAAACTAGAGCAGGTAGAACAGTTTACGTATCTCGGTAGTGTTTTGGACCCTCACGGTCAAAGTAGTAAGGACGTAAGGAGAAGAATTGCGCTATGCAAAGAGGCTTTCACAAGGAGGAGGGAGTTGATTACAGGGACGTTGAGTAAGGACATTAAGAAAAGACTCGTAAAAACTTTCATATGGAGTCTAGCGATGTACGGCGCGGAAACGTGGTCATTGAAGCAGGAGGATAGACGTAGATTGGAGACTTTTGAAATGTGGGTGTGGAGAAGAATGGAGAAGTTAAAATGGACAGAGAAGAAAACAAATGAGGAAGTAGTTGGTATGGTGGGCGAAGAGGGATTTGTTCGGGATGTTGGACGGGATGAAGGGAGGAAGAAGGTACTCAGAGATGAAGAGGGACCTGATGTTGAGAGATGTTGTGTTTTGCTAGGATATTTATTTAGGAGCCGTGCCCATCCAAAAACCTACCTTAACCGGTAGATTACCTAAAATAAATAAATAATATATATATATATATATATATTGTGACGCGGTATTTAATTTATAGATAAATTTTCCCCGATACCGCGAGACAAGGGAGGCCGTGACTCTACTTGTTTTGAGGGCGCCAGGCTAGCCGCATGGCTAGCCGCAGAGTCACGCCGCTGGCTGTCACCTGGCCCATCACACTCCTCGTCCCAGGGGAGGGCTCGCTCACCTTTGATGTGCCCCGGGGTGGGCAGCGGCTCTTCAGCTGAAATCACGAGGGACGCAAGGAGGCGCATAAAAATGGACTCCGACGAGTAAACTTCATAAGAACTATTTATTATCACAAGAAAAGGTGTGGGCGCTCCCAAGCAAACATGACGCGCGGTGCCGACGCCTGCTGGGCCACGATGTTGGGTGGCCGCTCGGCGGCAGCCGAAGATGGCCGCCTCGCTGTCGACTGCTGGGTCCCGATGTTCCGGTCGGGGCCTGCGGGGGGCCCACACGGCGAGGTCGGTTGCTGGCACGCGCACCCCCGGTGTTCGCAGGCTGTCGGTGACTCGACGATGATAGCACACGACCTTCTCTCTCGGACATCTCACAACGAACTCTGCTTCCCACGTGT
Source organism: Hetaerina americana (assembly GCF_022747635.1). Classification (NCBI taxonomy): domain Eukaryota; kingdom Metazoa; phylum Arthropoda; class Insecta; order Odonata; family Calopterygidae; genus Hetaerina; species Hetaerina americana. The sequence goes on along the minus strand of NW_027286292.1, from coordinate 2,890,685 downwards.
TGGCCGGCACTCTCCGCGCGCGGCGCGCCCCGCTCCTCTTTTTTTCTTACATACATTGTCGGCGCCCACAGATAGCGCCCCGCCGTTCTACGGCTCGCGAGAGGGGCGCGCGTATTCGAACTGGGCAAGTGACGCTGCGCCAAGCACAACGTCACATACCCCCTCCCTAAGCCGGACACTCGTCCGAGTGGACCGCTTACAAACGAGCCTGCAAATTAAACCTATGAACACAATATAATAACAACAATTTCACAGATTTCTACCAGTAGTTCACTCAGTTTTGAGATTCTGTCTTCAGCTATTGGATAGAAAATGGATAGCACAACTTTTTCTAATTTTAACCACATTCTCTATGAACATCAAGTAATACATTTGGTATGAACAAACTTTTGGCATGAATCTTTCATACATTCCAAGGAAATTTCTCACAAAATTTCAACAAAAGCATCACTCGCTCAGATAATTCACTCTATAAAAGGCAGTACGTCCTCCGCTCAAACACATCACACCTCGTTTGTAAACTCTCATTCACCACAATTCAAGGGCTATGTGCCGTAGCAACAATAATGTCCGACAGAGATTTTCACATTATTGAAAAATAAATCGCTCACTTTGACACACAGACAAGATAACATGAGGCAAACACACAATGCTGACCTATTACATAATACCAAAATTCATAAGGAATTTTTTTTGAGAGTGTGCTCCGTGGGCTTGGCGCTCGGAGGACTCACCACTTTGACGAGTGGATCTTGGTACTATATATCTTTTCAAGTCGCCAATATCTACTTTCGCGTTTTGCTTATTGGAACGCGTTTCTACGATATAAACTGTTGGAGACAGTTTTTTTAGTATCGCGATTGGTCCTTCGAATTTAGGGGCTAGCTTGGCTGAAAACCTATCAATCCCACTGGACAGATGGTGGGTCCTACGCATTACTAGGTCTCCTACATTAAATTCGATGTTTCTTCTACCCTTATTATACGCTTGCGCCTGTTTTTTCTGAGCTTTCTCTATATTCTCGGCTACTAAATCTCGTAAAAAGCCTAACCTATCGGCCCTCTTTTTCCACGCTTGTGGATCCAATCTGCTCTCCATGCCTTCCCCCTTCTCAAGCTCGCGCCGCAAACTCTTCACTGGCAGTGGATGCCTTCCGAAGTTCAAGTAGGCTGGCGAGATCTTAGTCGAGGCCTGCTTCGCGGTGTTGACTGCATGCCTTAGTTCGTGTAAATGCTGATCCCAGTCTCTATGGTCTTTTTCTACAAACATCGCGATGGCCGTCTTCAGCGTTCGATTGGATCTTTCCACTGGGTTTGCCTGAGCATGGTATGGAGGCGTTGTTGTATGCGTTATTCCATACTCTGCCAATGCTTCTCTCACGCATTTGTTATCAAACTCTTTTCCATTATCTGTCAAGAGATACTCCGGCGTTCCCCAGCGAAATAGGACAAGCTCCTCAAGTGCTTTAACCACGTTGGCCCCTGTAGCAGCTCTGACCGACTTTAGCTCCACCCATCTTGAAAATAAGTCCTGAAAGACTATTAAGTACTTGTTCTTGGCTTTGCTAAGCGGAAACTCCATGAGATCTGCTGCTACGACGCTCCATGGTCTCTCTACCGTTCTTTTACCCAATAGTCCCTGAGGCGCTTGCTGCGACGTTTTGAACTGTTGACAGTCCTGACATTGCCTCACAAAGTTGTGAATGTCGTGATAGGCCCCTCTCCAATAGTAATCTCGTACGACTCGATCGAATGTCTTTTCCACTCCGAGGTGGCCCGATGAAGGTGCACAATGGGCATCCCTAATGACCCGCTCTCGACATTCTTTTGGAAGCACGAGTTTCCAGCCCTCTTCACAATCAGCGATTGGATCGAGCAGCTCATCGTACTTGTAACGATACAAGTGGCCCGCTTCGACCTTCCAATTTTTATACCTCTCCGGATATTTGCTGACTTCCTCGACTCTGCGTTGGTAGTCCTCATCCTTTACTTTCGTAATTTCAGCGATCTTCTCTTCGCCAGATCGTTGCTCGTACATACGACATAGTGCATCAGGCAAATCATGGATTTTACCTCTACGATGCACCACCTCGAAGTCCCACTGCTGCAACTCCAGCGCCCATCTCGCGAGCCTACCCGTAGGTTCCTTGAGATTTCGCAGGTATTGGAGTGCGGAGTGGTCTGTGATCACGAGGAACTTGTAGCCCTCTAAATAAGGCCTTAGTTTTTTTATGGCCCATAGAATAGCTAATAACTCTCTCTCTGTCGTCGTATAGTTTTTCTCAGCTGATGTGAGAACTCGGCTGACATAAACGATTGGATGTTCTCCGTCCTCATTCACTTGAGAAAGAACACCTCCAATTGCTTCACTGCTCGCATCAGTTTGTACGATGAAGGGTTTAGAGAAGTCCGGCCTTGCCAAGACCGGGGCTTCTGTAATGGCCCTTTTGTATGTCTCAAACGCTTTCTGCTGTTCCTCTGTCCATTCCCACTCTTGACCTTTGTGCAATAACTTGACCAATGGAAGCTTGATTTCCGAATCGTCCTTTATGAACCGAGCGTACCATCCAATCATACCAAGAAATCGTCTTAGTTGTTTGAGGTTAGATGGTGCTGGATAATTCACGACTGGAGCTATCTTTTCCGGATCTGGTCTAAGTCCCTCTGCGTCTAACAGATATCCAAGATATGCAGCCCTGGTACAACAAAACTCGCTCTTCTCCTTATTGATTACTAGCCCTGCCGTCACACTCGCTAAACTCACTCTAGGCGTGGACTCCACGCCGGCTCCCCCTCCCTGAACCGGAAACAGCCCATCAGGTTTATCCTCAATGGTTACAGGGTATATCACACTCTCACTTGACTCATTCCGGCCCGTCCCTTTGTCGGAACACAACCGATCCAGAGTGAACAGTACTTGAGGCAATTTCTCATAATCGCTCTCCTGTTCTGATTTCCGGCCCGCGCGAAGCGACTGGGCAGAATCTACATTCCACGCATGTCTCGGCGGGCTTTGTGGCACCGACGAGATGCTCTGAGGCCTCTCACTCATTCTCTCACTCTCTGCTTGCTTTGGCGGCTGGAGACAGGCTGGCCTGTTCGATCCTACCAAAGACTTGACCCTTTCGCTTTCTTCTGACCTAACGGATTGGCAGAGCGGAGCTGACTCCGTCGACCAATGCGCCTTCTGCCCCATATGCGGTTGATTTGATGGGCGGAGACGGGCTGACCCGCTCGGCTCGGCGAAATCAACGGCTGGACAGCAAATATCAGCTTTGCAGTGGAGGTCGGCCGTCCGTCTCGACTGCTCAGCTGGAGAGCTTTTCCTGATAGCTCCATTGCATTGGCCAGATCGATAGAGGTTGGCTGTCCACCTCGATCTGTAGATTTCTTCATCCTTGATCTTTGCCAACGCCTCAGATGGGTGGTGGATGTTGGCTGTCCAACTCGACCTAGGAGCAGATGTTTCATCTGGCCCATCTGAGTTTATCTCCCTTCCTTTCCCTATACAATCCTTTATTCCACTATTTACATCTCCCTTGATCGAATTTGGTTCGCAGAATTTGGCTGTCCAACTCGGCTTTTCCAAAATCGAATCACCATTTCCTAACCTAATCGACTTATTCCTATGATTACCTAGATCTAATTCAGCCGATTTATGTTCGACGGATTGGTTTGCGGGGAAGCCGCTTGGGCTAGGCGACTCCCCGCTTGTCCGTTTTCCTGCCGAGTAAACAGGTGTTTGCAATTAGGGCAATTAATTGCCAATAAGCCGACCTTGCCGCAAAGTTGGCACTTTTCTTGTGTCCTTCCAGGTCGACTGGGGCAATTGACACTGATATGCCCCCTTGCGCCACAGCTGAAACACTGGACTCTCGGGCACGCATTTACCCTATGTCCCGACTCTCCGCAGGAATAACAAGCTCCGTCAAAGCCCGGTCCCTGGTCTCTCGCCTGTGAAGGCCTAGACCACGTAGGTCTCGTTATGGCCCTTCCTAACTCATAGCTGATGCTCTGTCTATGTCCATCGTCCCCTGATGCATCGTCCGAATCATCACTGCTGTCAGTAGATAACGACACGCTCGTTACCTCCGACTCTGAAGAAGATGACGAAGTGGATGTTATTTCCCTCCGATACTTTTTCCTGGAACCCTTTCTCAAGTTCACTTCCTTATCGTTCTTCTCACTGCCCAATTTTTGTAAAATTCGGCTAATTCCATCCGTTAGGTTGTTGATCATCTCGTTCTGCTGTTGCAATTGACTCCGCAACTCCTTTATTTCCTCAGAGTTGCGGTCGCTCTGTACTGGTATCTCTTTCTGATTTGATTTCGCTTCCGAAGGCAGAATGCGCAGTTTTTCCTTTTCTCTGGTCAAATCTGACGCTTCTTTCCTTTCCCCCAGCGGCGGAAAATCATATGAGTCCATCAGCGGCAGTTTGGGCTGAGGGCCTCCCGCTGCGTTTGCTGTAATGGTCCGCATGGGGTTCAGTTCCTCATTAATTTCTCCGTCGCTTGCGGCAACTTTCTCCGTCTCGATGTGCTTCTTTTTATGCCCCTTACTGCATGCTCCTTTCATTTTCCGCCCTGCATCTAGGTCTTCGTCCCAGTTTAAGGCGTATAAAGCTCCTGAGAGGGTTACATCGTCAGGCTGCACATCCTCGTCCAATTCTTTGACCATGGTGTCCCTAACCGTGGTTGTGCCAAAAGAAGCTTAGCCCGCAATAATCGCTCTTTGCGCACTAAGAGTGGCCCTACCAAGGAGTGTCCTTTACTTGACAACTCATTTTCCACCTCTTCTTCACTCATTTGCTTAATTATTTCAAATTCTGCCTTTACCGCTGAATGCCGTAGCAGTGCCCTCATATCTCTCTGATATCTCGCCAAAAATCCAGTGTCACCCTCCATTGTAAATTAGGAAGAAGAAAATTCTTAACCTATTGAATAATTAAAGGATTTGCCCCACCTAACCTTAAAATTCAAAAATTACAAACTCCACTTCCTCTTTTCAAAGGATCCTCTGCCACTCTGGGGATACGTGGCCACGCACGGAGCTTCCATCACGCCAATAATAGTAGTTAATCTTAAAAACCGATCGTCCCTCCGCAACTTAACTGGAAACAAGTCGCCTCGGGAATGTTCACAGCTTTCATCCCACCCTCAACGCCAAGCAACCACTCAAAGCAACCGCACAAACCACATTCAAGTACAAAAGATTGAGTAGAAATTATAATCTCTTATTTACTGCTTCCCTCACAAAGAATTTTAAATTTTTTTATTTTATGAAATTGTATAGCGAAAAAAAAGGACTAATTTATTAATCAAATAGAAAAATTGTATACAGCTCGCGAAAGAGCTGTACGTAATAACTGGCGCTCGCGCGATGTTACTCACGCATCGTTCCCGCTCACACACACGCTATGCACACCATGCCGGTATCACTCCGCTCGCTCTCCTTCACACCATTGTTGCCTCGTCAAGGCCGACGCGACGCCATTTTACACTCGCGCCTCATGCGCACTCTCGAAATATAATTGTCACTTTTCTCGCACAACAATAGAAAGGCTGCCCCACGTTGGGCGCCATTTGTGACGCGGTATTTAATTTATAGATAAATTTTCCCCGATACCGCGAGACAAGGGAGGCCGTGACTCTACTTGTTTTGAGGGCGCCAGGCTAGCCGCATGGCTAGCCGCAGAGTCACGCCGCTGGCTGTCACCTGGCCCATCACACTCCTCGTCCCAGGGGAGGGCTCGCTCACCTTTGATGTGCCCCGGGGTGGGCAGCGGCTCTTCAGCTGAAATCACGAGGGACGCAAGGAGGCGCATAAAAATGGACTCCGACGAGTAAACTTCATAAGAACTATTTATTATCACAAGAAAAGGTGTGGGCGCTCCCAAGCAAACATGACGCGCGGTGCCGACGCCTGCTGGGCCACGATGTTGGGTGGCCGCTCGGCGGCAGCCGAAGATGGCCGCCTCGCTGTCGACTGCTGGGTCCCGATGTTCCGGTCGGGGCCTGCGGGGGGCCCACACGGCGAGGTCGGTTGCTGGCACGCGCACCCCCGGTGTTCGCAGGCTGTCGGTGACTCGACGATGATAGCACACGACCTTCTCTCTCGGACATCTCACAACGAACTCTGCTTCCCACGTGTTGGCCGGCACTCTCCGCGCGCGGCGCGCCCCGCTCCTCTTTTTTTCTTACATACATTGTCGGCGCCCACAGATAGCGCCCCGCCGTTCTACGGCTCGCGAGAGGGGCGCGCGTATTCGAACTGGGCAAGTGACGCTGCGCCAAGCACAACGTCACATATATATATATATATATATATATATATGCTTTTAAGTGTGGTTTTGCTAGTGGGGTGAAATATATTATTGTAAACCCAGTTTTGAATCTTAAAAAATTACTATGCAAGGTCGATCCCAAAAGTAGTATAACTTATTTTTTCCGGGATAAACGGGCAGACTGGCGGCGGTTCCGCGTACTGGGTTCGAGGGATGTGAGTGTTATGGAAGGCTAGAGACCGAACGTAGTTTGCTCCTAGCCTTTGTGGAGAGCTAATGTTCGTTTGCGAAACCTCTATAATGTGATCTCTCCGTCATGAAGCGGCTATTGTAATAGCGCTACGCTATCAAATGTTGCGTGAAACTCGGAAAAACCGGGAAAGAGAGTCATGGCGCGTTCAAGACAGCTTATGGTGATACTGTCATAAGTAAATCGGGTATTTTTAAGTATCACAAGTTGTTTCGGAAGGGTAGAGATAGTGTTGAAGGTGCCGAACGTTCAGGAGGCCCTTCAATCTCAAAGAGTGAGGAAAATCTTGAAAAATTGAAAGCTTTGTTGGACAGGGTTCGCATATTAAGTGTTCACATGGTTTCTGATAAACTTTGTATTCCTAACATGATGTGCATCCCTTTATAATCGAAAATATGAGTATGAGGAAGGTGTGGGCGAAGTTGGTGCCGCGAGTGCTCTCGGACGAACAGACGGATACTCGCACAAGGATCTCCAAGGGCTTTTCGATTAAATGAGTGAGGATCCAAATTATATAGACAACTCCACACCAGACTTCTTCCTTTTTCCCAGCCTCAACTCCAAGTTAAAAGGACGTCACCACGGCTTCGTGGAAGCATTACAACAGCCCGCGACGAGGGAGCTTATCATATTTCCGGGCGCCAACTTCTAGAAGACGTTCGAGGCGTGGAAAACCCAGTGGCCGCGGTGTGTGGGCGCACTAGGATGCTATTTCGAAGACGTTTGAGTGAATGCATCCATTCTGGAAGTAAACGTTTTTAATCAACCTAGTCCTTCTACTTTTGGGACCGACCTTTCACGTATCATCCGAAAACGAACTCCCCTCTTCGACGATACAAATACGACGGTAGGCTGAAAACTAATGCACACATGTTTGTAGACCACGAACAAAATGACCTTCAGAAGCACTCCCGGTGGCATGAACAAGAGACATTCCCCTTAACATAAATACGGAGGTTTGAGGTCATTTTATTCATCCAGTGTATTCCGAGAAGCGGTAGTATGGAGACATCTTCTAATGCCTTGCCAACGCGAATTAAACAGCGTGCTGTTATCGAATATTTAACTATTGAAGAAATGACTCCTGCTAAGATTTATCTTCAATTAAAGGCCGTTTATACTGACGATGCTGTTGATAGGTCTACTGTAAATCGATGGGTAGTAAAATTTCGTTGTTGCGAGCCTGGAAAAGCCTTATTTGTGGATGAAACACGCAGAGGACGTTCGATCACTGCCGCAGACGATAAACATCTCAAACTCGTCGAAGACTTGAGTCAAAATGGCCAGCGAATCACTCAAATGTGTATCGCAAACCATATTGTAAAATCCAAGGAAGAAGTTTGTCGTGTTAAAGGCAGACTGGTGCCAATGATCTTGCAAAATGGCAATGCTCGTCCACAGACCTCGTGCGCAGCTGGAGAGGCTCTGCAAAACCGGAACTTGGAACCGATTCCATACCCGTCTTTTTCCCCCGATTTTTTTCCTCGACTCTAGAGATACCTCCAGGGTAATCATTACACCTCGGACGATGAGGTAAAGGCAGCTGTCAAGTCCTGGATTTAAGAAGAGTCGGAAGAGTTTTGCAGTGACCGAATGAAAAACTCAACAGTGACTTTGTTGAAAAATAAATATATGATTTGAAACTTAAGAATTGTACTCAAATGTAATTCGTGCCCGATCTTGCAATTTGTTTTTTCAGCTTTCTACAAGCATGCGTGCATTACTTTTCAGGCTACCCTCGTACGATAATACTCGTTTATGTATAATATCTGGTTAAAAACTTATCCCAACATAGAAACACAAGGAAAGGACACAAACATGATTGCCCACACCCTTATCCCCTCTTCCCCTTTCCCGCTCTTTCCCAGAGAACCTAATTCTGAGGAAGATGGATGGACTGTCGAAACTTCGTCATTTTTTTTGGGATCCTTTATTTGTGTTTCTCTACTTAATTAATTTTTTAAAAGATATAATAAACTTCAACACACATAAAAATATAATATCACCTATTTTCATAATCATTATCAGTCCTAGGCCGTGTCGAGAATTTTTTTCTTTCAAATGCTTATACGTATAGCCCTGATTGATATCTGAGCTCGATTCAAGGAGTATCGGAGGGACTGTAACTGAGAAACGATTCACGAGGGACTCCGATGCTAAGACACACCAACTAATTCGGCTTCGTACGCCCAGGGGCACCAGCTCCCCATTTGGGGGCGAATCCCATGCTGGCTCCCTTCTCCGCGTGCGAGGTGACGGCGTGCCGCACGGTAACTCGACATCACTCTCCTCGAAAGCATGCTCCGCGAGCGATGGCGGCTCATTTGCATTTCAAGACACGTGCCACCGGCTCCCAACCTACTGACAGAGAAGCCCATTACATGCGAACGGGAGGAGAAAATATGGATTCGATTTGGAGAAGGGGTGAGGGAATATTGCAATATGGGGGTAGTGGTTGGCATTGAAGATGTCAAGGAAGGGTTTTTCGGGACCGGAATCTTCGAAATAAGAGTCCTGTGTTTTGTCTGGTATGTCATAATTTGTCTAGGGGCGTACCTTGGTTTATGGGATGTCAAATTCACTGCCAAACGTTTTTGCTACTTGCAGTTACAGTACAGATATAAATAGTAAACAAAGTAAATGAATTTCAATATGGTTTTATTATTTTTGTTACATTTTTTATCCATAATATCAGCAATCAAAATAAGAAAGGATTCGACGGCAAGGTCACGCAATATGGCTGTTAATAACAAAGTAGCCTTGCATGAACAAACAAAATAAGATTTTAGAAGGGATGAACGAGTGAAAATTTACTTTGTGAATTTTTACCTTTAAGATACTTCGTAGCTAATGGATGGGAACCATCAACTGGCAGCCATTTATTTTTAATATTGTTCATTTAAAGACCTTTCATCCCAACATAACATGCTTAAGCGACACTGAAGCTTCGGAGAGGCAGCCAATCTGTGTGCTCTCTGGATACCATTTATCAATTTGTTGCGTGTGAATTGCGAGCAAGCTAGACTTTTCAAAGGAAAAGCAAATTTAAGCAATAAAATATTGAAATAAATAAATGTATGCATCGCGCGTAGTTTTGTGGTGAATATATATATATATATAATTTTCATGCCCCTAGTAAAAAAAATTGTTATCCATTACCGGATATATGAATAAAGTAAAAGGAGGAATAAAGTCTGTGAAAATAATAATGACGTCACTAAAAATAGAGTTATTAATGACGAAGGATCGTGGAGGCAGCCCGTTAGTGAAGATAAGACGCTATTTTTATAATCACAATAAAATATCTATTTCTCATGCTCTTTGGACAACAAAAAGTTTAAGAGTTTCATATGATTCTTGACCCAGTGAGTGATCATATATTACGAAATGGAGTTAAAACGAAAGGAATCACACCAATGAAATTATCAGTAGTTGACATAAAAAATACTCGTGCATGAGCACTCAGTAATCATTTGAATTGATGATTGACCCACACAGGATGTTTTCCGGAAGTTTCCTCTTTGAATTCGCCTTGATATTCCAAATTTCACGTAGGGAATAAACTCACGAGAAATTAGGAGTATAGTTAGTAAATAAAAGACAAGCGTAGGAATAAAAATGAGGTATGGAGTGAATAAAGGCGATGAAGGTAAGTGGATGACGGGAGAAGAGAGCAGGGGACAGAAGGATGGTGTCGGAGAAATGTGTAGCGGAAGAAGGAGGAGACAGAAGCTAGGAGAGGAAGGAGGGAAATAAAAGTCAGCTGGAGCGAGGTGAGGCATAGAAGAAAGGCCGGAACAGATCCCTGTGGGACACTTGCCGCAAAAGCTGGGAAAGGAGAAGCCGGGAGATTCGATTCAGTTGGAGCAGTTCCGATGAGGAAGGCGGAGGCCATGACTGAATGCGTGATAGTGACCGAATCCTATCTTCAAGGGGATAAGTGAAACTCATTGTGGAGCCGAAGTGCTTGGCAGAAAGCTGTGCAAAAATGAAGGCGCAACTAAAAGCTTGACAGAGTGGCAAGGTGGCTTCGTCGGGACGTCCTTTGTTTTCCCATTCGAAGGAGGTTAGGTTGGAAGAGGATGGATCAACTCCATTTCGCATCCCTCCACCGTCGGTAAATGAAAACATTTTTAGGGTCTCGCCTTCGGAATGTAGATGTTAAAAGGAGGATAAAAATCGGGAGAGGAGGCGGATGGGGAAAGGAGGCTAGGGGAAGATACTTCGCCCGGCGAGGGGCGGGCAAGGGAAACGAGGGATGAGGAGATAAGGCGGAAGAAACATAAATATTCATGAAGCCATCGGGGTCTCTCTCTCTCTCTCCCTCCCTCTCTCTCTATTTTTTGCGATGTTGCCAAGTTGACTAAGAGGTTGCAAGTGTCGGAAGGGGAGAAGTAGAGAAAGGGGAGGCAGAGGTTTCGGGCTGGGGGAGGGGTGTGAATCTCGTGCGCTAGCACCCCCGTGCCCCGAAGAAGTGCGGCGGGGGAGGAAAGGGAGGAGGTGTGGAGTAGGATGGGTTGGTGTTGAGAAGTTGATGATGGGTGGTAATGATTGGGGGAAATGGCGAGAGCAAGAAGCGGCGGGAAGAGGTGCACAGGGAGGGAGCAGGAGAGGGAATGGAGTGAGGCAAGCGAAAAGTTGCCCTCCGCTTCTCATTCCGACTTCACTCTCTTCCCATGGTTAACTTAAGTCACAGAGTGATCATTTTACGCGTTTTTCGTGATAATTTATACCAATGTCAGAATTAATTCACTGCCAAATATAGAATGAAAACTGTAGACACTTTGATGGATATTTGTCTCGTATGTAGCGTCTTAAGGAAAATTTCAGTACATATAACACTACTTTAAGTATTCCGTGCGTAGGAAAAGTTTTATCTAAATAGGGATTATTTTTTCATAAGGAAAGTTATTGATTCTGTAAACCAAGAAGTTATGATATGAAATTATTATGCGATATGCAAATAACCATGATTTTTTTTAGTTTTCATAAGATTATTTTAACCATTATAACAAGGACAAAGTTATTTTTAATTAATTAATTACCCGTGAGAGTCCACATCGTTTTCTTGCTCACTTCATACTTCAGCAGAGAATATTTGAACCGAATTTTGCAAGAATATTGCTTAAGTAGTATATATGTCTTGTGGAGTATTGGGGATAGTGGTCAGTTTATGTAGCAGTTATGATGTGCTGTAGTGGCACGAAAATAAAATGGTTTCCCTAACCACTTCTCCTCCCAAGACAATATCTACCTGTAACCATGATCGAAATTTCCTTAATTTTTGAGTTGTTATTTACGTGTAAGAAGATAAGAAGAGGTCAAAATAGTCCAGGGGATAAATCTTTGGATATATATATATATATATATATATATATATATATATGTATATATATAACCACATACACACACACACACATATATATATATACATATATATATATATATATATATATTCTGATTCTGAAGACCACAGCCGTGCTGTCGAAACGTCAAATAACAAATTGTGAGTGTCCTTTCTGTGTCTCTATATTCTAAAAATCTACATCTGTGTCTATATATATATATATATATATATATATATATATATATATATATATATATATACCATAAACAGTAATCAACCCGAAGATCGGTCTGGTAGGTGATGGTAGAGATCACCCATTACTAAGCCCTATCCGGCATGTAAAATTCACACATCAGGGTAGGGGGGCCAGTTCCTTTCCCTGTGCCGGTTATGGTTTCCCAGAAAGATCTGGTACCCGAAAAATCACATAGCTTGGGTGGAGCTGCAGGTGCCCAGAGTGCCTTGCCCGGGAATCGAAACCGGGACCCTTCGGTCATTAGTCACGTTCTACCCCCTGGACTACCGCGACCCACATATATATATATATATATATATATATATATATATATTATATATAGTTATATATAACATTATAAAAAATATATATATATGTATATATATATATATATATATATATATATATATATATATATATATAGAGAGAGAGAGAGAGAGAGGTAGCTGTAGATTTTTAAAACATAGAAACACAAAGAAAAGACACTCACAAATGTAGTTATATTTTTCTATGTTTATAAATCTACATCTGTGTAGGTAATTTAATAAAGATTAAGTCATTAAATATCAATTCTTCCGTTCGAACAATTTTTCATTTTCACCGTCAATTCCAAACTTACTAATAGAGAGCTCACACTTCGGTTTTCTAGCTAACAACCCCGGTTCCTTGGCCTAAGTTTTTGTTTCTTGGCCTTCCTTGTGACGCCTTCTCTTTCATTATATTCTGAAAATCAAAAACGCCTCCCTTCCCGTATTACGTACAAGGATATGTTTTCATCCTTTTGTCTTCTTTATGCTTCCTTATTTATTATTTCACTTTAACAATTCATCTATGACATCCTTATCCATCGTCATGAGTCGAGGTATTATTATCCTTAGATATTTGATAGTCTCAACCTATAATTTTTCTAGAACAGGTGAATAATTTCTTATTTTTCTATTTTTTCCTGTTGAAACAAATCCCTACGGTTGCTGTATTCCGCACCCAACGTTCTTTTCAAGTTTATTTAACTAAGTGTCTTAACTATTAGCCAATTTTATCCAAGATGAAAGAAAGCAATCAAAGGCCTGGCTTCAAAGGTTCAATAACAATGCTTATATACTGCAAAATGGATAATTTTATTCTCCTTCGCGTGCACTATTTTTATCGAAATCTCTTCCTCGTCTTTATTTTATTGCCTTTTTTAGGCATCCGTTAAATATTGCAACCTATCAATTTCTTTTAATTATTTTTACATTCATGATTTGTTTCTGCCATTTGAATTGTTCCAACTCAGTTCTTTTGGAGTAGATGGCGGCGGGGTAACGTCCTCGTCTGCCATTCCAAGGGTCGGGGGTTCGATTCCCGCCTGGTTCCCGCCAGTTTCCCTCCATCTAGGGCTTGGGTGTTTGTAAATGTGTCCATTGTTATCGTTGTTAATAGTTCGATGTAAAGGCCAAAATGTGCTGTTTTCGGACTTATACTGAATAAATAAAAATAAATAAATAGATAGAATTTTTCTTTTTCTTTTTTAGTGTCATAATATTACTATCTCTCTTGGTTTTTGAAGAAATTATGATACATTTATACGATTACTATATTCATCAAATTGTGTATTTAAAGTTTTAGTTTCAGTATTTACGTGTTATATTTTAAATTTAGTTATAAACAATTTACCGGTTCGGATAAGTTTTGGATGTATCCAACAACCATTTATTTATATTAAGTTTTAAGTTTATTTCAGCTTTTCTCTTTTTGGAAACTCCCATAGTCTTTGTTTCTTATGGTAATATATTATTAAGTCTCATGCCATAGCTATCGCATTGAACTTTCAGGGGAATCGGGTTTGGCGGTTGCTAACGTACAGGCTTCCCACTTAGAGGGCCCGGGTTCGAATACCGGAGGCGGCAGATAGTTTTCAGTGGTATCCCGGTGCATACTTGAGGTGCTTTGTGGAGAAAATTTTGAGTAAGTAAGACGTCCGTCGGAGGGGGCGTTAAACTGCTGTCCCCTTAGCGCCTTTTGACAAGAGAAACCTAATGCCGACGTCGGGTCACTCTCCATCCTTCCTTTCCCACCCATCCCTAATGGCGGAAATGACCTTAGCTGTCGATCACCTTCCCTAAAACTACTACTAATGAATATCCAATGTAATAAGCAATGTTTGCATTCCTTTGGCTGACTGAAAAACTTGATCATAAGCAAACCTAACTGCTTTCATGATTTCCCGCCCGACTATTGTTATTATCATTTCCCCTTCTCCATTCTTCTCCCAACATTTCAAAATCCTCCAATCCGCGTCTATCCTCCTGCTTTCATGACCACGTTTCCGCGCCGTACATAGCTACGCTCCATATCAACTTCTCTCTCATCAACTACTCCCTCCTCCTTTTGAAAGCATCTTCGTCTTACGAAATTATTCTCCTTACGTCCTTACTACTTTGATCGTGTTGGTCCAAAACACTTCCGAGATACGTAAACTGTTCTACCTGCTCTAGTTTTTGCCCTCCTATTTTAAAGTTTAGCTTAGCCTTTTTGTTGCAAGAAAATCGCATAACCTTTGTTTTATTAATATTGATTCCCATACCTGTCGCACTGAATTATCAATTCACTCAACAATGCCTGCAACCCCTTGGCTGACTGACAAATTAAAGCTTGGTCATCAGCGAAACTAACTGATTTTACGAATTCCCCGCCCACTTAAATTCCTACCTCCAGTTCTTCCCATGCCTCTTTAATCATTTCCTCTGCATACAGGTTGAACAGCAACGGTGATAATGGGCAACCCTGCCTTACACCCCTTCCTAACACTGCCCATCCTGACTCCCCGTTTCCCACGCGCACCTGAGCAGTCTGAGACATGTACAGGTTGCGGATTAGCCTCCTTTCCCTCCAATCTATTCCTATTTTCTGCAGAATACTAATCTTTTTTTCCCAATTCACTCAATCAAACGCTTTTTCGAAATCTACGAAACAGGCAAATACCTCCTGGTTGTGTTCTATATTCCTCTCGATTAATAATCTCATTACTGCAATGGCATCACGCGTACCTCTCCCCTTCCTAAACCCAAACTGATCATCCCCTAAGTAATCATTTGCCCTACTCTCTATCCTTATGTTAATGATCCTGAGAACAACTTAAGCTGCGTAGGATATCAAACTTATTGTCCTGTAGTCCTCACATGATGTAGCCTCTACCTTTTTCGGAATGAGAACTGACACTGATCTCAAAAATTCTTCCGGCCAGATTCCATCCTTATAAATACTACGAATCAGCCCATATAGCCTCTTCCTCCCATATATTCCTAAACATTTCAATAGTTCCGCGGGAATGTTATCCACCCCCACGGCCTTATTTAGTTTCATCTCCCTTAATGCCCTTTCTATCTCATCGTCTAGTATGCCTGGACCTAAGCTATCTTTCTCTACGTCATGTTCCTTTTATATGTCTAACTTTAACTTTGTTGGTCTAAATTCTTCACTATACAGTTCTTCTATATATTCCTTCCATCGCATATATATATATATATATATATATATATATATATATATATATATTTATTTATTTATTTATTTATTTATTTATAGAAATCACAGTAATCATCCTGAAGGTCGGTTTGGTAGGATATGGTAGAGTTCACCCAGTACTAAGGCATCAGGGTAGGGAAGCAAGGGCCTGAAGCTGATGGTGGCCAGAGAAGCTTTCTCGGGAGTCGAACGCGTGCCCTCCGGTCAGTAGTCCAACGCTCTAATCCTGGATATTTTATATATGTTTAGGTTTGTATATGTGTAATAACATATATATATATATATATATATATATATATATATATATATGTATATACCACGATTGTACGGAAAAACTCACACGAGCGGCATAATAATGGGCTGACAGAATATAACACAAATAGAAAAGAATAGACACATTTAAAAGAACACTCACACGGTAAATTGTTCGAGCTTTCGGCCCTCTCAGAGGCCTTCTTCAAGAGAGACTGAAAATATCTTCAGATATTTTCAGTCTCTCTTGAAGAAGGCCTCTGAGAGGGCCGAAAGCTCGAACAATTTACCGTGTGAGTGTTCTTTTAAATGTGTCTATTCTTTTCTATTTGTGTTATATTGTGTCAGCCCATTATATATATATATATATATATATATATATATATATATATATATATATATATATACATATATATACATATACATACACATATATACATATGTACACATATGTACACATATGTACACATATATAGGTACATATATATGTATGAATATAATATATGTATATATTTATAGATGTATATATATTTAACTTTTGGATGGAAAAATAGAAAACAAAAATATGCATACAAAACACATATAAGGGCACCCTCATTTACGATAGTTTTATCTTTCAGCCATCTCTTAGGTCTTATTTATTTAGGTTCTTTATGGATGAATCTCCATCCTTACTATCAGATGAAATAATTCTTTCTCCTTAAGCTATTAATGAGCCGATATTAATCAAATATAAACTTAATATATCTCGATAATTCGGATTTTGTCGCACTAATTAATGAAATATAAACTTAATATATCTCGGTAATTCGGATTTTGTCCCACTAATTATCGGCATATTTCTATCTACCTTTGCTGTTACATGGCCTCCATTGAATAGGAAGAGTATTTGCTCTGCATAATTTGCTTTATTTTAATGTGTTGATATTAACCTTAAAAATTGGACAGCGTAGAATTATCATTAATGAATTGTTCATGAATACGAAGATTCCATATTGTAGCAATATTTTAGCCGTTGTACAAGATAAACATGTGTATTTG
Source organism: Hetaerina americana (assembly GCF_022747635.1). NCBI lineage: Eukaryota > Metazoa > Arthropoda > Insecta > Odonata > Calopterygidae > Hetaerina > Hetaerina americana. The sequence continues at coordinate 2,873,771 of NW_027286292.1, read as the reverse complement.
ATTATTGATTTTTCATTCAGTAACTTTTCCCGCTGGTAGAGTAGCATATTGTGTATAGAAATCGCTGAGAGTCGTATTGCTAATATTGCACCTCTTTTCAACTTATTTTCGAGGATAATTTTTTTTCAATTATCCTTTAATCAAGAGTAAACGACTGGTATCATTTGGCAAAGAATCAAAATATTGAGTGATGAGATAGGATTTTCTGACGTTGGTTGACGCCCAAAAGAAGGCGTGAGTCCTATTAGGTGAACCCTGAGATTTTGAGGTAAGCCATTTGAATGGAATGCACGTAGCTTAGTTCACGTGTGCCAACCTCCCTTATTCCTCTTTGATATCTCAAAAAGGGGTTGCGGACTCCTGTAAACACCCCCGGCGGGTTCCCATCACCCCACGAATCTCTCGGACGCAGTTTGAGCAACGTCCCGACAGAACCCTCTTCCCCGATCCGGTCGTCGGTACCCCCACTGCTATCCCTCTCCAGCCACGCCCCCATTCCACGCCACGACCCACCTCACCGCCACACCCCATCCCTCCGACACACCACCCCAGACATTCACAACCATTTGTCTGATTCCCACCATATTCCTCATTCCTAAACCTAATTCCCTCTCTCCAGCCTTCGATGCCCATCTCCACCGTCACCCCCGCCCCTCATGCCGCTCCCACTCGGAAGGAAACCTTTCCTTCCCCACACCCCAAGTGACGGCATCCCCACGCCAAAGGCCTGCGTCTTTCAACCCTTCTTCCCATTCTGCAGTTCCAATCTCTTTCCCGAGTAAAAACCCTTTCTTCCCGCTTAACACCCCTCTTTTCCATCTCTGCAGATTAGCACCCCTCGCCCTGTCCCTCCACTCACACTGCGCCTCTTTGAGCGAATTCCCCCTCGCCTCATCGTTAAGTGCGATGAACATCCGATCGTCCGCACGCGCTTCCGTATATTTTCTCGAGAGAATTTTCTTTTTTGGAGTGTAAATTTTTACTGGCAGCAACTGAAACTCAGATTGCCCCGTCCGACGTGTGAGCGAAACAATTACTTCACGCATCACTCCGTTGTTGACTTCTTCGAGATTACCACCCACTCTTCAACGATTGCGATGACTGCCACGGATTTTATAGTTCCAACAAGAGCGAAATTATGCAAGCCCACTATGCGTAATCATAATTTTTTATAATGTCAATATGACTTGTGCTGGGGCGATTCATTAATCCGATAATAAATTTTTGTGTATCTTATCTTACAAAGAGCTCATTTGGAATAAAAAAATAGTATCGAAATCAATTACGCTTTGATGACCCAGCAACAGCAATTATACCCGGATTAATGAAATTACTTTTGTGATGAGGTCACCAACACCGCAGAGCCGAATGAAACTGATTTTAGAGGAAACTTCCACCAGTATATTTCCTGCGTCGCTTTGGAAAAATAACACAGGGAAGTTGCTGTCATGAAATCCAATAGTTTTATATTAAAATGATTAAGATCCACAAAAAAGTTGTAATCGAAGCCCATTAGAGTGGAAGTTTTCTCATAATTTATTCGTGATACCCTATAATCGTTGTCTTCAACGTGGGTAGCTAGAAATATTGACGCTGATTCAGATTTCGTTGAAAATCAGTCGGACTATAATAAAAGATCCTAAAATATAGGAAACAGTCCACTTTAAATTTTTATGTTCTGGTTTTGAAACCATATTTTTAGTATTCTTTGAAAAATGATCCGAGATCTGTGGATAGGATTGGAGGGTGGATCTGGATGATTCCGAGTGATTCTTTTTATTCGCTCTCTTTCGCTCCTTAACGGTATTCATTTCATCAGAGTGACTAAAATTTCCTCTTTTTCCACATTAATTACCGCTAATTACCATATAGCATACGCCATAAATTTTTAGAGTACTATAAATCAACTCGTTTTTTTAATCACTAAGATTTTAGCTGAATGGAAAAACGCATGAGGTTGATTGACTTTAGATCTAAGAAATTATCGTGTTGAGAAGAGAGTTTTTCTGGTTTGCCTAGAGGCTAATTAGTTGACCAACATTTTACTTAAAAATACTACGTATTTGATCATTACCAAGGGGAAAAATATAAATTTATTGTAAAACAAATACAAAAGAACGAGAGAAATATATTTTTCGAATATATTCGTAGAAATGTATTTCAAAAGACATCCACTGAAGGGGCAAATACATGATGCTTTTTTAACTCTTGCTAAGGTCTATTTTAAAATCGATGAAAGGTCAAAATATTTGTTCAGTTAAAATCCATGGCTTCCTTTTGGCTGATTTTATATCCTGACGCTTTAATAGTGATGGCCCCATTGCTTTATTACACCGTTTAGTATATGTAAAAGCGTTGAATTTGGTTGAGATATTTTTTTTAACGTCTTGAGACGAACTATAAAATTTGAATTTTTTGATCGTCCGCAAAACGAACGGGGACAACGAACAGTTATTACCATTTAACTTTAACCTCTATTGCAGAGTCTATTTTTTAGGTACCCACTATTATTCCAAATATTAGCTTTTACTGTCACCACATCTCACAGAAAATCTCTGAATCCTTGGTAGACGAGAAGATTATTACAACGGAATAATACAAGGATGAATTCTTTGAGGGAAGATTTCCATCAGAGTATTATTCTCTTTCTTCCTTATATCGCAAATAATTCACACAGAAAACTAAAAAAATATAAACATTTATTTACGCTTTACGATGAGAAGACTCCACCCTCCTCCACATACCTTTATGTCTGGAGGGTAAAGAAAAATTGATTTTATGTACACCCTGAACTTCATCGACAAGGTAATCAATTTATGGAATCTGTAGTCATTAATAACCAACATAACTTCTTGAACTTTCATTGGAGCCATGAGGTAGTATTGAATTTATTTCGGGAGGATTTTTTCCAGTTGGTCGACAATTCAGGGATTTATGTGCCCAATGGATCCCGCTAAGCCTTCACCCGTAATCCGACGGAGCAGGGGCCAAACTCAAAGAGTAACCCTAATTCCAAAGCGGGGCTCGAACCCCCACCTTTTGAGTCACTATGCAGTCGTCATTCTATTAAACCTTCACCAATATATCAACTGTTTCGTTCACGTTCCATATATTCTAATTTACTGGAGTAAATTAATTATGAAGACGATAAATCCCCTCATCTCCCGAGGGATTTGTAAAAATACGGCATATCTAACTACGTTCATGCCTCCAAATTTTATTGCATAAATGTCATCAAAGGCGCACAATCTGGATCCCTGGGCCGCAGCGGATAACGAGAAAAATAAATTTAATCAGTAATTTCCGCGTGTCACGCCCTTTCGTCATTCAGTCTGCGACGAGGGGCTTCAGAACAAAGAGTCCGGCGTGTGGTGTCGTCAGAAGTCATGGGTCACCGCGGCCACCTCCCGCCTCGCCGCCCACGACGCTAAATGCGCAGGACGCATGAAAAACGCCAATTGCCAACACTCGCGGACAAGTTATTTAGTGTCGAGCAGGGGACAAGTGGGAGGGGGGGAGGGGGCGAGGGGACCACACGGCCAACAGAACAAACGCTTTATGAGCCCAACGCTCGAATCTTCCTACCTCACCCAGGGATCGATATTATTCATAGCATGTGGGAGGGGGAGGCGGGTAACCGAAATCGCAGAAGAGAAGGAGTGGGTTGGGGATCGGGGAGAGGAGGGGTTGGAGGGAGGGGGGGATCGGATGGGATGCCTGCCTGGGTGTATTGGTGCGTATTGCGGAGAGAAGAAGTGGGAGAAGTAGATAGATAATGGGGGCAGGAATGGGGAGGAAGACGAGGGGGAGATCGGCGAGAGGGTTTGCGGGGGTGGGTGTTGCGGTGGAAGGGGGGAGGGCGCGGGGTTTTCGGAAGGAATTTGGGGTCAGGGTTGCCACCTGACCCGATGTCCGCGGGACGGTCCCGACCCTATTGGATGACTCTTGGAACATTTCCCGCCTCATCCCCGATTGGCCCTCAATTTTTCGCCCACGAAAACTGTGGGGGGAACTAGGTGGGGAGTGACTCCCGTTCGTCCACGACTTGGTTGGCTCGTGCGAAATGTATAAATGCTCCTTGCAAAGGGTGGCAACCCTAGTTGTGAGTGAGCGGGGGACTTGGGACCCCGCACCTCATATCCAACGGCACCACCAGGCTGGAAAATTGTTGTGTGCGTTTGCGTGTGAGGGAAGAGGCGGCGAGGGGTGAGGGTTCGCCCGGAATCGCTTGTGTGTCCCGTGATGAGGTGTCACCTAGGTAACGTCATATTTTTGCACAGTGGTTGAACAAAGGGTTGCCAAGAAGCCCCCACAGAGCTCTCCGCTTCACAGCGGGACACCTGCGACGCTGCGTATTCGCGTTCGGCATATGAGACGGGGGAGTTTGGGGAGGGTAGGGCGACTCTGCGAAGGGGAGTCTTTCCGGAATAAAATAGGAGTGAGAAACAGGAGGGTGGGACGAAATAGAGAAACTTTACATGGTTCGAGACTAGTCTCGCGGAGCAAAAAACGGTGAAAGCGAAGTGGAAAATACGCAAAGGGTGAACGATGCGCTAAAATGGCTCCTTCCTTTGAATTTTGAAGCACAAAATACACAGTGTCCTTATACGGGGAATATTATTGCAAAGCATAAACTAATGAGAGACAACACAATAAATTACATATCGGTCAGGTCAGTGAGCATATTCAGGGAAAGAGAAGCCTCTGTAGGTGTTCTCACAGAATGTTATCAGTGCTAGGCTCCTGTCCGTTATATGCGTTAATTAGCACGTCATCGTCACATCCGTTTTTGTCTCTTTAAAAATTACCTTGCTATCCCTTCCAAACAGTATCATTTTCTGATGGTATACGTATATTTGGCTATATATCAATATTGAAGTGCCCTTCTATTCTATATTTCTTCTTGAGGGATACACTTTATACCTTGTAGCCCTCGACAAATATTCGCTCAGACATCATTGTTTCTACGTGATGAAAGTTGGAACAAATCCTCTCACGGATTCCCGTGAAGGAAAGCCATTACGATATTGCACACTTCCGAGAATTAAAGGCCGCAGAATGATCAGCACCGTACGAATTGAGGAAAACCCGGCGGCACGAACGCCAAATGTGTGCAAACGCCACATTAGGGGCAGAGGCTGAGCCCCAGGATTAGGAGTCTTTGGCACAGCGTCAATAAGCGCGTGATGTGTGATAGGTGAGAATAAGACGCGGAAAAGGTGGGGGAAAGGGGTGTGGCGGAGATGAAAGGAAGAAATTGGAGAGTGAACGCGGAAGCGCGGGGCTGGGGGGAGGTGCGAGGGACTGCAAGAGGGAGTTGGAGGGTTGAGGGGGTGGGTGGAGGAGGGAAGGAGGGGAGGAAGGAGAGAGGTTGGTGGAGGGGGCGGCTGGTTGCCTTGGAGGAGGAGGATATCGGTGGCCCGGGGGAGAGCCGCACGTAGGTTGGCCGTAACGGGAGAGGCAGCGGAGGGGAAGGGCGGTGAAATGGTCGGAAAAGGGGGGAAGTTGGGGGAAAAGAGTTTTCGGAGGAGTGGGAAGGGTTTCGTGGGAGGGGGTAAGGATCCGAAAAGGGCTCGTCCCGTTTCAAAGAAACGGGTGAGCTCTTTTCTGGAAGGGGAGCGGTTGGGGGTGCGGTGGGAGGAAGAGGAGGCAGTGTTGTGTGAAACGCCCTCGATGAGGGAGAGAGGGCGCTGTAATGAATGTCAGAATTAGACCCATCCCTCCCCGTTTTTCGCCCCCTGCTCCCTTTTTCGGCCCCCTCCCACCGACCCCTCACCCTTTCTCTCTCCCCACTCGACTCCCCCCTCCCCCCTTGCCGTAAGCAGGGCTCCGCAAAGTGTGGAGTGTGTGTGTAAGGGGGAATGGAAGGATTTTGGGGGTCGGAGGGAGGGCGCATGAGGGTGGATGGAAGAGGAGATCTCCTCCCTCGCAGTCCCGCGCCTCCCCACCACCCACCCTTGTATCCTCGTGGGGGAAATTTGATTAAATTCAGGACGATCTGTGGCGTTCGATGAAGGAGAGGAGGTGGTAAATAAAATTCGAGGGTCGTGGAGAAGCGTCACAGCTTGGATGTCATTCTCCGCAGACGTGGATTGAACCAATCAAAGAGCACACCGAGGTGCTCTTTGCCCTTCGTTTCTCCGTGGGTGCCCAAGTCAAGCACGCTTTTTCATTTTGGCGATGGGCGTTGTTGAGCGCGCTCCTTGAACTCGTCGCGTATTTGGAAATAGTATTTATGAGTCTCAATGCCGAAAGAAAATAATCTCGTCTAGCTGCCGCTGGTGTAATAAAATGGTATAGTCCGGAAAGAGAGTGCGTTGAGGCATGCGTGGGGTTTCATTTCTGATTCATGGAGAAAAGAATTATTTTTTATGGTAAACTCATTTCTTTGGTTGAAGTTCCATTAGCTTCGAATTATGTGGGGTCAAATATTGTCTGTCATAGTGGAGTAGTCAATTACGGCAAGCTGGTTTTGGAACTTGTAATTGTCAATTAGAATAAAATGAGTGCTCTTTTTTTATGGCAATTAGTTCCGGTTAGCGCTGTGATTATCAGCCTATGAAGTGAAGTTTGCAATTACATCCTCCTACCGAGTTGATCATTTTGGGCGTTGCTCATCCGTTTAAATGGTCACACTTATGCTTAAGTGCCTCTTCGTTGCAGTTAGTCTTTGTCACTCCACGCCATTTCCAAGTTGGTTGGCCCATGACCTCTCAGTTTGTCCTAAATCATACTAGCGTGATGGTGATGTGAATAAAGAACATGCCAATAGCTTAGTCATTAGGGAAATCCGAAATATCAGTTGGGTAAAGGTCATTCAGAAAAACTCTGATTTTCACCAATCGTTGCATGCAAGTATACAGTCGCGTTCCGATTTATTTTTAAATAATTTTCTCCGTTAGCTTAGGCGTCTGAAATAAAAATGTCACCCCAATTTTGTTTTTTTGATTTGAAGCTTGAATACTGGAAACTTCAGGCTTTTAAAGAATCATCAAATTATTATGGTTGACTTTTTCCTACAAGGATATTTTCTTGAGTGGCCATATTTACCTTTAGTGAAGGCGTTCTTCAATTAAGGGTAGAAACATTTTTATCAAAAAGCAACAGGTGATATTTTAATGTGTATGTGAAAACATTCTCTAGCTTGTAATATTGATTGATTGATTGATTGATTTTATCCATTAAATTTATCCAAGTATTGACGCCGGAAATGAACTACATTATGTCAACTTTCTACATTTTCTTAAGTACTGGCAGCATAGTATGGAACATATGAAAAGGGAACTTGGTTATATAAAGGGGCTTTTCCGTTTACCTTCTTGAATAATATGTGCTAAGTCGCTAGTTGAAGATGGCCATTCATATTTAATATACATAAATAAGTTAGATAGCCTATTTTGTTCCATTAAAACAAAAATTCATTCAGAATCGTTTAACGTGCACAGAGGAATGATCGCAGCGTAGGCCACAAAAACAAACCAATTGGAATGAATTTCCGGAAGAGAATAGGAATAATGGATTGTAATGATTTGATTCATACATATCTGACAAAAGGGCTAACGAACGAGTTGTTCTTACGAAGTCGTACTAAACAGTACATATATACATAATCATTATAAATACATTAATAGAACAGGTCAAAAGGGTTGATAACCCACGTGGTTCAATAATGAACTACGTTGGTTATCTACAGCATTTCCATCATTGGTGTCGTTATAATTTATTTAAAAAATAATCATACCTATAGGCTTTGTGTAAGATTTAAAAAAATATGCAAAAGGACGGAAATGCCTCTGCAAAACGTTTTCCATCGTTACGGAGATTTTTATGAAAGTCTCGTAAAAATGTTTCATTCTTTGAAAAATGGAGTATGAATGGATCACCATGCTTCTGGTGGTTGGTTGGTGACTGCGAGATGGGCATCAAAGTTTTGTTCACCAAGTGCACACAATCACCACAAAAATGTGCATAACAGATACTTTATTCTTCTCCCAATATCTATCCAACGAAGGTTTTCTCTATAAGGTCTAATTAGTTCATTTTAGTGAATGCTAAACGTGTATCGTGTTCTCATTTATATGAGGTGTGTCCCAAAAGCATCCGACCTGGGCTCATAACTCCAAGCTAGCATTATTATGCATCGTCTGGCTAGTGGCATTCTTCGAAGTAATCCCCATTCGACTGAACATCACGCTCCCATTGGTGCTTTCACATCTTGAAGTAGTTTCAGAAGTCAGCTTTTGGAATATCCTTCAGAGCGCTCGTCGGATTCGTTTGCATCGTTTCAATGTCGCCGAAACGCTGTCTTTTGAGTGGAATTTTCAATCTTGGGAACAGGCAAAAGTCGCAGGGGACTAAGTCAAGAGTGTCTGGAGGGTGGCGTGTAATCTTATGTTTTGCCAAAAACTGTAGCAAAAGGTTTGATGAATACACTGGTGTATTGTCGTGGCGATGAAGCCAGTTGGCACTCATCCGCGAATCATTCCCGAATTCTCCGTTAGAATTCTCGAAACACAAGTTTTCTGTATTCCAAGATCATTTTCTAGTTGGGGAACAGTGAAACGACGATCTTCTTCAATCGCAATCTGCACTTGCACGATATCTCCCGGTAGTACCCGAGTTGCATACTTTTGGGATACACTTCGTATACCAAAATTAGGACCCGTTTTGGATATTTAATCAGCTTATTAGAAAAATTACCATGAAGCAAGGAATAATAATTTAAAAAAAAGATAATTTATGATCTTTATTATTGCTGTAAATAATCATTTTGTTTCCTTCAGCTTAGGATACTTACTAAAATTTTATTTTTGTATTATGCCTTTTTTCTATTACAGAGTTCTTATACCTGGTATACTATATGTTAAGTAATTTCTCGAACATACGCAAAATTATAAACGGAACAGGAATAGGATTCGACGCTAACGGTTAGTTTAGATAGAGAAAGAAATTTATATCAGAAGCAAGATTTGGTAATGTTTCTTTATGGTATTTTTTCATTATGAATATAATTTGCTGACTCCGGTTACGTTATTATCTCACTGTGGCAAATGTATTACCTGGCTAATTGAGGAATAAGGCTAACTTTATTTTTTCTGCAATAGGATTTCCTAATTAATGCGCAATTTAAATGCGGTCACTTATGATGTCGAGAAATTTTTCAGTATTTTCCAATTAATTAATAAAAAGTTTTGTTAATTTTTCAAATAATTTGTTGCATTTTTTTACGTTGTATCAAAACCATGACCATGATAATGTCGTGTATACTTTCAAACACCTCTCCCGTGACTCCGATTCCTGCACATATTGCGTATCATGTATTTCTTATTTTATATCTTTCTATCTCTTAGCAGGGATGGTATACTGGTGTTCTCAATATACGTTCCAAGTGTACATCAGTTTTAGGAAATATCCGTCAAAGGTAATGAGGATATCCCTCAAAGGCTATCAGGATCTATTAATCATATTATTTGTCTGCCCCTCAACTTCTTCAAGAAAGTATCAGGTCTTTTCTTTGAAATTAAACTTCGGTAACTTCAGAGGTTGTGAAGGGGTCTAAATAAAAACTATGAGGAATGTGAGAATTAATATTTCACTCTTCGATCCTTTAGAGAGGTAAAGAATAAGTTTTACTAGCAAGAGCTTAATAATATTCTTTATAATTTTTAATTCATTATAGGTCTATATTTTAGACCTATAATAGATAAAAGCCTCCATTTATTATATCTATATCCTTGATTATTCATAATCTAAACATTCAACAGATGTGTCCCAAAACGTCACCTTGTGTTTAGGCCTGTTACAGCATATTATTTTTTTAAATGCATGGACTGTATATTTTTTCTCGTTTCAGAGTACTCTATGCGTAATCTTAGATAAAAAGAAATATTATTCAAGTAATTTTCAAAAACTGAAGTAGCTCTAAGACCATTTTTTCTCTGATTGTCGAGAAAAATTTGATTGCTATTTTCCACATTAGTTTTTAATTTATCGTAATATTCGAAATATTCCTGCCAATTCACCAAAATCATTTTAACTCTTACATACACAATCAAGAGCGTATATATTACACTGGTACTAGATACTACGAGTCAATAGATACCTCGCGAAACTACAAAGTAGGAAAAATATTTAAATTAACGTCGTCAAATTAATTTCAATTTTCTACATATTTACCCTGCACATTCCAATACCTATCACACCTCTTTGCAAGTTCTTGATAACCGGAAGCAAATAAGTTTTTTGTGTGCTGTCACAGCTAACCAGTCATTTCTTCGACCACGGCAACAACATTTTCAAAACGTCGGCCCCGCTAATATTTTTTTTCGGAGCCCGAACAGATGAGCATCACTGGTATTATGTGTACAGTGGATGTTCTAAGTGGATTTTCGCGATGAAATGTTCGTTATAGCTCCTGCGTTTGTCTTGCTTAGTGTAAATCGAATTAGGGTTTTGTTACCCAATCTTTTACATCAGAACTTATTCCCAATTTTTTTATTTTTAGTTTTAATTTCCAAGAATGCGTAGATAAATGAACGAAAAATCAGGGTAGGAAATTTCATCTGAAAATCAATTCTCAGCAAACGATTCAGTACGCGTAGTTATGGATGCGCAAGAGGAAAGTGAAGTTACCGTAACCAATGCAATAGCATCCAATAAGCAGGGAAATTTTCGTGATCCTGAGATGAGATAAAGAATTGACATTGGCCGATTCATATTATTGTCATGCTATTTAGTTCAAATTTAAAAATAGGAAAAGGATTTCCGCTGTCACTCAAATATTATCTGTTTAAGGCGATGAATCTTTAATTTTTGATGCATCTATGAATTTGAATTACAAAATAAGTTACCGGAATGGGAAATATTTGCACAATCTGGATTTAACCAAGCAAATACTCCTTTTAATACTCTTAAGATTTAAGTGGAAACTTTTTGAGTAAAGAAAAATATATTTCTTCCACGATGTCGATTCATCGAAAGTTTTTTTTTTCATGCTACAAAAACCGCAGACAACATTCATTTTGAGAAGTTCTACAAAATTATTATGTCAAGTGCAAAGAGTTTCAGGTGAAACAGAGTACAAGGTATCACATTTCTCTCGGGGCGTCATTAAAAAGGGATATCAGGCGACTAATTATGTGGCTGTTCACTACATACTGTTCATGATTTTTTTTAACGACGCAATTGAAAATACAATAATCAAGTTAAATGATTTTTGTATGATTAATTTGGAAAACATAAGTGGTACAAGTTTTATTGATTTGACTTCAGCTCTGAGTAGTCGGCATCCGTTGCATCTGTTTGAAACATGTATCCAATCGCCGATACATGATTTAAATAATGAAAAACGCTTTTCACGAAGGTATTTCTTCATAATCGCGAGCAAGAATGGTACACACACGCTATAGCTGGACCACGCGGGGAATGAGAAACATACTTTTCATTGATATTCGCGAGATTTTAGCGATTTCGCTAAATCCACCGCGCACAAACACGGCTCCGATGCAAATTTTCTTTTACCAACGTGAGCCGCGATTAGTAAAATTTGTAATACTTTTAAAATAATTTTTGATGGTCTTCAGTTACAATGGCCGCAACAGTGTTACAGTTTACTTATAAGCATGTATTTATATGCATACGTTTTAAACCATCGATTAGTGTTCCTATAAAGGAGAAATAGACTCTCCATAACCATCGAGTAAATAAAGTTTGTATGTTTTCAAAAAATTGTTTCACTACTACTGCGCGTGGAAAAGTAAACAGTTTACTTATTCAGAGACTATGAATTTTCGCAAAATAGAGCCTGAAAGCATCGAATTCAAAAGATTCTCCATAAACCAACTTTCGCATTTTATAAGCCTCAACAAACAACTTATTCATGCGAGAGCTGTTTCTGATTTCTATTCACATGTCACCTTCATCGTTTCCGTAGCTGAGTTTGTACATGCTGCGAATTTCATGCGCTATTACTTTGTAAATAATGGAATCTAATCAATCAAATTTGTTCAGGTATATATTGCATAAAAAATTATGCGAATAAAAATCACATGACTACTCTTCATTGAACAAATTTATTAGCCGCCGGGGTGGACCAGTGGTAGCGTGTTCGACTAGGGTCGGTACCGAGGGTCGCCGGTTCGAGACCATTGCACGGAGAATATTTTTCTGGATATTCTGCGGGAGAATATTTTTCAGCGGTCGACGACTTTTACACGCAGCACAAAATGACCCCCCATCTGAGAGGAAGCAGCTCTCAGTAAAAGGCAATGATGGCGCAGATCAAGGAGTTCGGCCCGGCATCAACTGCCACAGCTTCGGGTGAGAGTGAAGTTCACTGAATCGGCCAAAGTACTGCGATGCGTAAGGCAACGGAAAACCACCACATTAAACCCCCGAGGACACCAATTCTAGGATTGTAATACTAAAAAAAAATAATCTAGAGCTGTGGTAAAGAATACTCGTTGTTAGTGTGATAGTTGGTGTGTTAGTTGGAAGTGACAGCAAATATAGTAACATGGTAATTAGGGAAGAAATCGTTTGTCATGGAAACGTGTGTTCGCAACATGTTTAGGGATCAAAGAAAATATGAAAAAGTGAAACAGAAAATAGAAACAAATTAATAAAAACACATTTTAATGAACACGAGGTAGAGAGATATGATATAGCACTATTAAATTCTTCATTGAAGGAAATCAAGCTGCCGGATCAAAGAAAAAATATGTAGAAATGTGTATGGCAGCGTGATGATCAAGAATGTTTCAAGAGAGAAAACAAGAATCGTAAATGTGATGGGAATAGGAATTTAATTAACCAGAGAGGAATTTTAAATGCCCACAAAGGAAATGAGACCTATAAATAGAAGGCGATATGACAAATTGCTGAATGAACACTTAAAGAAATTAGAGTGGAGCTACCGGATACTTAGGGATAAAGAATGATGAAATACATATATGAAACAAAATGTATTCTTAATTGTTACTAAATAATCATTATTTGCATCATTACAAGCCTAAAATTAACCAACTTTTGAATGTCGACCAAGCTGTGTTTTTATCTGAAAGAGGCAATAGAGATGCTAGTGGCATGAGAGATTCTTTTTGCCTTTATTCTTCTTTCTGGAATAATTACTATATTTCTCATGATCAGATAAGCTCAAAGATATCTCTCTCATTGCAATGAAAACAATAGAAATGAGTAAAACATTATCGCCTTCAGGTATCTATCCATAAATTAGCCGTTTATGTTAGTCAAATTATTAAAATATGCAAGTTTGTATTGAAACCTACATAAATAACGAGGCATGAGGAACTCATTGGTGGTTCGTGGATAACGCATCTATGGTACGAATTTTGTCACCCACAATTCCTGTGTATGCTGTACAAAAAAGTGATTTGCAAGATTTTGCCATTGTTACTCACTGACTTTCGGGCGATCGCCCTTCGAGCAATGACACTTCTTTGGGCAAAGCAGATCATCCACGATCTCTCATGTCGAATAAAATTTTAATGATGATGTATAATGAGACTATATTAAAAATGTTAAGAAGAGCTTTAAGGGATTTGGGCAATGTTTTTTACCATTGGCGATTTTAGAAGGAATTTATTTATCCTTGCACAATTTCTCCGATTTCGTGAGATTCACTATTCTTTAGTACAGTAATGGCAGTAGTTTTAGCGGAGGAGACGGTCAGCTGAGGTCATTTGCACCATTAGGGATGGACAGAAAAGGATAAAGGGTGGAGAGAGTAGGCTAGTGTCTAGCGGCGGCATTAGCCTGCTGCTAACGAATCGGGCCAAGGGGTACGCAGCTTAACGTCCCTTTCGACAGACTGCGTACTCACTCAAAGTGCCCTCCACAAAGCACCTCAAGTAGTGATCGGGATACCACTGATGGATATATGCCGCGGCAGCGATTTGAAACCGGGCCCTCTGTCTAGAAAGCCAGTACGTAAGCCACCGCACCATTCCGATCTCTCTTTAGCACAGTTTTCTCACACTTTGCTACACGAAGATACCCTATCCATTTAGCACCACTAGAAACGTTTTTTTGGGTAAGGGAGCTTAATCTTCATTGTACAAGTAAAATGTAGAATGGTGTATCAGTACTGATGGGGCGGAACAAATAAATAATTAAAGAAGGAATGATTTGAAATTTTTCAATCAAGAAACTTTGATATCGACCGGGTTCGATGAATTTAACTTTTTATTGGGTGATTATGAAGCCATCGTTATCGCTTGAAAACGAGGCGATCTCAAGCGCACGACTTCGGAGAACGAATTATTAGGCTATGAAAAGAAATGAGTGGACTGTGGAAACGCAGTGTGGGATTCGAGTGAGGTTGAGAGAAGTCTAGAATACATGGACATGCATTCTTGTGGGCGGCTCGTGTCCCAGTGTCACTGGCACTTTTGCACACAACTCGAGAGGAAAAGGAAAAAAAATACAAATGTACTTGGCGGTGGGCGCGGAGGTAGGGGAAGCGGATGGGGCCGAAGGGGCGAGGGTGCGGGCGTAGGAGGACACATCAGGTGGAGATTCAGGGGACTAGGAATGCCGGTGGAATACTGCCAAGAAAGGGACGAGGGTGGTGGTGGGGAGGGAGGCGAGCACCCTCACACTGCACGCCCCTTCACAAACAATGTGCATTTCCACTCAACGCACTCACACACACGCACACCCCACTTCACCGCGCACCCCCAACACGCCCGCGCCCGCCACTCTATCCCCCTCCCGGAGACCTCCCACGCGACGGCCAAACATCCCCCCCGCCGCCCATCCCTCCTCTCTTCCTCCAATCACCACCTCATCAGCACCGCCCCCGCCTCCCTCTCGCTCCCCCCCCCCTTGCCACATCCCCCAAAACCGGTTCCATGCACCACCCCCCCACCCCCCTCTGGCCTTCCACCCTTTCCTCATCCCTGGCCGCCGCCGCCGTTAATCTTTTCCGCTGTCAAATCCCTTTCGCGAATGAGCAACTAGCGCAGGGAGTGTGAGGAGCGCTCGAGGATTGTTTGATGGACGACCAGCATATGCCATCCTTATACGATTATCGGCACTCCTCGATATTACTGTTTACTTCGTCATCGTATGGGCCCGGTTCCCACAGCCACTACGCATCCACAGCCCACCTCCCGGCAAACTGAGAAACGTCTCGCTGTCGCCCACAGGCCACAGCCCGACGCTGTGTTTGCTGGTTGAGGGATTGATTGAAGGATGAAATCCGGACCGGGACTTGTTGTCGTAGCCTCGAGCTGCGGGACGCCTTTACCTTAGGTCTCAGCCACACGGAGGAGGACAATGTTCTGGTCAAAAAGACCACCGTCATCAGCTAAGGAACAGTAATTCAATCAGAGAGCATAGAGTGGCGCGGGTATGTTTGGAGTGTAAGTACTGGTAAATGACAAATAAACCTCACACACTCCATTTGGGGCTGGAATTACCGAAACTAATTCGGGCAACCACATGAAACATAATGTTTTAGTATGAATGTAACATCATCTCTAATAATATTCCAATAAAACTATGAATATGATTCGAAAGACCTCTTGATTCATTTATAAATACAGGTATCTTGCATGCTGTATTCATTCAGCAGTTTGTTTAACAAATTTAGCACACATTGCATTCCAAGAATTAATTATTTTGATTAATTTCAATAGAATAGAGAGGTTATAATTCATCACACTCGAAGATGAGGTGTTCTAACGATCGGGTATATTTATGCCATCTGTAGACACTATGTAATCCAAATGGTTACACCTAAGTACATACATATAAAATGAAAATGAGGCATAATTATCATTGAAATATAACAATTGTCGAAATCAATAACTTCTTTAAATGATCAAAGATACATCAGAGAAATTAATTATCCTGTTTTTCACATTATTACTTGGGTAATAAAATTTTGAAATAAATGGGAAATGAATAAAAGTCTGCATTTTACTTAGCTGTAGCTATGATATCAATGCCCATTATATTTTATTAATAGGGGGGATCGAGATACAAGGGTCATCCGGAAAGTAGTACCCGTTCGTGAAATAAAGACACAAAAGTAAATATTAACAAACATAAAAAATTTTATTTGAAAGAGGATACTTTAAACTACTTCTCAACATAATCTCCAAGCAAATTAAGGCATTTGTCATAACGTGTGACAAGTTTCTGTATTCCTGCTGCATAGTCCTTCGCCGCCAGCTCATTGAGATACGCGAGGGACCCATCTTGCACAAATTTTTGCATAATGCAGATGGTGTTTAACAATTTCATGAACAATTGTTCGAGAAACATTGGGAAAATGCTCACAGATGTCATCAATTGTGACGCGCCGATCGTTCCTCACGAATTCGTCAACTGAGCTCACCAGTTGGTCTGTAATGACAGACGGTCTCTCCGAACGCTCATCGTCGTGTGTGTTCCCCCTCCCCATGTTGAAGTTGCGACACCACCGCCGAACAGACGACTCGTCCATTACATTGTCTCCATACACCTCCTTTAATTGGCGATGAATATCACATGGGCGAACGTTTCTTGCATTGAGGAATTTAATCACTGCCCTCACTTCACAACTGGCGGCGTTCTCAATTTTTTTAAACATTGTAAACAATCACAGAAACAACACAGGCAATGCTAGCGTCACGCAACTTGGCTCAGAGAAGGCAGACAAGCCACTGAAGCTATCTGACCTCGTCCAGCGGCTACTCGCGTCGTCAGCACTTCATGCGGCACGAACGGGTACTACTTTCCGGATGACCCTCGTAGTTCGGTAGCTATCGTACTGGCTCCCCACCCAGAGGGCCCTCCTGGGCAAATCCTGGCGGTGTTGAACATTTTTCAGTGGTATCTCGATTCCTACTTGAGTTGCTTTGTGGTGCTTGAGGTACTTTGAGTGAGTACTCCGTCTGTCGGATGGGACGTTAAGCTGCGGACCCCTTGGCGCCTTTCGTAAAGAGCAGGCTAATGCCGACGCCGAGTTTCTCTCCACCCTTCATCCGTTCCTGTCCATCCCCTATGGCGCAAATGACCTTAGCTGTCGGTCGCCTCCCCTTAATACCACTACCACCATTTTAATAATAGCTGAGTTGAGCGCTCATATACGGATTATATCGTTAAAAAAATGGAAATATTCACCAAGTTCAAAAGCTTGAATTGAATATCTGCTCCAGCAGTAATCTTCAAGTCCATTGAAGATTTTCCAAAAATGTAAGTGAGATATTCGCAGATGGAAACCTTTTGATAAGCCATATGCATTAATCCAAGGATTAACAATCGAAATCTCTCAGAGCGGAGCATCATCCGAAAAGTTTGGATACCATTGCTAACAGAATTTCGTACTGAGCAGAATAAAGGTTGATGACCTTGACCGCCTTGAGCCATTTTATCATCGACCAATCTCCGTCAGCAATGGTTTTTACTTTTCTTTGGCAGTATGAACGCCGCACCATCAACTAATATAACAATTCCGTCTTGTAAATATCCATCTAAGAACAACAATCCATTCAAATGGTTATTTGTTCTTTGGTAAACTTCATTCAAATTGTAAACAAATTAGTAATTTTTCACAAGATTAGAAAATTTTTATTTGCATATTTGTCATGAAATTTTATTTGACATCGTAAACTTGAGTTTACTCTGGGTAAAAAGCCTATATCTACGTTTAAATTTTACCTTCAACACGGCCAAAAGGACGTGTGACAGGAGGTGTCAGGTAACCAACCTATTAGTAATTAGAGTTAATAGCGATTCTTGAGGTTCCATTCCATTAATTTACGAGAATTTTGAATGGCCGTTCGTGATTTTTCCCTCTCTCCAGTATGAATCACTGGGGAAAGTAATATTCGCCACATCCGTGCGCACGGCAGTATATATTCTTACCTTATTAGTGTTGTACTTGTGCCAATGAAAATGTTCAAGAATATTTGACCAAATTACGATAACCCTGAGAAAGATTTAATTTATTTTATGCACTGATGGTATGTGGCACACACTGGGAGTAGAAGTAACGTGAATATTATTTCCACTGGTACCGTTTTCGTTTGAAAATAATAAAATATTAACTAGACTAGTGTCAGAAAGTCTAGGAGAAAGAATACAAGAACTGTTTTACAGGTATTATTACCCCGGAATCCGGTTTAAGTGCACTGGCAAGAGGAGACCCTGCATTTACAATCAGTAATATCCATCACGCTAAAGAAAATTCAGTTATGCTAATATTAAACATTTCTACCAGCACCATTGAGCATAATTCCAGGTAAATGATCCAAATAATTCATGTGACGAAAAGGGTACAGAACAGAAACAGATAGCCAACAAGGCTATGAAGAGAGCTCTCAATAAGAGTGCTTTTGACATAGGATTCATAATAAGGTTTCCTTTTGATTGATTTCCTAAAGGTGAACTTCTACAAATAAAAAGATCTTCATTCTCGTAGAGGAAATCGTATAGATTAGGACTTTGAATAAAGCTACTTGCATTTCCTGAACAGATGATTACAAAATAAGTTTGATAGTCAATCAATTGAAAACATTGACACGATTCCAAGATGATTTTGAATATACTCCACGAGAAAGCGTCGAAATTGGCTTCTCCTTGAACCGAATTGTCGAATCTTTCCTGCATTTACACAATTGTAACTTGTGTTCCTAGTTTCCCTGTGGATAATATTTATGCTAAGTTATTACATTCACATTAATAAGCATAGAATATAATAATAAGTATTTTTTTCTCGATTAAATACGATTTCACTGAAAATACGTGTCTCTAGGCCTCATTAGTGTTTTAAAAGTTACGAAGGATGCCTGTCTCTGTTTCCGTGAGGAGGAGAAAGTAAGGTGCTGGCCATATCAGATTTCAAAGCTATATTTTTAGACCTTGAAATTATCATTGCGTTTCGTCATCGAATTTGATGGAAGAAGAAAGAAATATACATTCATATGCAGTTAACACCATGTTTTAAATATATTTTTTATATTACATTACATTCTCCCCTTCAAACCTTGAGTGCATGAGGGTTTCATAATATCTATATTATTTTTTAAAAAGTTTGTGCCCTATATCTTAAAAGTATTCCCTCGTTTGCCATTTACCGTTATGGAAAATCAGCATTTATACTATCATGGTTTATAGTATTGGTCTCCCACAATAGAGTGGGTTATCGAGGGACCTTATATAGCACTGCACAATACTCTCCTACGCCCCAATAGAAAATGATCCTAACACAGTGCAAGTATATTCTTAAACAACATTCGTACACAGCATATTTTAATCGCTCATACTTTCTCTCCGCAAATGTCCTTCCTTCGTCAATTCTTAGAAGGCATTTTTTCCTTCGTCCGCTTCTCTTTCCCAGCAGCCTCTCCCCTCTAATCGCCTTCAGCACGCCATTGCTTCTCTGTATCTTCAACATATTTTTGGAATTTCTCCGAATGGCCATCTCTCCTCCACCACCAAGCCTAGGGGTTCTTCGGTTGGTTTCCTTTACTTTCATATTATTTTCTTTTTTCCCCTCTATATCCGCATCTCGAAAACCTCCAATCTAAACTTATCCTCTTGCCTCAACGACTAAGAATCCGAGCCATTGTAAACTACGCTCTATGCTAAATGTTCACGTATGTATATTTTCTTTGGAGAGATGGAAGGAGTAGGTGCTCCCTTCCCGGGAGCGGATGCGGACTCTGACCACAATTTAATTGTTATGAAATGTAGCGTCCGTTTCAAAAAATTAAGACAGGGGCGGCGAGTTAAAAAATGGAATGTAGAAGAATTAAATGGTTTGAAAAGGAAGGAGTACCAACAGGCGGTACAGGAAATCATGGAGGATGGTAAAGAGCTAAGTACTATCGAAGAAAAATGAGGAAGGATCAAGAAAGGGTCATCGAAAGCCGCAAAAGACACTATTGTAACCGTTAAAGCTAATAGGACTAAGAAACCATGGATCAGGTATGAGATGATTACATAGATGGATGAGCGGAGAAAATGGAAGAATATAAATACAGAGTTAGGCAAAATGAAGTACAAAGAATTAAACAATAAATTGAGGCGGGCAAAATATAAAGCAAAATAAGCATGGTGGAAGACACAGTGCGAGGATATGGAAAGTTTGCAGAGGAAGTGTGAAATAAGTACGCTGTACAGCAAAGTTAAATCTTTATCGGGAAGTAAGAAAGGATAGATCTATGCTAACAGTTAGAAATAAGGCGGGTTTGATAATATTTGACACAGGAAAGATCCAAGAGAGATGGAAGGAATATATAGAAGAACTGTATAGTAAAGAATTTCGACCAACAAAGTTAGACAGAGAAAAGGAACATGACTTAGAGGAAGCTGGCTTAGGTCCAGGCATACTTGATGATGAGATAGAAAGGGCATTAAGGGAGATTAAACTAAATAAGGCCGTGGGGGAGGATAACATTCCCGCGGAACTAGGGAAATGTTTAGGAATATATGGGAGGAAGAGGCTATATGGGCTGATTCGTAGTATTTATGAGGATGGAATCTGGCCAGAAGACTGTGTGAGATCAGTTTTAGTTCCTATTCCGAAAAAGGTAGAGGCTACATCATGTGAGGACTACAGGACGATAAGTTTGATATCACACGCAGCTAAAGTTGTTCTCAGGATCATAAATAAAAGGATAGAGAGTAGAGCAAATGATTACTTAGGGGATGATCAGTTTGGGTTTAGGAAGGGAAGAGGTACGCGAGATGCCATTGCAGTAATGAGATTATTAATCGAGAGGAATATAGAACACAACCAGGAGGTATTTGCCTGTTTCGTAGATTTCGAAAAAGCTTTTGATAGAGTGAACTGGGAAAAACTAATGAGTATATTGCAGAAAATAGTAATAGATTGGAGAGAAAGGAGGCTAATCCGCAACCTGTACATGTCTCAGACTGCTCAGGTGCGGGTGGGGAACGGGGAGTCAGGTTGGGCAGTGTTAGGAAGGGGTGTAAGGCAGGGTTGCCCATTATCACCGCTACTGTTCAACCTGTATGCAGAGGAAATGATTAAAGAGGCATGGGAAGAACTGGAGGTAGGAATGAAAGTGGGCGGGGAATTCGTAAAATCAGTTAGGTTTGCTGATGACCAAACTTTAGTTTGTCAGTCAGCCACGGGGTTGCAAGCATTGCTGAGTGAATTGGAAATTCAGTGCGACAGGTATGGGATGAGAATCAATATTAATAAGACAAAGGTTATGCGATTTTCTAGAAAGAAAAAGGCTAAGCTAAACTTTAAAATAGGAGGGCAAAAACTAGAGCAGGTAGAACAGTTTACGTATCTCGGAAGTGTTTTGGACCAACAAGGTCAAAGTATTAGGGACGTAAGGAGAAGAATTGCGCTAGGCAAAGAGGCTTTCACAAGGAGGAGGGAGTTGATGACCGGGACGTTGAGTAAGGATGTTAAGAAAAGACTCATAAAAACTTTTATATGGAGCGTAGCTATGTACGGTGCGGAGACGTGGTCATTGAAACAGGAGGATAGACGTAGACTGGAGGCTTTTGAAATGTGGGTGTGGAGAAGAATGGAGAAGGTGAAATGGACCGAGAAGAAAACAAATGAGGAAATATTTGGCATGGTGGGCGAAGAGAGGGGTTTGTTGGGAGAAATCCTATGGAGGCACGAAAAGTGGATGTAGGGGGTATAGACCGTCTGTGGGATGTTGAAGACTGTAATAGAGGGGTGAATGTTCGGCAAACGAGGAAAGGGAAGGAACAGGATAGGGATGTTGGACGGGATGAAGGGAGGAAGATAGTACTCAGAGCTGAAGAGGGACCTGATGTAAAGTAGGATGTTGTGTTTTGCTAGGGGTCACAAATTATTTAATTAGTAATTATGTCCATCCAAAAACCTACCTTAACCGGTAGATTACCTAATAATAATAATAATATTTTCTTTGCATATTTTCCTAGTGTCTGTAATCAACTCCCGCTATGGTATATACTTCTTCACCTTACACAATGCTTTTTTTTGCCTTAATGATTTACCCACCTTCGCTACCTAAATAAAGGAATTGTGCAAAATATTCTAGGTTATGTTTGTCAACTTTAAAATTTATCATTTTATTCTAAATTCTTTAAAATATCAATACCTTTGTTTTCTTATGATAAGTTATCGCTACATTCCTTTACCATTGATTCACTAATACGCTAAGTAATAATTGTTATCCATGGGCTTACTATCTGACTAACGCTTCATCATCCGCTGACTTAATTGATTTGATTATTTCCCCATCGTCTTTTGCTCCAGCCTCCAGCCCTTCCTTCTCCTGCTTCATCAGCTCCTTCGCATACGTATCGAAAAGAACAGATGGTAATTCACACTTTTGTCTTCCACCCCAGCTCTGCCAATATCGACTCTCCATTTCTTATTCGCATTTGCGCCGCCTGAGACAGTTACAGATTCCGGATATAAATTACGTATCCCTCCTACGATATATGCCACTGTCCCAGCAATATATCCAATGATTCTGCTCTGTTTACGGTACTATCCAACTTATCCGGTCTTGAAGCCCTGTCCTGTCATCTGTAAAATGCTCATTAATTGCGACTATTTACTCCTAATAAAAATACTCAATTCACCATTTTCAAAATTCTTGAGTATTTGTACAAGGATGCTTTTTTTCCCACAGCCTTCATTAATTAATTACCTTTCATCCCTTTCCTGAGTCGCAGCCAAATGTTTCTGATTCTAAACAGTCCTTTTTGACGTATTTCCTATAAGTTTACCCAACTTACTGCCCTATTATTTCTGCCCATTTAATTCCCGTATTCTTTCAACCTTGTCTGAACATCTACTGCTTCGATTAATATCTTATCTCTTGCATCTCTAAGGGAGTAAACGGATGTACCTTTCTTAAAACCGGACAGTTCCTTTACCTGCCTTCGCAAGAAACCCATTTTTCTCGTCTCCCTAAATTTTCCGCATCCTTGTCCTGCTGATTTCACCAAGTTTTCTTTGCCCCATTAGGGCAAGTTTCTCACCTCAGTTTATTCTCTAACTCTTTTCATATACCTCTCTTTAATTCACCTTATTGCGTTTCCTTTTCTGATCCGCCTACGTAATAATATATCTTGTAATCCATAACTTCCTAACCTTTTATCTACTTACGGTCTCTAATGTTTCATTCACCGGTTACTTAAATTCTTGCTTCCCATCTTTCTTCTAATGCACCCTTTTTTATTTATTACCCACATCTGAACTTTGTCAGTTCCTTCTTTATTTTCTCTCCATTTATTTTTTTCGCATTCCATTTACTTATGTTACTTCCCATTCTCAATCTCTAAACGCATTGCTCTTAATTATGATTAAATTGTGATCCGCATCCTCTTTATCCAGCTCCTCTTTATTCCTTTCTAATGTCCTACATGATGTCCAAGCAGTCTAAAATTTTCCTCCTTCTATAGACCTATAGATCTTCTATAGACCGTCTATAATTAAGTAGGTTTCTCCCGCAGCCACTTTTCTGCTCTCTTTGAACCCTTCCCAGTGTACGTGCGCACGCAGACTGGCCTGTTTGTGAGCTGTGCGGAGAAAGAGTACGTACTCTGGGGCACACTACCTGGGACTCGTTGAGGGACCCCGTCATTGTGAAACAGACACACCGTCATTAGTGGAAGAAGGAGGCGGAAGCTGGTAGTTCACGGCACTGGAACTAAGCGAGGCAGAATGATTGAATGAGCGTGCGCACCCGTCCATCCCACCCTCAGAGAGTAGTGCATTTAAGTCGAATGGAATTGAGATTTAACAATTATTCCCTCCAGCTGATACGATACACGACGGTATGTGCGCGTGCTACTTCATCAGGTATAAATTCGGAGACCAATAGTTCATATAAGAAAAATGACAATTTGCAGCTCATCGTCAAAATCTACCGCATGTGTAGGGTTTCCTCATTAGCCATGTTTCTGTCTGTGATAGTTTTTTTCTCTGTTAAACTGTTCGGTATTCATGGGGCACATTTCTCATACGTATATAATTTAATATAACGCATGCGAATTCCAGGAATACATATGATTTAATGCATGCATTCACTGCCTGAGACCAGAAGTTGAGGTTGTCTTTCCACCCCTCACGTTTGCAGAAGG
The DNA here is from genome assembly GCF_022747635.1 of Hetaerina americana. Lineage (NCBI taxonomy): Eukaryota > Metazoa > Arthropoda > Insecta > Odonata > Calopterygidae > Hetaerina > Hetaerina americana. The sequence goes on along the minus strand of NW_027286292.1, from coordinate 2,849,690 downwards.
CCACCGATGGTGTTCCCATTAGAAGAGGGAAAGAAAGAGATAGAGGTTATTTACATTAATTGTTATTTAATTATTTTTGTGCTCTGACGCTTGATATCTTCAAAGTAAATGCTCTGGGTCAAGGTTGTCGGAGTTTAGGGGAGACTTTTGAATGTTTTTTTGCATTCTGAGTGAGAGTTGGTGAGCAGAAGTTGTCCGATTGAAGTAAAAATTCACTAAAAACCGGAAAGTCGAGCAGATTAAGTATAATTTACCGCTTACATCTTTTATAAAATCGTTTTTAACCCATTAATTTAATTTCGTTATTCTGCTAGTAAAAACATTAGAGCAATAGAAATCATTCATCTCTCACGGGAGTAGCATATTATGGAAGTGAAGACGCTCAAAAAGTTGCTCATTTAGCGAAAAATAACTTAATCTATGAATTTGGATACCACGAGCTACCGTATTCAATACAGATATTAGCATGGGATGGCATCCGCATGTTAAAAATTCAAGTGAGGCGTGCTGAATGACTTTCAACTACTCATAGTTTGGAGGAATTAACGGATAGAAGAGTTTCTGCCTTTTGTAGATTTTAATTTTAAAAATACCATTGGATGCAGTCGATAAACTTGAGAAATATACACAAAACACTTTCCATTATCTGAGTCAATAGCGATGAAAATAGAAAAAGTTCCACTGTAGATCGCTAGCCTTATCTTATAAACCCTAAAGAAATTTGATATTCTGTCCGAAATAGAAATCGCCATAAAATCTTCATTGTGCATTTAGAATCTGAAGAGCATCCAGTTATTAGTTTCCTCGATTCAGAACCAGAGAAAAAAAAGCCTTTGATTTTTCAACAACAGGTAATATAATAATGTGGACACATGTATGAACTTTGTACAGAAATGATTCAATATAAGCTAAATGATGCTAAAGGCATCGTGGGTGATTTTTATGGAAATGATGTAATTGAAAAAAGTGTGCCGCTCTGTCACTCGAGGTTGACTGAGCTAATATTTTGGCAATACCAAGCGACGAATTTGATGCCGCTTGACAAGAGGCTCGTTCATGATCTGTTATAAGCCTCTTCCCAATATTTAATAGAGCAGAAAAAATTCAATTTGAAATTCATAGTTTAAACAATATAAATGCTTTTATTAATTTTTGCTTCGGCTGTTTCGTTATTTTGCTATAATTAATTAAAGGCGAGCGAATACAATCGTTTTATTGCTAACAGAGTAAAATAGTGAAACAAGTAGATAGATTTCCTGCGCAAAAGTATCCAAGATTGTCCGTCACCATTCGGCTTACCAATTGGCGTTATTCACTCCGCGTAAATAATTAATTTTTCGGCGAGTCTTAGCTAGATATTATAATAAATACATGGAGAAGGTTCAATCGTTCTAAACCTCGCAAAATTTAAATTCACAATTCCTCATATAAACGACATTTTTGCCTAATTTTCCCGCTACGCACTACTTCGAATACCCTTTCTTTAATGACTCAACATATTTGGAGCTTGAATAAATTATATCACCTTGGATGATTCCGAAGAGAATTATAAGTGAAAATGACCTTGAACAAATAGAGTAATTTACAGCAATTTCCTCTACTCTTTATCTCAGATTAACAGCTATTAATGTCGCATGTCAACCTAATTTGCGCGAACCGCCCTAGTCAAAGCGGGTTCGCGCCGCATGACCGGTGTTACACCCTTCCTTCCGACACCCTGCCTCCACCCTCCGGATCATGACATTCTCTTGGGTCGCCATTCTTACCCGGGCAACGCCCTCCGGCGTCTGCGCTCTCAGCGATGGTTTCATTTGAGCGACGTCAGATGGCGGGTGCGGCGCCGATGCTGCGAGAGGAATTGGAGGGGATGGCCGGAGGCTGTCACATTACCTCCGTCCTTGAGGGCGCCGAGGGAAACGAAGAAGGGTTGAGATGCTCTTCTCTAGATTTCGGAGGTATTTAGGTTGGGGCCCAAAGGAACAATTCTCGGTGGGATTAGAAACTGGATTATTCGTGCGGAAAGACGCTATACATCCGATTTTTCGTGGAGGTTGGATTTTGAACCGAAGGCTTTGGCAAGGGTTTAAAATGTGGGTTAAAGATAGGTATAGGACGGCAGGTAGAAGGGTGTGGCATTAAAAATACCTGTGCGTCGTAGATATATCTCTTACGCATTGCTTAACTACGTGCCATACTACGCATACGTGCTAAACTAATGGTTAGCTCGTTCCATTCTTATCAAATAATTGGAGGTAACCAGTGTGAAAACCTTTTGCCAATCAAAATAATATCCCTGGGTTCTTAAACATATTTCATTTCTCCTTGAAAATATCTAGCTTATGTCAATAAACAGACTTCTTATAGAGGTCTGTTTATTATTGCTGCGAGAGTGCGGTAAATATTGGCGGTTTAATATACACGGTCATAGGTTTGAATTGCCATATTCGGTTTGTTTATTTCTGCACGGCATTCATATAAGCTAGAAATCAGTTTTGCTCTAATAGTAATGAAAATACTATAAAAGTATCTCTGATTCAATGCCAAAATATTCTTAACAGTTTCCATAACCATAATATAGCTGGTCTGCCAACTAAATTAGGTGAATTTGAGAGTATCATTCTTGAGATCCTGAGACTCCGTTAAATTACCCACAGTTAATAATCAATAGCAGTCTTCACTCCAGGTTCTTTGAAATTTGATTTACAATTTTTATTCCTCAACTCTAATAATATACTTACATCTTTGATTTTCAATCAATACCCGTGGTAAATATATCATGAAATGAACTATTATATATATATATATATATATATAAATATATATATTATATATATTTGACCATTTATTCCGGAAAAAGGAAATACTCCTCCTGTTAATGGCATATTATTTGAATATTATTCATGCTAAAACTGAAATTCCACTCCACATTAGTACGTAATTGAAAAAAGAATCATTGTATGAGCCACATTTGTTGTATTAACATTTTTAGTAAAACGTTGGTAAAATATGTAGCCAAAATTATGTGTATCCACACAATTCTTTCCTCTAATCATTCATTATCTGAGCCACTCAATGCAAGCGGTGGCTCACAGCATTGCGTTTAGGTGCACCAGGAACCTGGGTAATTCTTCTACGCCGTGGGACCAGATGACGAAGGTGTCGTTTCTTGTCATAGGTGTTAAGCGCGTTAATTTCAACTCACTCTAGGTAAAATTTGACTACCACTGACCACAGTGGTGATCCTATTGTTGCTCTTTTTGTCTGTTGATAGTAACTCCCATTGCACAGGAAAAAGGTATTCCTCAGACGATGTTTCACCAATTCCGGAAAGTCTCCAGGTATGCCCGACGTGGTGAGTCCTCTGACGATCTCCACTGAGTCTTGGATAGGCACGTTGGTGAATAGTGACACCACGTGAAAACTGACCATGATGTCTTCCTTTTTCACTAAGATGTACATCAAGATTTTGACAAACCAGGTCAGTGTACTTAACGTACAAGGACGTTTTTCCGACGCAGAATTGTAGTGGCAGGAGCCCAAAAACGCACAATACAGTTGCATCCAGTTCTCAACGAGTACGAAAATAAGGCGACAAATACCATTTATTGGCGTCATCCAAAAGAGGAAAAGCAACGGGAACTTGCAACACGCCGTTAATTGGAAGTCAGCCCACACGGATCGGTACCTCAATGCCTACTCGCTTCACCATCCATCTGAAAAGACCGCTTCGATTCCCACTCTCATGCACCGGGCGTACACCTTGTCCGACACTGACTCCTTGGAGATGGAATTGAAACACCTGACGACTGAACTACGCCGGAATACGTGACCGAAAAGGGCCGCGAAGGTGGAAAAGAATTTCCATCGTCTGATCACCCATGAAAACGGAGATGAAGAAGCAGCACAACCAAGGTCAGAAGACCCCATTCCATATGACCTCCGAAAGGATAGCCAGAATCCTCAACAAACACGATGTGGGGACATGGTTTAATACTGTCACCAAAATAAACAGCTTCTTAAATCGCCCATAGGACAACATCCCTAAGGAGTTAACTGGAGTTGTTGTCGCGAGGGACATAGGTGGGGAAGGATGGGTCGATAAAGCATGAAGTCATATCTTACTTTAAATACATTTATTGTCTAGAGACCCACACAACATACAGCAAGAACAGTAAAACCCTTGCATGACATATAACAATCCACGTACACTCACGGGATAAGTCGGTAAACCTTGCTCGGTCCTCCCGGTCGCCGGCTGGTCGCACTGGTAGCACGCCCTAGCTAACGATCCCCTTCACTGTCGCCGGCTGGTCGCACTGGTAGCACGCCCTAACCAACGATCCAATGCGAGGCAAGACACAAGACTGCTCTCCCCTTAGGCATGGGGCTCTTATATACCGTCCTTAGCAGGTACGGTACCCGTTATTCATCCTCAAGGAGTGACGTCGAGGCGAGCCCAGCATTGACCATTGCCCGGTGGGGGTAAATGAGGGTTAGGGTCTCGTGGCCCCCCGCAGGCAGGATGCTGCACGTGGGACCCATGTCCTTTGCAGGATGCTGCACGTCGGACCCATGTCCTTGCGACAGTGTATACATACTCTGAGCCATGCTCATGCGGCAGATCTAACATTGGGGTGGCCTGCTGATCACTTACGATAAGGACTAAAGAACATCGTTGGGCGGTGGAAAAGAAACAATTTAACTAATCAGCCGTGGCCGAGCATATTTGGAGTGAGTCGGGACACGTCATTGGCTTCGAGGGGGTTAAAGTAATAGCCATATTTCATAAATAGTAATAGCCATAAAGGAAAAGCCATATTTCCTCCGGCATTTCCATTACCTATGTACTTAAAATCCTAAAAAGGCCACGAAACATCAACAGGGACGATGGATATTCATTGAGCAGTGCGTGGAAAAGGACCAGTCAATCAGAGCGCGGTACCATACCACCAGTCCCTATATAAGGTGGACAAGAAGCTTCTAAAACACCTTTGGCCTGAAGACGCTGGCAGAATAGGCAGCGAAACTGTCGACACCGGAGGCAACTAACGCGGATGGATAACGCGTAAGTGCAGAGACAAGTTGCTCAACGCCGCGGAAACCTTCATACGAACAGAAAACATTTTTCTTGTATGCGCTGACTGCACGTGAACTCTCTTCTTTCCAATTAGTAAAAATTCAAGCCTTAAAACAATAATGTCTTAAGTTTGTTTTTATGTAACTTTCTCTCCTTGCCACAGTGTCCCTCTATTTCGAACTTTTTCTTTACCCAACGAAATCAGAGATGCTGAATTAGAAGGATTTTAAATAACCATATGCTGAGCACCAATACATATTACTAGTATATATTTGTTCCGAAATTTCAACTTCAATAAAATAATTATGTTTAAAAGTCGTGACTAATCTTCTAAATGCCAAAGCGCATTTTAAGACTGCGGCAGGTATCTCAACAGTAACTTTTGACGGAGTCATCCGCTAATATGTATTTTAATGCAACAATTTCAGTCCCGCAGTTTCTTGGAATTTGTCAAAGGTTAAAACAGCCTAAGTGTTTCAAGTCGTCTCTAATGCACGTCACGCACGACTATGAATGCATGTGGCATTGTATTTACGGTATTTCGTCACCGCATCTTGTTCCTTTAAAGCCTAAAGCCAAAGCCAAATTTCAGAGTTTAATAGGACACCCAAGTGCATCTTTTGACAAATTATTTCCAAGATTTTTTCCGTTGTATGCAGTTCTTTTGCTATGGCATCAAAACTTAAATAAAATCGTAAAAATAAATTTATAAAATGTAATAATGTCATTAAAAATGAAATATCTATGGGAATAAAACATTAACTTAAGGCATTTCAAGATATGCAATTTAATTTGACTCCCGTATCAGTTGTTCAAAGTCATCACGATTTCTGGTAATAATTGGTTTACATGCTGTTTATTATCTTTTTAGTGGCATTTGACACGTAACCAAGTCAATTTTTAATTATATGAAGAAATGTGCCATAAATAATCTTCCATATACACCAATCATTAAGGATGAAAATTAATAATATTTGAGTCTTCTTCCAAAACTCTCCCTGGCAAATATAAATCGACACTATCTAAAAGAAGATCATTGGGTATCCTTTAGATTTATTCAAATAAAGAGAGTATTTAAAAGTTCTGCCCGGAGCAATTTTCCTCGCTCGTGTCCTTCCTTCCCTCGTCCATTGTCTCCCACCTGGTAAAACGTTCGCAGTGAATCCGTGGGGAGGAAAACCGTGGATGTGGGTAAAAAAGATTCATAGTTAGGCTTGACTATGGAGAAGACACATTAATGACCGACTCTTGAAAATGGTCATCAAGGCTAGGTTACTTTAATTTAACTCCTGTTTGCAGTGACTTTTCGTATTCCAAGCATAGATGCTTGAACGGAGTTTTGTGATTTTGAGACGGAATCATGCAACTTCTTTGGCTGAGAGATTTAAAGCAGTAGTTGTTTTTAGTATGACAATATCTTTAGCTAAGACTCTTATTCTGATTTATTATTATTCTTACACTCCAGTCCCCTCTGCCGAGCAAATAAGATAGGGATCTCTATCTGAGGTTTAGCTTTATATGGAACACTTCAATACTCATTCCATACTCAATTTTAAATAGAAATATCTCAGTCGGACCATACACACGTATTAAATAAAATTAATTGAAAGGTTGATAGACTGGAAACAAATTCTTTATCACATTTATATTGGTTTTTAAATAGTTATAGTTCCGTAGTCGCCTCCGTAGGTAGAAGAAAATTACTTTCCGGTGTGTCCTTTGCATATTTTTCGAGGTAATCTAATCCCTGACTCCACCCACATTCCATCAACCTTTTATTCCCTTTTTCTTTTATTATTTGCCGAAGAACTTCATGGTCAATGCCACGAGTGCCAGGAAAAATGGAAATTAACACAATTATATGAAGTGCGTTTCCTAAAAAATATAATTAAGCACTAAGTTCTATCTGTTATTGCACCACCAGGAGTGATTAAAAGAACATTTTATGTGAGAAAGATCAATCCAACATTTCTCCATGCGAAACCATCACGAGGACTATTATAAAAAAACTAAGTGACGATTTTAAACAGAGTTACTAAATATTTAGTAGTCAGTTGGAGGAGACATTGGTTAAGTTAAAAAAATTACAGCAATGAATCTAATGTTTTGTGATACCATTGAGAGATTCCAATGACTGATCCCATGTAGCGATTTCTATCTAGTACGTTACTTGTTCACCACTTAAGAATATTAAATTAAAACTGAATATATATACTTTGCTATTTCAAGAAAAAGTAATGATTATCGTGGCTAAATAGCTATTATAATCATGTACCCGAGATAAATGGCATTGATCAGTCGGTAAAATTTGGAGAGTTTTAAAATCTGTGTGCAAATAGCTTTACACTGTCCAAAATAGAAATATTTCTCTATGCTTTTTAAAGTTCCCACCTCAGTTCTTGTAGCAACTCTCTTCTTTTGGCGAAACAAGTATTTTATTTTTTACAGCAAAAAAATCTTTCACTCGAGGAATTGCGACCCCATCTAACTCAGAATACAAATTCCCATTCCACATATTTCCATCCTTCTAGCAATGCGTTTAAATGGTAGATGTAGGTTACCAAAGTGATCCAATATTAATTAATTTATGAATTAATGGAGGAAAATTACCGTCAGAGGCTTAATGCCAAATTAAACCGTCGAATAATTCGATTTCAATTTAAGGAAGCATCAAAAAACTATTCCAGAAACAGTTAATATAATGCACAAATATTTATTTTATTCAGAAGTAAACTACTGCGTATTTACTCCTGAGATCTTTATTAAAATCATGTTGGTTTTATAATTAGCCACTCATGCTCTTCTTACAAGCGATTTATGGAATATAAGTTACTGGTAATATGATGTGAATGATAATAACTGGCAAATGTTTTCGTGAAAAGCACCATTTTATTTAATTATTTTATGTATTTATTTATTTTGCATTAGTCCGAAAACAGCACTTCGACTTTTACATCGGACTTTTAACGTTGATATAACAATTTGACGTTGACATGCACCCATATTTTCATAGGTAAGAGGTTGTGAATTAATTCTACTACTCATAGCTCCGAAATAGGGTTTGGATTGCACGGCAGGAGAAGGGGTCCACTGAGAACAGAGTTATGGAATTTGGTTGGACAAGTTTTTCTTTCTGAATATTTAAAAATAAAAATGAAATAATAATAATTTAATCTAATCGTGCATATGATCCAATTATTGAAAAACTCCTAATTCGCTTTTTTAATCAAAGAATTTTAGTATTCTTAGATAGACATTTGAAGAATGGATATATATTTTTGTTATTGAATAACTATAACCTTGCATTAGAAATAAATTTAAAATAATTCTTCAGACTACAAAAAAGAAAATTTAACGCCATAAGCACATTCAGCGAATCACTCAGTTAAATGTTATAATCGCGGTATCGCCCGTAATTTTATTGAATTAAAAAAAAATAACTTGATATTTATGGATAAAAATGTTTAGTTAATCTCATTAAATACAGCGCTTAATTTTACCAAATTGAAATATATTTTTATTTAATCTGAAATGTGTTACACGGATAATTTAAATCGCTTTGTGAATCGACTCTGAAGTTTTAATCACTGCTAATACTACATCAGTTAAATGACATTGGCATTTAATTGTATTTATATGAAAATGATAATTTTTAATCATCTCTTTTTTTATTTTTAACCTTTAATTCTATGAGAATTTCACTTCTTTCACTATGAGAAAAAACACTTCTAGAAGTTATTAAAAATCAACATCGACACAAACTCCCCGTGATCCACGAAAAAGATATGTGACAGGGGGTGAAAGGACCAGATTGGAATGGTCAGTGATAAAGGAGTACATAGTAGAGGAAGGGAAAAGGGAAAAATGTTCTCTAAAAACCTATCAAATAATTTGCAAGTTTGTGTAGCATTTACAGGCTGGAAGAAGATTTCATTAAAAACTAGGGTTAATTCACCTAATAAACTAATAATTTCATGCAAAAAAGGAAATAAAAATGTGCCAAAACCATTTACACCACAGACCTCCAGAACAAAAAGACAGGTTATGGAGGACTGAAAAGTAAGAAGGGGTGAAATTGTACATATTTGAGTAACACTAGCTATTCCCTATACGCTGTCGGAGACAAGTGGAATTTTTGATATCTCTAACCCTACACTTACCCGTTTAGCCCGTGGGAAGGAGTTCTTGAGTCTGCTGATTCTATATCTACAAGGGCAATTCGAAAAGTAAGTTCTCCCTTTTTTTCACGAAAAATCAAATTAATTCTCAAATTTATGTGCATCGTATGAAAGCTTGAGCATTTAGCTATTTTTATACATAGTCGCCCTAACGATCAATCACTTTTTGCATCCTTGTAACACGCATTTTAATACCGGCGTCGTAACTTTCTCCCGCCGCGTCACGAAGCCAACTGACGACTGCTTCTTCAGACGACGACCTCCTCGTCTGACTTGAATTGCTGACCTCTAAAGTGTTTTTGGAGGGCGGGAAACAAATAGTACTCGCTGGGGGCCACCTCCGGGCTGTTGGGAGTGTAGTCGATGGTATCCCAGCCGAATTCATTGAGTGGGGTGGTCGTTTGATGTGACACATGGGGACGTGCATTGTCATGATGCAAACACACTCCTCTGGTGAGACACCCTGTTGTAACCGAGGACCTCCGACACCATATTATGCACGGAGAAGTAGCCACTCTCTTTATTAAGGCCTACCTTTAACTCATGAAGGGTAATTCTCCGGTTATGGCGCACCATCTCGTCAATTGGAGATCCTCGTTGATTCCGTCAAACTCGGCCGCCCCGATCGCTGCTCATCGTGGACGTTTTCCCGGCCCTCAAAAAACTCCCTGCACCACTTCCGTACGTTTTTGATGTCCATACACTTCCCACCGTACACTTCCACTAAATGGTGATTAATTTATATCGGAGAAGCAGTCGTCAGTTGGCTTGGCGACGCGGCGGGAGAAATGTACTACGCCGGTATTAAAAAGCTGCTTACAAGGATGAAAAAAGTGATTGATCGTCAAGGCTATGTAGAAAAATAGCTAATTTTTTTTCTCACCTTTCTCCACCTTTCCAACCATGCACGCAAAGGTGAGAATTAATTTGATTTTTTATGAAAAAAAAGGAGACCTTACTTTTCGAATCGCCCTCCTATTTTCCGCATTGTAATTCACGATCCAAGCGACCAATGTATGTTGGAGTGCAAATAATTTTCGAGACCTTGCTGCTTAAATATGCGGCTCTGCATTAATTTAGGAGGTTTAGCCTAGCTTTGAATCATCTATCCTATAATGGTTCCCACCCCAACTCCAGAAGTATTTCTATAACGCTTTTCATTTGATTGTCATAGTTTTAAACGAAACCTTGAACGTTGAACCATCTCAATTAGCCTTTTTCAGTCCCATACACTGCATGCATATTCTAAATGAGGCCTTACAAGAGCATGTTAACAACGTTCCTTTGCCTTATAGTCACTTCTGCCAACAATTCGTCTACTTAAACCCAGTTGTTTATCTGCTTGCCCGCTGATTTTACGTATGTGGGTACCCGCAGTTAAATCGTTAGTTATAGTAACATCTAGGTATTTTCCCGTATCAACTAATTCTAGGTCAACTCCAACTAATTATGATACAAATCCCGATGATTTTTTAATGAAATTTACCACCGAACATCTATTAAGGTTTAATGACAATCCCCATTTTGAACCCCATTTAATAATGCAATCTAGATCCTAGAATAAATCGATCCTCACCCCAAATATCTCCCGATAAATTACAGTATCTCCTGCGGACATTCTAATCTTAATTTTCACTTCGCGGCTCAAATCATTAACAAAAATCAAGAAAACGATTACCCAATCACAATTCCCTGAGTTACCCCCGAGGTCACTCGTGCGCTGTCGGAAATGGCGCTGTTAAGGACTACCCACTGTTCCAGCTCTGTCAGAAAGTCATCAGCCATATTTATTGCACTCTTGTTTTTACCTGCCAACTTTAATTGGTAAATTAGTTTGCCATGTGGGAAACTATCATATTCCTTTTGAAAATCCAAAAAATCGCATGGACTTGCCTACCACCCTCACCCGATAAAAGTAATTCATATGTAAATAGTCCAAATTGGGTCTCACGTGAGCGGGTTTTCCTGAGTCGATGCTGATTGTAATTTAAAAAGTTAATGTTATCCAGGTATCTCATTATCAAACTAACAATAATTTGTTCCGAAATTTTGCAACAAATGGAAGTGAGAGAAATAGGCCTGTAATTACTGGGGTCTTCCAGTCACCAGTTTTATGAAATAGGCGTTATCTGCGTGGTTTTCCAATTCTTACCGAGTTTTCCCTCTATGAGGGATTTCTTGAATATGACTTGGGGATACAGGGCAACATTAGGAGCTGAATGTTCTAACAACCTAGCCGGTATATCTTTAGGAACCTGGGATTTGTTGAATTCAATCTCTTTAAGCAATTTGATAATTCCTTATTCGTGCGCTGTAATATTTGCCATTAGCTCAGTATGTGTTGTACCTGGGAGATCCTCGGTGGCAACATCGTTCGTGAAACCGCTTTGGATGGATTTATCGAGAACATTAGCTTTTCCTTCACTGTCAGAGTGAATGATAAAATTACAATTTATTTGAGTAAGCCACGGTTTACTCACCTCCTTTTAGCTCCCTAACATATACCAGAACGCTTTAGGACCACTGTCAAAAGACTCGCATCGTTCTTTACGTTTAAAGGCGCTTCGCAATCGTACTTCGGTTTCAATTTTAGAAGACCCATACTTGTGCAATTAAGATCTATTATCCCAGGGAGATATGTTCTTACCTTCTCTCTTTGCTCAAAAGTGTAACATGCTCTGCTTTCGGAGGGCTTTCCTAAGACCATTATTGTACCACCTGGAGTCGCGATTTGTTTTCACGTTTTTATAGGGATGAAGTCTGTGATGCCTCTTTGCATAATATGGAGAAATTGTGTCCAAGCTTCTTCTAAGTTGACAAGACTTCATCGCATTATGAACTTGGGTAATGAAGAGTTTAATTGGTTGTAAAACTTTTAAAGGTCTACTTAATGATAATGATATATTTTTCTTTTTGGTTTGATACTCATTTTTTATTTTTACGTCGAATTTTACATGAACGGATTTATAGTCACTCAAGCCCTCGTCATTAGCTACACTAATAATTTGCTCCGATGTGTTCGTAAGAAATAGGTCTAATATGTTCTTTCCACGGGTGAGTATGTGTACTGCTTGATGAAGGGAGTTTCACTGAACTAATTTCAATGATGAATTACAAGAATCACTTCATGAAGTTTTCTCGGGTCTTCCACCGGGTCAGGCGTTCAATATTGGCCGACGTTTCGATGCCCGACTCGTGCATCGCCCTCAGGGTAGATCTACCCTGAGGACGATGAACGAGTCGGGCATCAAAACGTCGGCCAATATTGAACGCCTGACCCGGTGGAAGACCCGAGAAAACTTCATGAAGCAAATACGCCGAGAAAGCACCAGATCTTACTACAAGAATCACCGTTACGGGTCCGAGTTTTGATGCTATTGCTGCCCCAATTTACACCCGGGAGTTTAAAGTCACAGAATTACTTTTATTATTTTTACGCATACATTTTTGTATATGTTCGTCGAGTGCATGATTTTATAAGAAGAAATTCGCTTTCTATCCTAGAGGAATTATTTTATTTTCGCCACCGTTCAGAAACTCCTAGGGGATAGGGGGATGCATATAGGAGTAAGAGACATGCAGCAACACTTCCGATAATACTAATAACACCACCAAACTATATGACGATACATCCTGTTCTATTTATCGAATTCACTTCGGCCGTAAGCAGTCGTAAGAGCCTGTTCCGTAAGCAATGCGCCCATTGATTCGCGCTCGCCTCCGTGCGCACAACCATAGGCTTGCTCGACTAAAACCCTCCCCCGCACTCGGAGAATTTCTGACGGTGCGACGAAATAAGGTCCTCGTCGCTGGGGCCGGATTTGATTTATTGGTCGGCCGATGGGGTGGGGGCAGCGGACGGAGAAAATGAAATGGTATATGTTTCTCTTTTTTAAATGGAAAAGAAAGGAGCATGGTGTTCACGTTGGGAACCACACGGCGGGAACTTGGAAAGTGTGCGAACGCCGTGGGGAGGTGGGGTTAAGGGTAGTGCATGGGTTCCACAAAGGTGGGGTAGGCGTGCGGGAAGGGAGGAGGGGAACGGGCTCGAGTTCAGATCGGTGGGGTGAGAGGGTGAAGACGTGTTTAAAAAGGGTTGCCGGAAGCAAATGAACGGGGCGGGAGGGAGGCAGTCTTCAGGCTCTCCGTGGATTTATGGCACCGGGGGCCGTATTTTAAGGCTCGTGGGGGAATTAATGTGACAATGTTGGCGAGACCGGGCGTAGGGTAAAAAAATTCAACCGCCTTAGGGATTTCGGCGGGAGGAGTCCCCAGGAATTCTGGGAAGGTTTAGGGGGGAGGCAGACCGCTTGGGTTGCGTGTGGTGGGAGGGAGTTAGGTGAGGTGGGTGGAGAGTTAGGGGGAAGGGTTTGAATAAGGGAATTGGAAAAATGTCCGCGATGCATGCGGGAGGTACGGGAGACGTAATCGAGGGTTGATGGGGGCCGTAGAGAGGGGCGCGCTAAGATGGCCATTTCACTCGACGAAACTAATAGTGAATTAAATACCCTGGTAGCTTGGATCGGGTGGCACTCTGAGGGAATCGGAATAAAAGTGCCGTAAATCATATTCATTTTACTACTCTTCGACCCAAGCCATGCTCAAATTTACCAGCCTTCTTTTGCCCTAGAGGAGATCACTTACGGTGGAACGGCAAAAAAAGACGGGATTTGTTCCGGGATATGTTTAAAAGGGGACTTTATTAACCCAGTTAAACAGTGTTTTTTAGGTTTATGCAGTTAAAATGAATGCTACAGCACCCAAATTACTTGCCTCTAATTTTCTCCACAACCCATTCTCTTTGGCACTTTCAGACGCAATTCTCAAAGAATAGGTATCATTTTAGAGGATCCAATTGTCTCCTAATGCTGGAACATTTGTAATACTTCCGGTTCATTGATCGATTTTATCGCAGATTGAATGGATTGCAGGAGTAATTCGAACATTTCATGGCAAAAGGTTAGAATGCGTTCTGCCTTTGTGAAACATTAGAGCATTTATTATTTTAATTATTAGTTAAAGAGTATGAAAATACTACTTTTGGGCCATATAAATTTGATAAGTAAATGTTGTTTAGTTAAAACTATAAGTCTACAGCAATGAAGACATGAATGGATAAGTGTTTCATTGTTGGATTTCTCTCTCCGCCGTCTAACGGCTACGGAATGTTTTTCATGAAACCCGGGACTAATTACTACTACATCACTGACTTCCCTACTTTTAGAATGTCTCCCAGGAATCTTTCTATTCCGGTACCTCCCGGCCATTAATTAACTAAACTTAAAGCTGTATTCAAAAAGTTATAGTCTTATTTATAGGGAAAGTTGACTAATCTATAACCATGAACTAGAGAACAACATACACAGAGACTGAAATTAGGCTGGCAATGAAACGGAGGGTTATGGGTAAGGTTGGCCACAAATACCTTTTTCATTTAATTTGATGCTGCAAAAAGCAAAATAAAAGACAAGACAAACGACAATGAAAAATCCAGATCTGACAAAAATAGTTTTTCAGTAAATTTAGGGCATAAAATCTCTACGATGAATGAAGTGGGCCTCTAATTAGAGGTGGCCACTACGGAGAAACTCCCCCAAAACTTTGGCATAAAATTGCATAGTTGAAAAACGAACCTTCTGCTATGACGCTCCTGAGATAAATTAGAACAAAACACTTGAGTTGACGGAAAATGTTCAAAGAAATTTTGGTTCATGAAAACTAGAATACAGGTAAATTAAAATTTGGCCGTGAAAAAACGGTTGCACTAGGTTACATGTGATAAATTCATTTTTATTTACACAGCAGTTGGAGTAGATTATTAAATTAAGTTGACATATGGAAAAAATCAAGGAAAATTATTGTGAAAATTCTCGATCTCGAACTCGAACCCTCGATTCTCGAGCTATGATAGGATCTATAATATGGTAACGGAGGGAACTAAATCGAGAGTGCAAGGTTAACCTCATTTACCATTAGACGGCGTAGAACGTCACTGCAACCATGAAACCAACGACTCGACTAAATGTACTAGGATTGTATACGAGGCCTGTTCAAAAAGTATCGCGGATTTTGAATTTTCGCGGGTTAGGTTTATTTGATTTTCGTTTTTTTTGGCGTTATGTTGGTACCTATGTCTATCACTTATGCTGAAAATTTTGGCCATTTTCAATGTTCAATTAATTGTTAACAACTGACTTGCTTGGACGTGTTTTGGCTTGTCTTCGATTTTTGCCTCTTCCAAAAAATGGAGTAAAGATGTCCTATCAAATTTTGTGCGAAAAGCGAAATTAAGTGCATGGACGCATTTCAAATGTTGACTGTGGCATACGGAGAAGCTACCTTGCACCGAAGCAACGTTTGTTTATCGGTGGTACAAACGGTTCTCCGAGGGCCGAGAAGATGTGAAGGACGAAGAGCGTACCGGACGCCCGAGCACGTCAACAACGGACGAAAACATTGATGAAGTGAAGAAAATAGTATTGGCCAATCGTCGAATCACCGATAGAGAAATGATGAGGACCTAAACATATCGATTGACTCGTGCCTTTCCATTTTTGCCAATGATTTGGGCATGACACGGGTCGCCGCGAAATTCGTACCAAAATTGCTCAATTTCGACCCAAAACGGCAATGCATTAACATTGCTAATTACTCCGTCCGCGACGACCCAAACTTGCTACAGAGGGTAATAACTGATGACAAATCATGTGTTTATGGTTATGACGTGGAAACTAAAGCTCAATCATCCCAATGGAAGCTGCAGCACGAGCCAAGACTGATGCCTTCTTGATGAGTTCTTGCCAAAGGGTAGAGTAGTAAATAAGGAATATTACCTGTAAGTTATGCGCAATTTGCGCGAAGGAATAAACCACAAACGCCCGGATATGTGGAAGAACAAAAATTGGCTTTTGCACCATGACAACGCCCCTGCTCACACATCGTTGCTTGTGGGCGAATTTTTGGCCAAAAACAACACACCAATAATGCCGCAGCCACCGTATTCTCCAGATCTGGCCCCAAGTGACTTTTTCTGGGTCCCGTCACTGAAAAGGCACATGGAATAACGACGCTACGCCATGATAGACGAGATAAAAACTGCATCGAAGGAGGAGCTGAACAAGATCACAAAAAATGATTTTTTGAAGTGATTCGAGGTTTCGGAAAAACGTTGGCTTAAGTGCATCATATCGAATGGGGATTACTTTGAAGGGGACAAAATAGATATTCATATATAAATAAATATTTTTTGTAAAAACACAGAAGTCATGATACTTTTTGAATAGACCTCGTATTTTGGATTCTAAAGATTAATGCCTAGGGAAATCGTCACAATTATTCACATATCATTGGTGATACCGGCTGTAGACCATATTGGGAAATAAACGCATTATACATTTTATTTAGAAATTTTAGCAGAGCGGGTGAGTCGAGTGAGTGATGCAACCTCTTCTTTAACCAAAGGGTTTGAGAATTAAGTCCCACCTCGTTCATAGGCGTTCTGCGAATCCCTAGTGGCTCGACTCTTCAGATACACGATGAGAAAGCCATGAGTGGTTTATCCGAATCCAAGAGTCGTGTGCCCTACCTTTCCTCCGCAGAGGGCAGTCAGTTTTTTTCACTCCGAATGAAGAAGAAAGAACACACTGAAAATTAATATTGGCTTAGGAGTGCAAATTTCATATTGTATGAGAGTCTATTTTGGAGCTATTCACTCGCATATATTTCAAAAAATTTTGATGACAAGTGTGTTTAAGAATATGTTTTGGAATTTTATATAGTCACCTAGGTTTACGAATAACGCGTGATTATAACTCAGCCGTTTTGCATTTGAGAACTAATAAGATAAATGGCTGGGCAAAGACGAATATACGTGTTTACAGTAATTTAGAACCGTTATGTAAGAACACATTTATGTGCGACCAATAACTTACAGCGTGCAGTAGTGCAACCTTGCATTTGATCAAATCAACTTTTCACTGTCGTTAACGGATGATGTGATGAGACCATAACATTTTATCATATCTACAGTGATGTGAACGAAAAATATTTTGACTTTTGCGAATTATTTGCTTCATTTTCACTATTTTTGTTCAAACGCAAGACATCATTGGAATTAATTTTACATCATATGTCCAAATGAAAGCATTCGTGACTTTTTGTTTGTAAAATAAACCCTTTGTATATGAAATTGAAATAAAATACGCTTAACGATTGTTTTGACTCATAAATTGGAGCCAGAATGAGAGAAAAATTGAAATACAATAAAAATTAACTCAAATCATTTTCCCTGGTCACCCCTATTTCCGATGTAATTAAAGTTCGGCATATTTTTAAGGATTTTCGTAGCATTTATACAGCGATGGCGACAATTAATGCAAAAAAAAGGGATCATGGTGGTAGCAGGAAACTATGTGAGATTATAAACTAAAAACATTACAATGCACCCAAACGAATACTGCTAAATTATCGACCAATAATTTTGGAACACCGCAGTTCCTTTGAATTAAGTCGTGGTACGGACTGGGCGTTGAATGCTGCACCATTTCCCATTTCATGAAAAATTTCCTCTGCAGAAATTGGAATCCTTTCGATTAGGGTACTATTTGTAATTCAAAAACTTTTTCCGAAAAACTAAGCCGTTAAATATGATACATACTTCATTGGACGGAGCTATGTATGACGGGTTGATTATGCCCATTCGCACACACTTATTTGTTTACGTGCATATATATATATATATACACACGTCGATGTCGTCGAAACGTCAAAACAACATGTGAGTATCCTTTCTTTGTGTTTATACGGTTTAAAAATCTACATTTGTGTGTGTGTGT
Source organism: Hetaerina americana (assembly GCF_022747635.1). NCBI lineage: Eukaryota > Metazoa > Arthropoda > Insecta > Odonata > Calopterygidae > Hetaerina > Hetaerina americana. The sequence continues at coordinate 2,831,601 of NW_027286292.1, read as the reverse complement.
ATATATATATATATATCCCGGGCAAGTCTCTGGGCACCTGCAGCTCCACCCAAGCTATGTGATGTTTCGGGTAACAGCTATTCCTGGGAAACCATAACCGACACAGGGAAAGGAACTGGCCCCCCTACCCTGATGTGTGAATTTCACACGCCGTCGGGCTTAGTACTGGGTAAGCTCTACCATCACCTACCAAACCGACCTTCGGGTTGATTACTGTGTTTATGGTTTATATATATATACGTGAAATAAGTATACATAAACTAATATATATATATGTATATGTGTGTATATATATATATATATATATAAATATATATATATATATATATATATATATATATATATATATATATATATATATATGTGTGTGTAAACACGTGTGTCTATATATGGGTCGCGGCAGGCCAGGGGGTAGAGCGTTGGACTACTGACCGGAGGTTCCTGGTTTCGATTCCCGGGTAAGTGGGCATCTGCAGCTCCACCTCAGCTATGTGATTTTTCTGGTACCAGATTTTCTTGGGAAACCATACCCGGTACAGGGAAAGGAACTGGTCCCTCTATCTTCGAAATAGAACATTCTTCGACGACGCACAATTGCATAACAACACAGATGTAGATTTTTGAAACATAGAAATATAAATAAAGGGCACTCATATATGTATTTTTGACGTTTCGACGGCACGACCGTCTCAACAGCATCCGATTCTGATTCCAATCTTCAGGTCAGTCTGACCTGAAAAAGGTCTCAGAGAAGGCCGAAAACTTAAACTTTCTGAAATGTGTCCTTATACGTGTTGTCTATTCATATTTGTGTGTTCTATTGTGCCGTCAAAATGTTATATTGCTGATGTGAGTGCTTCATGTCACCAATTTTCATCTTGTGAAAGCTTCCTTCGAATTTCTATAATATACGAATACGAATTTCTTCTCCTAACGACCCTAATACTTTGACAATATTTGTCCTAGACACCTCTGGGATAGGAAACTGTTGCACCTGCTTTGGGTTTTGCCCTCCTATTTTAATCTTTAGCTTAGCATTTCTCTTTCTGAAAAACCGTATAACCTTTGCTATATTTATATTAATTCTCATCTCATATCTACCTCACTCAATTTTCAATCCATTCAATAATTCTTGCAATGCCTTATCTTACTGATAAACTAAAGGTGGTTCATCAGGAAATCTATCTGAGATGAATTTCCCCCGGCATTCATTCCTATCTCAAGGTCTTCACATACGTCTTTAATCATTTCTTAAACGTATACTCGTACATTGAACAGCACCGGTGATAATGATAAGACAGACCTGCCTTACACCTCATCCAAACACCGCACATTCGGACTCTCCGTCCCTCACTGGCACCAGAGCAGTCGGAGATATACGAATGTGGATTGCGGACTAGTCTGCTATCCCTCCAGTATATTCCCGTTTTCTGCAATATATTCGTTAGTTTCTCCCAATTCAGCCTACTGAACGCCTTATCAAAATCTGCGAAACAAGGAAATACATCACGATTTGACTCTATGACCTTCTCTATTAAGGTTCTAATTACTGTAATGGTATCACACGTGTCTCTTCCCTTCGTGAACCTTAAATTCTCATTCGTTATCATTTGCGCTACTCTCCATCCTCTTTTTGACGATTTAGAGAACCAATTTAGCACTGTGAACTATTTTTTGATACCGAAATGATCGAGATAGAAAATAAATTTATATTCCGTATTCTTAAGAATCCACCATCTACAGTCTACATTTCTCCCAGCGATTCTCGGCCTTTCGAAGGCGGTCATTATAGATCTCAGCAGGTTGTGTCAAAAGCCATCGTTTCACCTCTCAAAGGATGTCATTTGTATTGTCAAATTTCTGAGACCGTGATTATTTTTCAAGTTCTGAGAGTAAGGAAAAGTTGAGTGGGGCTAAATTCAGAAAATAGGACGGAAATGTCAAAGGTTAATCGCTTCTATTGCAGGTCTTGCCGCGATTGCGATTGCTGGTCACGTCGTCTTTGATTCTGAAGTGAAGTCGGTCGTGGATCACCAGTACGCTGACACCTTTGAGATATGCCGTTATTTATCAATACATTTACGCTCACTTTCGTATCTAAGGTCATTCTCCTTCAAGATTATTTGGATCAAATGTCATATATCTATAAAAATAAAGTCATCTAAATTCTTCACTATGGCAGTTTCATCCGTGAGTCCTCTGTGAGGGGTATGAGGCCAGTTGAAAAATTCCATTAAACTTAGAACTATCGGGCTAATATTTAAATAGGCAGCTATCATTTCATCGTGGATTTGCCGGGTACTGTAATATTTCAAAAAAAGGAACTTTATGACCCGCCCTCAATATTCTCCATACTACGAGTTACCTAGATCTACGGCTTCCTGAGACAAAAAATGAACAATAGTAATTGTAGTTTACAACATTAGGCCAGGTCAGTGGTAGTTCCTATTCAAAAAAGAGAAAGGCAGCAATGCGTGCGTGCTACAGAACGATAAGGTTTATTTCTCACGCAGTTACAGTTGTTATCAGGATTATCCACAAGAGGATGGATAGCAGGGCAAATGATTACATAGGGGATGAGCAGTTTGTGTTTAGGAAGGGGAGAGGTACGCGTAATGCCATAACAGTAATGAGGTCACTAATAGAGGTGAATATAGAATACATTCAGGTTGAGTAGATATGCTTGGTAGACTTCAGAAGGGTGTTTGATATGGTTAATTGGGTAGAATTAAAAAATGTTTTTCAGAAAATTAGAGTAGATTGGAGGATAGGAGACTTATCTGCAACCTGAGCATGACTCAGACAGCTCAGGAACGAGCGGCGAATGGAGAGTCCGGATGAACAGTGTTACAAAGAGGAGTAAAACAGGAGTGTCCACTGTGACCTGTACCGTTCGACGTATATGCAGAGGAAATAGTTGAAGAAGCATGGGAAGAACTGGTGGTAGGAATGTAAGTCGGTGGAGATATAAGAAAATAATTTAGTTATGTGGATGATCAAGCTTAAGTTTGTCAACCAGCCATGGGGTTGCAAACTCTGCTGAAGTAAATAAAAAGTCAGTGCCCTCTTTATGGGATGAGAAGAAATATAAATAAAGCTAATTTTATGCTACTTTCTAGGAATAGGGAGGCTAAGGCTAACGTTAAAATATGAGGACAAAATCTGGGCCAGGTGGAATAGTTTAACTATACCGGGTTTATCTTGGACTAGAATATTTAATTTAGCAGTGATATAAGGAGAAGAATTGCGTTAGGCAAAGAGGTTTTCACAAGGTGAGAGGATTTAATAACAAGGACTTTGGGAAATGATTATAAGACAAGGCTCGTTAGTCCTTGATATAGAGCGTGGTTTTGAATGGCGCGGAAACATGGTCATGGAAGCAGGATGATTAGCATAGTTTGAAGGCTTTTGAAACGCGGTTGTGGAGAGGGATTAAAAATCTAAAGTGGGCAGAAAGGAAAAAAACGAGGAAGTGCTAGATAGGGATGAGAGAGGTCTGTTGTGAGAAAACAAAACGAGACAGTAATAATGGATGCAGAGTATTTTGATTGGCAATGGGATTTTGAAGACACTGAAATAATGGAGAATGTTAGACAAGCGAGGAAGGGGTTGGAGTAGGATATGGATATTGGACGGAATGAAGGCAAGGAAGAGGTAGGTAGAATTGAACAGGGGCATATTGTAAGTTTAAATGTTGGGTCATGTTTTATTTAAAAATACAAGGAAGTGTTCAGTGTAACGTTTGTTATCTAGTTCCTATCAAAAATCCACCTTAACCAGTAGTTTACCAATGATAATAATAGTACGTAAGGTTCAATTGATATGAAGAATACATTTTTAAATCTTGGTTATTTCTTAATAAAAAATGCTTAAAAACCATATCTCCAATTCACCAACCTTGGTTTTTTACTCCAGCCTGTCACTCGGTTTGCATTTATAACTAAAGGTCCTCATTCACATCCTTGCAAAATATGCTCCTCACCCCACCCCCCTTCAAATAAACCCAATAATCCAACATCATCTGGATTTTGTGAATGGCCAAAAGAAGGGCGATGACGAATGTTATGAAATGTCAAACCCAAGGCCTTTCTTTTAAGAGCGCCTCTCCGCCAGCCCACTTTCTTGGTGGCATCGCCGTGGCGCGAAAATCAGGCTCGTGGGGGCGGGGGTTCCGGAAGGGCGGCAAATGGAGGAGGCGCTATGGGCGGGCCATAGGCTGAGGAGGTGAGCGTAGCGGCTTCGGGTCGGGATGGCAAGGGCTGTCAGTGGCAGTCGCTCGACGGCTCCCTGCGCGGATCTCCCAAATGAGTTGTAGCTGGGGGGATCTCCCAAGATGGGGTCGGCTGGCAGCCAGGGAGGCGGCCGGGTGCGTCAACTGCTTGACCTGGCACTGAAGTCGTTCCCACCACAACGCCCAAATTGGCCTGTCACCCTGACACGTCGAGGCAGGCGGCGACGGGACGCCTTCCCGGTCCGCGAAATGCCGGCGAGTTGCCATTCCTTCGTCTCTATCCCCTCCCCGTGCGTCTGCCATCACCCAGTCCCTCCCTCCTTCTGTTCCCCACTATCGTCGACTAGATTGAGTACGAGTGTTGCCGTCAGTTTCCCCGTTGATCCTCATCAAATCGACGCCCTTTTGACCGATTCACGCGAATGTACACATTCTGAATAGAAATTAGTAGTTTACAGCGGGGATCATTTGGACCTCCGTAGGTGGGCGAAACTCAATTTACCTAATGTAATTAAAATGTGCCCGTTCATTTGTTGCATATGATTATAATCTCCATTTTTTGTATAGAATATAGAAACACCACAATTTCATAATCAATATTTATTTGGGACCATGGTTTATATATATATACATATATATATAATTAGGTAATCTACCGGTTAATGTAGGTTTTTCGATGGAAATAATTACTAATTAAATAATTTGTGACCCCTAGCAAAACACAACATCCTACTTTACATCAGGTCCCTCTTCAGCTCTGAGTACTTTCTTCCTCCCTTCATCCCGTCCAACATCCCTATCCTGTTCCTTCCCTTTCCTCTTTTGCCCAACATTCTACCCTCTATCACAGTCTTCAACATCCCACTGCCGGTCTATACCCCCTTCATCCACTTTTCCTGCCTCCAGAGGATTGCTCCCAACAAACCCCTCTCTTCGCCCACCATACCAAGTACTTCCTCATTTGTTTTCTTCTCTGTCCATTTCACCTTCTCCATTCTTCTCCACACCCACATTTCAAAAGCCACCAGTCTACGTCTATTCTCCTGCTTCAATGACCACGTTTCCGCCCCGCACATAGCTACGCTACATATGAAAGTTTTTTGGAAGTCTTTTCTTAACATCCTTACTCAACGTCCCTGTCATTAACTCCCTCCTCCTTTTCAAAGCATCTTTGCCTAGCACAATTCTTCTCCTTACGTCCCTACTACTTTGACCGTGTTGGTCAAAAACACTTCCGAGATACGTAAACTGTTCTACCTGCTCTAGTTTTTGCCCTCCTATTTTAAAGTTTAGCTTAGCCTTTTCCTTTCTAGAAAATCGCATAACCTTTGTCTTATTAATATTGATTCTCATTCCATACCTGTCGCACTGAATTTCCAATTCTTTCAGCAATGCTTGCAACCCCTTGGCTGACTGACAAACTAAAGCTTGGTCATCAGTAAACCTAACTGATTTTACGAATTCCCCGCCCACTTTCATTCCTACCTCCAGTTCTTCCCATGCCTCTTTAATCATTTCCTCTGCATACAGGTTGACCAGCAACGGTGATAATGGGTAACCCTGCCTTACACCTCTTCCTAACACTGTCCGTCCAGACTCCCCGTTCCCCACCCGCGCCTAAGCAGTCTGACACATGTACAGGTTACGTATTAGCCTCCGTTCTCTCCAATCTATTCCTATTTTCTGCAGTATACTCATTAGTTTTTCCCAGTTCACTCTATCAAAAGCTTTTTCGAAATCTACGAAACAGGCAAATACCTCCTGGTTGTGTTCTATATTCCTCTCGATTAATAATCTCATTACTGCAATGGCATCTCGCGTACCTCTTCCTTTCCTAAACCCAAACTGATCATCCCCTAAGTAATCATTTGCTCTACTCTCTATCCTTTTATTTATGATCCTGAGAACAACTTTAGCTGCGTGGGATATCAAACTAATTGTCCTTTAGTCCTCACATGACGTGGCCTTTACCTTTTTCGGAATAGGAACTAAAACTGATCTCACAAAGTCTTCCGGCCAGATTCCCTCCTCATAAATACTACGGATCAGCCCATATAGCCTCTTCCTCCCACATTTTCGTAAGTATTTTAAAAGTTCCGCGGGAATGTTATCTACTTTCAAGGCCTTATTTAGTTTCATCACCCTTGATGCCCTTTCTATCTCATTGCCTAGTATGCCTGGACCTAAGCTATCTTCCTCTACATCATTTTCTTTCTCAATGTCTAACTTTGTTGGTCTGAGTTCTTTACTATACAGTTCTTCTACATACTCCTTCCATCTCTCTTGGATCTTTCCTGTGTCAACTATTACCTTACCCGCCTTATCTCTAACTGTTAGCATAGATCTCCCTTTCTTACTTCCCGATAACAATTTATCTTTGCTGTACAGCGCACCGATTTCACTCTTCCTCTGCAGAATTTCCATATCCTCGCACTGCGTCTTCCACCAAGCTTCTTTTGCTTTATTCGTTGCCCGCCTCAATTTATTGTTTAATTCTTTGTACTTCATTTTGCCTAACTCTGTATTTACATTCTTCCATATACTCCGCTCATCCATCTTTATAATCATCTCATCTGTGATCCATGGTTTCCTATTCGTTTTAGTATTAACGGTTCCAATAGTGTCTTTTGCGGCTTTAGACAACCCTTTCTTGATACTTTCCTATTTTTCTTCGATAGTACTCAGCTCTTTACCATCCTCTATGATTTCCTGTAACGCCTGTTGGTACTCCTTCCTTTTCAAACCATTTAATGCTTCTACATTCCGTTTTCTAAACCACCGCCTTGCCTTATCCTTTTAAAACGGACGCTATATTTCATAACAACTAAATTGTGGTCAGAGTCCGCATCCACTCCCGGGAAGAAGTGCGAATTTTTCACACTGTTCCTAAACCTGTGCCTAACCAGGTTACAATCTATCTGATACCTTTCTGAGTCACCTGGTATTTTCCATGCATACCTGCGTCTTTTGTGGTGTCTAAACCAAGTGTTGGTGATGACTAACCCCTGTCTCCTGCAGAACTCAACTGCTTTCTCCCCGCGGTCATTCCTCGTGCCTAAGCTGTAGTCCCTGACCTCATCACCATCTCTTCCTTCGCCTACCATCGTATTCCAATCCCCCATCACTATCAAATATGCCCTGCGGGAAAACACGCGATTATGTCCTCTAACTGATCGTATATCCTATCGACCTCTTCTTCCTTATGGTTGCTCGGTGGCATGTATACCTGAATAATAACCAAGTTCGTCGGTTCTGCTTTCATCTCTTCTAGTAATAATCTATCCGTTAACTGCTCTATGTTGACTACGCTTCTTCCTACCTCTTCATTTAATACTATGGCAAACCCTCGTTGGCTTTCGTCCCCGCCGCCGTATATTATTCTATAATTATCACTCCAATAATCCCCGCTATCCTTCCATCTCACCTCGCATAGACCTAAAATATCTATTTTTCCCCTTTCCATCTCTCGCTTAACATTCTCCAGTTTCCCTGTCCTCATCATTGTCCTAACATTCCACGTTCCTATTCTAAGTAATTTCGTCTTCTTCTCCTGCGTCCTCTGTCCTGCTGCTGCCGGTTTTCCCTTGCAAGGGTTTCGCTGGATGACGACCGCGGAAGCCTTGCCTCCCCCGTTGCCTGGCACCACACACGGCCGATTGGGCCGAGCCCCATAGTTGCCAGGACTCAAGATCTCTGTATTGTGTACCATTTAAATCTTGGGATGGATAATTGAGGTGGTTTCCCGTTGCCTTCCTCAATAGTGTTTTTAACATGACACCATCTTTTACTGGCCGCCCCACTGGGGTCAGACGCCATTGCAGCCGCCTCACTGAGGAACAGACGCTGAGTTTGCGTTTATATATATAAACCATAAACACAGTAATCAACCTGAAGGTGGGTCGCGGTAGTCCTGGGGGTAGAGCGTTGGACTACTGACCGGATGGTCCCGGGTTTAATTCCCGGGCTAGGCACTCTGGGCACCTCGTTCGACTGCTGACCGGAGGGGCCCGGTTTCGATTCCCGGGCAAGGTACTCTGAACACCTGCAGCTCCACCCAAGCTATATGATTTTTCGGGTAACAGATCTTCCTGGGAAACCATAACCAGCACAGGGAAAGGAACTGGCCCCCCTACTCTGATGTGTGAATTTCACACGCCGTCGGGCTTTGTACTGGGTGAACTCTGCCATCACCTAACAAACCGACCTTCGGGTTGATTACTGTGTTTATGGTTTATATAAACCATGGTCGAAAGTCGTAAAGAAGGCCGAAAGCTTAAATAATCTGCAATGTGAGTGTCCTTTTAAGTGTTACTATTTTATTTGTGTTCTACAGGGTTCGTCCGGAAAATAAGTGTACTGAGCTCGGGACAAAAATTTATTACACTTTTACATATCTTAAGCTAACATTCCTCCTTGTGAGTCGATACACTTGTTCCAGCGGCACTCCCATTCCTGGAACGCTCCCGCGAAGGCATCATCGGGAACCTCTCGAAGACACGTCGTCACGGCCTCTTTGACGGCGTCCAAAGTCCCGTATCGCGTTCCTTTCAAACTCCTCTTTATCTTCGGGAACAGAAAGAAGTCCGGTGGTGCCAAGTCTGGGCTGTAGGGCGGGTGCGGCAGCGTTGCCACGCCGTGCTTGGCCAAGAAGTCCGACACGACAAGCGCGGTGTGAGACGGCGCATTGTCGTAATGCAGCCGCCAGATGTTTTTGATCGCTGGCCGGACGCGGGCGACTCGTTTTCGAATATTACACTGCTCTGCTATCATCCGAACACTAAGACGACGATCAGAGTTCAGTACATCGCGAACTTTTCGCACATTTTCGTCGGTGAGTGTCGTTGATGGGCGTCCAGGCCGTGGTTCGTCGTCGACCTCTTCTCTGCCCTCCACGAACATCTTGTGCCACCGAAAGATCATATTTCTGGACATGGCTGACTCCCCGTAAGCCTGGTTAATCATACCGACAGTTTCGGTAGACGATTTCCCAAGCTTTACCGCAAATTTGATGGAATAGCACTGCTCCAAAAAATTCGGCATCGCGTTCCGTGATGTGGGTCGAGCGTGGAGGTTCGCGTTAACAGAGCTCCTCACTACACCACAGCTCAGAGCCGACTGCCTTTTTCAGCGTCGCTTGCCAACATACCCCCCTCCAATCGCAGCCCGTCAGAGCGGTGCTGGGCGCGCCTGGAGCGGCGGGAAAAAATCAGAACACTTTGGATGAAGGCTTCTCGGGTTTCGCACCAGGTCAGGTTGGGTAGCACCAACGTTTCGACAGCTAACTCCGCCATCGTCTTCAGGGTGAAGTGACATTGCCGGGATTGTGCCCAGTATTTATATGTTCGGCGTGGGGTCCGCTGTCTCGTGATTGGTCGAGACGCTTGTTCTCTCGATTCCGCGATTCCGCGATCTTTTTGAGTACGGGTTTCCATGCGTTACTAATCTGGAATCCGTTGTCTCGATTTACCAGGTTCTTGTTCAATCTTATGTGGACTCCTTCTTTGACAATCCGGTCCCAGTATCCATTGGCCTGACAAAGGACGAACCCTGTATTGTGCTGTCTAAATATTATACTGCTCTTGTGAGTGTTTCTATATAATCTATCGTAAATAAAGAAATATATATATATATATTTATATTCTATTTGTTTATTTATTTATATACCCTGAGCCACCTGATAAGGCCATTCCGTGGCATGTTTTTTCATTTTCACAAAGTTATGTTTTTTTGGAGATAAATGGGAAAACATGACTTCTTTGGGTGCTATATTTTATATTTTCTCTTTGAAAACAGAAAGCTAGTCATGCAATAGATTGGATGAGTATACATCTTATTTTACGTAGTCTTTAATTCTGTATTGTTTGAAAATATTTTTAGTTAGTTAAAAGGTTAATGGAGAGCAACCTCTCACAAAGAAACTGGAGGATTCACATGCGTCAAATTTCAAACAAATTATTGTATCAGAAAACGAATTTATTTTATTGGCTTTAAAAACAATAATGCAAAGCCGCAGGAAAAAAATGGTTTTACTAATATTTGACGAAACATTTTGATAAAATATAAGAGGCGCTGGCCTCAGGCGGTCCGTCAAGAGAAGTTCGGATTCAAAATTTATCACTGACTAATTTACTCAAGGAAATTTCTCTGCGTCGCATAACTTCCATTTTTGTATAGTTTATATCGAACGAATATATTCAGCGAATTTATATTGAAATTACGAATTTTTGGTCTGAAAATAATTTCGATGAAAGATAATGCCACACAGTAACTCTATGGTATATCTTTGAATCCCAAAAGATCACTATTTCGTCTTTGTATTTTGGCGACGCCAAATACCCTTGACGGATTTTTATGTTACAATGGGCATAATTCTTGTAGGTCTATGTACGTTGTAGGCTTGAGCAGAGGCCGCAATAAAATTTTTTTGTAATATTTTTATAAATGGTCATCATGCATTGGTAAGAGGCATCTAGCGTAATAAACTTGACGAAATTATTTATCCATCAAGGTGGAATTTGCAATTCAAAGTTTCCTCAAGGACAATTGATCAAAAAAAGAGGAGAGTCTTCTACCGTTGACCACTTGCTGTATATTCATTAAATGTTTTCAGGGCAGGAACTAGCATTAAAATTACAAATCCATAGTCTTGTAGATGGTATTTACATGGAGTACCAGTTTTCATTCCTTTTACGTGACATTTCACACAATGAAGTAAATTTATGGGCAGTCCCCAACATCTGTAACACTCTTTTCGTATCGTAAAAACTTCCCCTCGTTTGCCTTCATCTGATCTAAAAAAGCCTAATGTCTTCCTTCCTTCAACACACCTCAAATATTACATTACCAATCAATATTTCCTCTATTTTTTATATCCATCAGTACTTTACTATCTTCATTGACTGTCTTTCAATCATCAGTGTCTGTCTTCATCTTTGTCCAAATAAATTTTTACAATCATTGGCTAACATAAATCTGAAAAGCCTACAATTTACACTCCTACTCTCGCCTCAAAGTCCAGTTTTCACATCTACTCAGGGCTACTGGGCTCCACATTGAATTCACAATCAATATACTGAAACATTGCTGGTGCAAAACTGATGCTGAAACATTTTATAACCATTTGAAATGAAGTTGAGAATGTTTCGATACAAAAACAATTATTTCTGGCACGAACACTGGGCTTTCGCGAAGAAGTGAATAATCAACTATACCTGGGATTCCTGATTTCAATGGCAAATTTTGATAGAGGAGTTGAGTTTACTATACTCTGAATTGAAATTTATTATCAGTGCATGTCGGCGATGAGATATTTATTGTATTTACAAAATGATAAACAATTTTGATCTCATCTCAATGTTGACAGGTTTTTCGAAACAATCATACTTTTATGACTCAAATTCTCTTTGAATTTAAGCATTTCCATGCAGAACTCAAAATAAGGGCAAACAAAAATTATAATTTTATATTGAAGGCTAGTAGGCAAGAAAAAAGAATTCAGTTTCCCACTAGAAAAAATTATAAAATAGCCTTAGAGAATCTCTTGGACGGTATTTACTGAGGAAATATGTCGAGCATTTTAAAGCGACAGTTGGAGAAAATCCTCTTCATGCGAAATAAATATAAAGCTCTGCGTAATTTTTTGTGACCACAAACACGTGTGTTCCAAGGAAAGCTAATTTTGTTTAATCAGAGACACCTAAGAAAACGGAAGAACATCGAAGGACTTTCAAAAGTTTAAAATGGGTGAGTTACTGGAGAACACGAGGATTTAGAGGAACATTAACAGTTAAATTTATGCAAATTCGTCCAGAATGACAAGGAAAATAATCAACTGACCACAAACACGTGTGTTCCAAGGAAAGCTAATTTTGTTTAATCAGAGACACCTAAGAAAACGGAAGAACATCGAAGGACTTTCAAAAGTTTAAAATGGGTGAGTTACTGGAGAACACGAGGATTTAGAGGAACATTAACAGTTAAATTTATGCAAATTCGTCCAGAATGACAAGGAAAATAATCAACTGAAGGAGTAGGGAGATAATTGAAGAAGAACTATTTGGAAAAGTATTTCAATTCAGAAATTAGAAGAAAATGAAACATGTAATTATATCTCTAATAATCTGGTTCGAAAGAAATGATGCCCGTTAAAAACGATTAGTTACTTGTAAGATATCAATCCAAGATATGGTTTTCAGTGATCTACAAATCAAATTTCAGGAAATAGTTGAGGTAGCATAAATACGAGGGTCATCCGGAAAGTAGTACCCGTTCGTGCCGCATGAAGTGCTGACGACGCGAGTAGCCGCTGGACGAGGTCAGATAGCTTCAGTGGCTTGTCTGCCTTCTCTGAGCCAAGTTGCGTGACGCTAGCATTGCCTGTGTTGTTTCTGTGATTGTTTACAATGTTTAAAAAAATTGAGAACGCCGCCAGTTGTGAAGTGAGGGCAGTGATTAAATTCCTCAATGCAAGAAACGTTCGCCCATGTGATATTCATCGCCAATTAAAGGAGGTGTATGGAGACAATGTAATGGACGAGTCGTCTGTTCGGCGGTGGTGTCGCAACTTCAACATGGGGAGGGGGAACACACACGACGATGAGCGTTCGGGGAGACCGTCTGTCATTACAGACCAACTGGTGAGCTCAGTTGACGAATTCGTGAGGAACGATCGGCGCGTCACAATTGATGACATCTGTGAGCATTTTCCCAATGTTTCTCGAACAATTGTTCATGAAATTGTTAAACACCATCTGCATTATGCAAAAATTTGTGCAAGATGGGTCCCTCGCGTATCTCAATGAGCTGGCGGCGAAGGACTATGCAGCAGGAATACAGAAACTTGTCACACGTTATGACAAATGCCTTAATTTGCTTGGAGATTATGTTGAGAAGTAGTTTAAAGTATCCTCTTTCAAATAAAATTTTTTATGTTTGTTAATATTTACTTTTGTGTCTTTATTTCACGAACGGGTACTACTTTCCGGATGACCCTCGTATTACAAGGTACAGTGGTTTCAATTTTTGTACAATTGATTAGATTTGAAAAATAAACTCGGTAAGATTGGTTCCGTACTAGCCTCTCAGGGGAGAATAAAAGCAATCGTGTAGTCGAATCGTAGATTGGTTTGGCATTTTTCCGTCGCAGCCTGACGAGTTTCTAAGTCAATTTATAACTGTGGCCCAAACTTGAATACTCAACTACAACCTAAAGACAAAGAAATAGGAGAAATTTTGGGTTTTCTAAAGGAAATCCTGTACAATGGAGGCGATAACAGCAAAATCAGCCAACGAATGATGGCCACGTTATTTTGCATGCACGCGAAATCATATACATGTACACGTACAATTATAACTTGCAAAAAGGACAAACGGTAAATGGAGAGTATTATGCGTCATTATTGTATTAGTTGAGCGAAAAAATCAAGGAATAACGTCATTTGCAAACAAAAAGTTATCCTCCATTAACATAATGTACAGGTGCACACTTGTGAAGTTTTGTTGGCAAAAAGTTATTGATTTCAAGTTCAAATTAAAAAAAAATCACCGTATTCACCAGATTTCACCCCCAGTGATTTTTTTATTTCCAAACTCGAAAAAATGGCTCGGCAAAAAACAATTTACGAGGATATCATAACCAACACAGATAACTGTTTTAAGGAACTGCGAAGTCCTACTTTTTGAACGGCTTAAAAACATTGGAATAACGCGCGGAAAATTGTACGCGTGTCTAGCAAAAATTATAGCATATTAAAAAATAAAAATTATTTACCAAAAATAATTTGTTGTTCTATTTTTTCCTTAGCACATATTGAACGACCCACTTTTATGTTGCTAATTTCAAAATTGTCTAAGTAGAGTTTCGCAATGAGGAAAGAGAAAAACATACAGATAAGATTTTTCTTGAAACCGGCTGTTTAACGGGAAATGTTTTTCGATTATCCATAGTATGGAAAAGCGTTTTGGGCATATTAACTTGTTTTATTTAGACAATTCTCTGAGGAGGGTGTACTACATAATCGGAATTAATTTTTATGCGCCGAAATAGCGGAGATTTATATGTTTAAGTGTTAAATATTTAAATATATAGGTAATTTCAATACATTTTGAACTGAAAACTTGCTCGTGCATCATTTTGACATAGTAGCTGTGTCGTCGTGTCATTTAGGTACAAGGAAAGACAATACATAGCTGCACACTTAGTTTATTGATAACTTATATGGCAATGAGATAAGACCGACGAAATAGCTACGCAGTGGAAGTCCGAGGAGTTCAAGTCTTGTGGGGTCGTTCGCGCAACGAGCGAAGGAGCGGGTTGCGCTGCTGTGCAAAATCTTATTTCGGTGAGAATGGAAGTGTTGCGTGTGTGCTTTTAATATTGTATTAACCTCGGAAAAAGTGTAATTGAAACTTATTCAATGATTCAAGAGGCATTGGGTCATGAATATTTGAGTCGGGCACACAAAGTGAATGGGCAGTACTACACATTAAGAGGTTATGACAATATGTTGCGGGCGAGGCCACAAATGGGGAAAAACAAGCCTTGGTGCTTTCATCACGACATCGCGTTGGTGCATACATCATTGATGGTTACTGATTATTTGACCAAAAACAGCACACCAGATACCCAAGCCACCCTAATCTCCGGTTCTAGCTCCAAAGGACATTTTCCTATTTCCTACGTTGAAATCCAGCATGGAAGGACACTGATTTGCAACTGTTGAAGGCATCCAACAAAATTGTACCGGAGACATAAAGGCTTTCCCGAAAGAAGTATTCCAGGTGGCATTGGATGGCTGGAAAAAACGATAGAAGCGTTGCATTTATAGGCTAGGGATTTAGTTTGAAGGCAATAAGCATGATTAAAGGGTAACTAATAAAATTAATTATGTATTCAAAAAGTCTAATTTATTTTTAAATAGCCCTTGTGTAGTGCGTAGAGGGAGAGGTAGCGAGGTTGAATTATGACTTGTGAAGGTTTTGGTGCGCGAAAGCTTCTTTCTTTTTGATAATAGGAAAAAGCACTTACTGACCTTAACATCGGACTACTAACATTGATATTTGTGACGATGGACACATTTATTAACACCCAAGAAATTAGTGGAGGAAAACCCGCCCAGGTTAGAATCTAACTCGCGGCCTTTGGGTTGGCAGACAAGGGCGTAACTTTGCCGCCACCGGGGCTGGTTTTAACTTTCCTCAAAATGAAAATTAACAATGATAGTAAAAACAATAGTCCAGGATTAAATATTCAGCAGTCTTGACTCATTTATTAAATTTTAGTTCCGAATTCCTCTAAATAAACTCCTGAGTGACTAGTTAGGTAAGATTTTTTATTATAAGCTTTAATGTAAAAGGTATTGAGAATTGCCTTATTCTAAATGGATAGAAAAGTATTCTCATATTAGTGGCCATTTAGTAAAAGAAACAATATTGTCTCTATTATGTACATATATATATATATATATATATATATATATATATATATATATATATATATATATATATATATATATATATATATATATATATATATGCTTTCGTAGACGTAACACGGAAGTGCCGAATAGTACAATACACAGTAACACACAATATAGAAACACAAAAAAAGAAGAACACTCACACGTTATTTCTTGATATTTCGACGGAAACAATCCGTCTTCCTCTGAAGATATAGAAGTAATGCTTATTACTTCTATATCTTCAGAGGAAGACGGATTGTTTCCGTCTAAATATCAAGAAATAACGTGTGAGTGTTCTTCTTTTTTTGTGTTTCTATATTGTGTGTTACTGTGTATTGTACTATATATACATATAAATATATATGTATGTATTTATATACATGTATATATACATATATATTTATGTATATATATATATATATTTATGTATATATATATATATATATATTTATGTATATATATATAAAAAATATATATACATATTTATGTATATATTTATATACATGTATATGTATATATATATATATATATATACATATATGCATAAATATATATATATATATTTATGTATATATATATATATTTATTTATGTATATATATATATATACATGCATATATAATAGAGTACGCTCGACACTACCAGGCGTAGAGCGTTGGCCTACTGACCGGAGCGGGGGGCCCGGGTTTGATTACCGGGCAAGCCACTCTGGCCACCTGTCGCTCCACCCAAGCTATGTAATTTTTTGGGTGCCAGATGTTCCTAGGAAAACATGACCGTGACTGCGAAAGGATCTGGCCCCCCTACCATGATGTATGCATTTCACACGATGTCTTAGTACTGGGCGAATTCTACCGTCATAGACCAAAACGGTAAATTACTGTGTTCATAGATAGGGTAGTTCATATGTGTGTGTATATGTATATATATATATATATATATATATATATATATATATATATATATATATATATATATATATATAATGTATAACACTTAGCGCTAGTGGACACAGACAAAAACACACAGAAACACACAAAAAAGAGACTCACTATTTTTCGAATTTTCGGTGGTCGTGGCCACCTTTATCAAGGAAGAGAGGGACAGAACTGAAGGGAATACGAGGGTTGGAGCGATGGATGGAAGGGGAAGGTGGGGAGAGAATTCGGAAGGGAAGGGTTTGGAGGGGCAGCGTTAGAAGGGTGGAGAAAATGTAGAAGGTGATGGGGTGGATGGGGGATGAAAATGTTTAGAGCAGGGTAATTAAATCCTAATATTTATTCCTGGCCAATTCCAGGACTCCAAGAGCCAGATGAAGGATTACTCCAATGTCTTGAGTTTCAGTGGAGGATCAGAGGGTGGGAGGGATGCTAAGATGGAAACACAATAGCATTTATCAAAGGGAGTGTTGGTTTTGGTACTCCTAAGAATTTGAAGAATTCTCATGTCAATAAATAAAATAAACATCAATATTCCGTTAACTTTGTAAGATTACATCTAATTAAGAGGCTCAACACACTTACCCTTGCATACTTATGGCATCTCGAAATTCAGGCCTGAGGTACAAAAACCTTTCGTAGTCAGCATCGTCTTGAGAGAGGTGAAAATGGATGGCACAAAATGACGTACAAGCATTTAGGAAACACTGTGCATAGACGAACATAATTTATTTTTTGCAGTTGTAGGCATAAGATTCCATCGAACGATAAACATAAATACTTTTGCATTATTTTTTAATGTGTCTGTATAATGTTCGGGTCCATTGTGGAAGGCGGCTGGGCCTCACGACCCGTCGGCCGTCCACTTGAGATTTGTGTCTGTGTTACGAGGGCTTGCGGCACGATTCGCCCTACGGCAGACCACTCAAGGGGCGAGGGAACACTCAGAATGGCGAGACCTCCGTTCATCAGGGCCCCCACAGCTCAGTAGGGTCTCCACACGTCCGAATGCCTGGTCGTGGGGGTCTTCGCCACCGTCTTGGACGCTGCCAAGCCGTTGAGGAGCGCCGGTGTGGGCGAGGGGTCTCCGCCGCCGCCACCTCCTCCGGACGCGGATCGAGACCCGTGGCCCTGTCTCCCAGCCGACGGCGTCGACGACACTTTATCCGCCGCCGCCTCCTCCTCCCTGGGGCTCCCGCTGCGGCCCTCGTCCGTGCTGCCGCACTCCGCCGCCGCCACCGGCGACTCCACTGGTCCCCCGCCCCCGAAGTGGTGGTGGTTCTGGGGCCCGCCGTACAGTTGCGAGTAGAGGAGCGAGGGCGGCAAGAGGGGCGCGTTGAGGAAGAGGCTGGCGGCGGCAGCGGCAGCGGCCGACGGCGCCCCATAGTATGTGTGGCCGTGAGGGGCGAGCAGCGAGGGTAGGCCGCTGTGCAGGCTACCAAGGGGGTGGCCTGAGGATCCGATGAGCGTGGCGAGGGGCAGGGGCTGCAGGGGTCGGACGCTCTCAGCCGCCCCGTTGAGCCGGTGCGCGGTGGGCGAGGAGGAGGGCGTGGAGGAGGGCGGCCGGGGGCCCGAGGGCAGCTCCGGGTCAGGAGAGGCGGCAGCCGCGGAGGGGGAGGCGAGCGGCGGGCCTCCGGTCCCCGCGGGCAGGCACTGGTCCTGCGATGACCTCCCTTGCTCGGTCACTGAAAGGATAGTGTTCGTTTCAGTGGACATCATTCGGGTATCGTTTGTGGACGCCTTCCTCTCAATTATGTTCTACGGAGAGTCGATTTAAAGCGTTCTTCTCACGTAGAAGGTGTGAAAGCCATCATCGACTTCAAATTAATTCTGAATAAGATTAATTCACTTGCACCTTTGGAATGATGGTGCTTTTTACAAGAACAGTTCGTTTGAGAAATGAAGTTATTAGGTAACCACAGTATTGAAGTTTGATTGTTAGGTTTCTTACCATCCCTTGCAACTACACCCCTGCCATCGTGGAAGGGCTTACCCGTTCCAATGCTTTCCAGAGCTTGTCTGGCGATTCCAATGATGTTTTCCAAATGATTTATCATTTCCAGTAAGTCGAGCAGTATTTACTCGAAGACAAATTGTCCACGAACTCTGTACAGGGTCGCACCCAAAAGTGGCAGGACTGATATTTTTACAAGAGGATTTGGTGCCTTGGACCACTTTGGGGTGCGACCCTGTATTTTACTCAGGCAGATGCGTCTGGCTCACGTGACGGGCCTTATACGCATGGTGTTACGTTAAGTAAACTTATTCGCGTGAATTTTTCATAATTATGGCTGACTGGAAAATATGAGCTTGTTTATCCTGCGAAACCATGCTGGAAGAACTTGCGAAGAATAAAAAATCCTAGTAGTGAGAGGTCTTAGTCCACCGCCGCGAGGGATAGTAGCCTGCGGTGGGGATGGTCTCTCGAGTTCACATCATACCTGTATGATCCATGCATGGGCATGCCAGTACAAACAGAAAAGAAGACGTGGAATAGAGGCAATATTTTTGGAACAGGGACTATGGATCTTAGTGTATTTTTGAGGAGAGATAAGTTAGAAAATATCAAACAGGAGATTTGGAGACTAAATGGAGAGATACTGTGGCTGTGTGAGAAATGATTGGAAGATAGTGGATATTATGAAAGAACAAGCTACGGTGTAATAAGTAGTGATGGGGAAAATATTCAGTTAGGGCTAGCAGAAATATGTAACAGAAAGGCAGGAGGCAGTATTGATAATTAAAACGCAATTAAAATACATGCAAAAAATAAAAAACGCAAAGGTGTACTGTGACATGTAAATAGAGATAAAATCAAATCCTATGATTTCTACTCTTATTCAGGTGCAAATTCCACCAAATAGTCATGAAAAGACTAAAATGGAAACTGGATACGATTAATTAGACAAAATTATTGTGATAGGTCATGAACAAAACGAGACTTAAGCGACAAGATATTGATATTTTATTTTGAGCAGATGAAGAGAATGAAATAAGCTAGGAGTACTTTTGAGGAAAGAGAAATGGGAATAACCTTTTAGGGGAGGAAGAAAATATTTATTATTAACCCCTACTTTGAATTCAACCAAATTATAATTACACAGGGAAAATGCCTGGTGATGTCAGTTAGATTATATTTTGAATAGCAAAAAGATGCTAACACTGATTTGACTTTTGTAAATATCTATCCTTACAATGGGTAGGGACATCACAGTGTATTTGTAGATCCACTTTGTTTTAATTGGTGACTGTAGGAAACAATCGATTCTTACAAATGATATTTTAGGATTCTGTGTTTCTTCATTTTTTGGCTGAACTTCGTAAATATTGAATAGTTGAAATTTTTTGGCTATCGTAAATATTGAATAATAAAGATGCAAAAGAGGTGTGACAATGTTTTATTTGCGGATATTAACCCAGATTTTGCTTTTATTTTTCAATTAAATTTGTCCTTTTAAGTATTTCAGTTTTCAGTCTTTAACAGTTCTGTTTTAAGATTTTGAGTACAGTTTTTGTTTATTAGTTAGCATTGGTCAATTATTTTGTGGTAAATATTGCACATGAATGTAAATTAAAGAGAGAAATCATGCTTCTAAATGCTAATAAATATTTAAGAGTAGTTACAGAGTCTCGTTAAAACCCAAGAAGAAATATTTCCCAGTTCGTATAAATTCTAATGCAAATGGAAAGCTGTTGAATTCAATTTAACCCACTTAAATTATTGCATACATTACAATTAGCGCATTCAAATCTTCACCTTCTCTTATTTTGAGTTAATATGTAAATTAACTCTGAAGTCATTTCTATGAATCGAACAATAGTCGACCAGTACTTATGTGGAGAAATTTTTATTTGCATCATTGAGCTTTATTATGATTACCTGCCATTATAACAACAGTGACGTGTATAGTAAATTCTTTTAAAGGGTTACTTAACAAAATATTATTTTGGTAAGGACATTAGCTGAGCTTGACTTGAACCTTATGCACGAATAACCTTTTATTTTTAAATTGAACGCCTCGTTTATCGTTCAACAGTAAAATACGTGATATATACACATTAAATGCGCGATTAAAAATTTGATTATAAAGTTTAAGGGTTAGTCATATTTTGAATGCGTAGCAATGTCAGCATTACTAAGGAGGAAAATTAAGGAATCAGTAATTTCATAACCCACGAGATATGCGTATCTTCCAAGCGAATTCAATTTTATCCCGAATCTCTCCTCACAATTCCGCTATCAAAGATAAATAATGTTTTATTCTACAGCCATTCGAACTAATATCGATACTTGAATCTAAATTAACGAGTAATATCAAAAATATAATTGTTCACCATTAGCCTTTTGAGCATGTTGCAATCTTGATTTCCTTATGCCTATGTAAATAAAAGGATCTAATTTGCCCATCCATGTAAACAAGGGGCAAACTAGAATGATTGAATATCCGAAGATTCATATCACAGTTGACACTTTAGTATAGACTCATCTTAAATCCATTTGGATCGATTATCTGTTTAAAAGACTTCTTGGACAAGTAGTCACGAATGGGAACTCTCAATGAGTGTGGATGCGTGAATTTGACGCAGGTCGTAGACCTTATTTTGGGGTGGGCTCTCACATCTTCCATAACTTGAACGTTCCGACTTATGATGTTCATAACATGTACATTGGTCCAATTGGTCCATCAATAGACTTCAAACTACCCCTAAATATACATCCTCATTCTCTCCGAGTGTTTTATGCGCTTAACCACAGGTTAAATGTCTAGTTGGGGGAAAGATTTTGGATCCGAGGAGGAATATATTCAGAAAATTGGCAGTTTTTTTCTTAATTTCCGTGCAGTTTTTATTTCACGCCAGGTAAATATTGCTAATTGTGATGTTTTCAATGCGTAAAATATTTTCCTTGCATTGAGATATTACGTACAGGTATAACCGGATGTTTGACGCATGATTTAAAGCACTTCCGTAATTCGATCCTTACCAACATTATAGTCTTATGCACGATAACTATCGTCTTAAATGTTTGAGCAAAAAGTTATTGAATGATTTGCATGAAACTCATTACTCCTAACTCGACATCCATTAGGTTCACCACTTGCATAGGTTAGGTTCAACTGAGAAACATTGACGGAACTCTTCCCGATTACTTCAGTAAATGTTTTTAAATATTTGCCAATATTTAGTAGTAGGTATCACTGAGGTTCTTAAAAATAGATCAAGCATCTATCTCACTGATGATTCCTTCAGTAAACTCTTAAAAATCCACTCATTATCACTTGAGAGTTTAAAAAAACTTAATGGAAAACTATAAAAATATTAGACAATCTCCCCTGCTATTCCGTAGAGTAAATTTAAGGTAAAATATCAAAGCTGAGACACAGCTAATTTTCATCATGCGTTCCTAAAAATATTTTTCCATTTGAGCAAGCAGATTCATGCGATAAAATATTTGTATAATACCCCAGACACTTAGAGTTTTTCCTTTCTCTAAATAAATATTGGCTCTTAGCTCAATGCACCGTATTGTAATTAAAAGGTCATTATTTAGGAAAACAGTTATCAGCAACAGTTAAATTGGGCATACTATAATGAACACATAATAATGTGTACTAATCCCTGAACTCCTCTTCAAATAGTAATTATATTAATGCCTAAATCCGCTCAGTTTATTATTTCTAGATTCCATTATTATGCATGATTATATATTTCATTCAGT
The DNA here is from genome assembly GCF_022747635.1 of Hetaerina americana. Classification (NCBI taxonomy): domain Eukaryota; kingdom Metazoa; phylum Arthropoda; class Insecta; order Odonata; family Calopterygidae; genus Hetaerina; species Hetaerina americana. The sequence goes on along the minus strand of NW_027286292.1, from coordinate 2,809,255 downwards.
TAATTATTTAAGCGATGTTAGCTTTTTGGTCCGTGAAGAATAAATGAAAGTACAGTTATCAAGTAATATGAGAAATATTTTAATTATATAATTAAACACCAACTTAATAGTATCCATTCCCTTCATTTGATTACCTGTATAATAAATGCCTTCGCAGCGGGCATCCGTCACATTTCACGAGTCTCTCACAACACTGGTCCCGTTTTCATTTATTCCAAAACCAATAATCATGATACGATGATTTCCAATGCTTCCATTGTGCGTCCTAATTATTATTTTCACGCACACTTACCACAACCGACGATTGGAATTATTCGCGTTTACCTGATCAATTTAAATATGAACCTATCCAATAATTAAGATTTCCAAGAGAACATAAATTGGACCTTTTAATTAATATATTTTGGCCTTCCGGATTAGTTGGATAAGTGACGTGTTTGGCAGGCAATCCTTATATTGGCGGGTTGAATCCCGTTTGGAGTGCGTTATGTAAACCATGACGTTTCACCCGAATAATAACAAATGAAAAGACAAGCCGTTAATATCGAATTCTCGTCGGGCTCGCAGGTGAAATATTTGGAGAAGGGGTGACGAAAAATTTGCTCTTACAAAGCTATAAATTAATCCGATCAATTTAAATTAATTAGTTCTGAAATTTTTTTTATGAATAATAGTAGTCATTCTCTTTAGTTAATTTCCTATTTAATAAATGCCTTCACAACGAGTGGGGAAATGTATATATTGCATAAAAGTTGTCTAATCGACTAATGAGAAAAATCGAATTGCTAATTCCTGGTTCTTAACTCAATGGGTTTTGCCGCGACTAACCTAATAGAATAAAGCAAAGGTCTTTTTTTTAATTTTAAGATCCTGCTTGGAAATGGAAATGTTTCGAAAGTTCGAAGCAAATGTGTAATCATATTTTATCAATTCTCTACCGTAACAACATCTTGTAAGAAAATGAGACAACGTAAATTATATGGAGTTACGGATAAAAATGTGAAGAAATTTTAGTCCTCTAGTGATTAATTTCAAGGTGTCCCTATATTCTTCAGGATATATTTTAATGCGTAGATTTGTGGTCACGAAATGAATAGAGCCTTAGGAGAGTGGTAGATGGGTGGCCAAGTGCAATCAGGTTGATGCTACTTGATACTTCCAGCCAAATATTGGCCGAGTGATTTTCCGAACGTCACAGCTTCTATGGAAACCGCAGCCGGTGAAGGGAAAGGAACTACTCTCTTTAGCCTGATGCCCGATTTTCACACGCTGTTGTGCTTGCTCAGTGAGAGGTTAACTCTGATTTCACACATCCAACCACCATTCTGGTTGGTTCTGTAAGATATTATATTGTAAACGGGTACAAGATAGGTCCCGCGTTTCCTGGTTTTCTCATTAATTCGCCGCCTTTTACTACCACATTTCCTTCTTCCCAGCATAAGTTTTTTATAGTTTAGCTGGTAAGTCGCTAGTATAAACTGTAATGCTAAAATTATTTTATGCCATAAATGTAAATAGTATACAACTACGTCGTATGCAATAAAAATAGAGTGGTTTATATGCTCATAAACTTCTAATGCACCAGCATCTGTTACATTATGGTAATATTTTGCTACATCTACATCTGCTTAATGCCCCGCAGGCCGCCGCAAGGGCGTGTGGCGGGGGTGTTAGGACACCACCCGTAATCAAGGAAATAAAGCCGCATACAAGAGCCACAAATTTATAGCATCCAAAAAAAATTGTCGTTTCATTCGATCCTTTTTGCCTTTTTTCCAATCATTGGCATTGCAGTTATTACAGCGGTCACCGAAAAGACCAATTCTCCTGCATTATGCCTTGTCTGTTGAAAATCTGTACTTATGCAATGAGAAGTAAGGCTAATTCAACTGCGACTATTACAATAGGCTCGCAACAGTCTGAAGGGCGCGGAGGCCCTGAACTTCGAGCGTCACTCTAGGGAGTATGATACACGCAAATAAGATTTTGAATTTTTTAAGTTAACGTGTGAATCAAACTTAAAATAATGGGGAGATTTTTAAAATTTGGGCGATCAAATCAATATCACAATGCATGCTTTCAAATTTTATTGGGTTAAGCATTTAGCTTGTTCACATACGAGTACAACAATGAATGGTGACGCGACGGAAAATCTTTTTTGATACTAAGTAATTTTGAATTCCTGTGTTAAACACTATATTTGGAACATATTCAGCTAAACAGTATTGTAGACTGCCTTGTGCCTTTTTATGAAATTGGACTTTGAATGACCAACTTAAATGTTCATAATTGCATTCACTTGAAATATGGTAGAATGAGTTGTCATTTTTTATAAAATGACATTCCGTTTTAAAGCTTACTGAGGAAAAAAATGACACATTTTGGATATAGGTGTAAACATTTACATTAAATAAGTTATAAAAAGCAAGTCAATGTCTTTCTACATATATATATATATATATATATATATATATATATATATATATATATATACATATATATATATATATATACATATATATATATTTCTATATATATATACATATATACATAAAATCTCTTGCTCTTCGGAAAATTTTCAGTCTTACATGAAGAAGACCAAAAGCTTAAACAATCTACAATGTGGGTGTCCTTATAAGTGCTACTACTATATTTGTGTTCTATTGTGCCGTCCAAATATAATACTGCTCGTGTGAGTGTTTCTATCGCATATATATATATATATATATATATATATATATATATATATATATATATATATATATATATATATTTATATATTTATATATATATATATTTATATATATACATATATACATATATACATAAAATCTCTTGCTCTTCGGAAAATTTTCAGTCTTACATGAAGAAGACCAAAAGCTTAAACAATCTACAATGTGGGTGTCCTTATAAGTGCTACTACTATATTTGTGTTCTATTGTGCCGTCCAAATATAATACTGCTCGTGTGAGTGTTTCTATCGCATATATATATATATATATATATATATATATATATATATATATATATAAATATATATATATATACCTGTGTATATATATATATATATATATATATATACCTGTATATATATATGTGGGTCGCGGTAGTCCAGGGGGTAGAGCGTTAGACTACTGACCGGAGGGTCCCGGGTTTGAGTCCCGGGCAAGGCACTCTGGGCACTTGCAGCTCCACCCAAGCTATGTGATTTTTCGGGTACCAGGTCTTCCTGGGAAACCATAACTGGTACAGGGAAAGGAAGTGACCCCCCCTACCCTGATGTGTGAATTTCACACGCCGTCGGGCTTAATACTGGGTAAACTCTACCATCACCTACCAAACCGACCTTCAGGTTGATTACTGTGTTTATGGTATATATATATATATATATATATATATATATATATATATATATATATATATGTATATATCTATAAATATATATATATGTGTGTGTGTGCGTGTGTGTATAATAGAATATGTGAAAATGATCATCGACGCCGAATATAGATGTCCACGTATTAGATTGTTTATTGTCTATTATAATGCATAGATAATAGTAACACAGCAATTCCACTCTTAATATTTATTAACGACCATGGTTTTGCCACTATGTAGCATCATCAGAGACACCTGGCTGTCAATAAATATTAATTGTGGAATAGCTGCAATTCTATTATTAATAAAATGGAGTAATATCACCGAGTAACGGTGAAAGCAAGGTTATTGTCACCTATTATTGTATTTTTTACCGTGTGATAATAGTAAATCAAAGAAAATATGCTGTGAAATAAATAACAACAACTACGCCAATTCGCATGGGGTTCAAGATTCCAAATCCTAAGTATTCGGGTTTAGTAACAGGAAGTCGGAAATAATTGTTGTAACTTAAAATTGAAAAAGTGTTGGTATCTGAGCGTGGGGGTGACATACCGACAACGAGAGAGGTGGGCGAGGATGAGATGGCCAGATCGTGCGCCGACGGAGTGCCGCCTTCGGCTTCGCCGGCCGACGAGTAGGCGAGTGCCCGCGGGAAGGTGGAGCCGTGGAGGCCGGCGGCGGCGGCTGCGGCGGCGGCTGCGGCGGCGGCGGCAGCGGCCGCACAGTGAGGCAGCCCGGCGCCGAGGTAGGGTGGGTAAGGAGGGCCGCCGCCCCCCATCCCGTGGCTCCGGAAGCCTCCCCAGTGTGCCTCCCCACCGCCAACAATGCCCAGGTGGTGCGCGATCCCTGGAAAGGAGAGATAATATGATTGTTTAGGTTTTGGGAATATATGGTTGGTTTTGGGTAATGCGTAAACAGGTAGACAATGTATTTCTTTCGATTCCTTTTATCATGGTGAGCGTTTCTTGTCATCGAGTTAATTACAAAATAGATATAGACATATAGATAGATATAGAATCAAAAATGTTGATGCTTTTTGGAAACCGGAGGTCTAATTTCATGCCATTCCTTTGGATTCGTAATAAAACATCCCTCCTAATAATGTTTTGACATCGCTTAGACGGCAAATTTCAGATCTTCGTCCATGAAGCGTTTGCAAAATATTTCTATTATATTTCATAGTGAATGCCGTGTTCATTTGTGGAACAGCTTAATAATTACCTCTTGGAAGTATTTTTCAAGAGTAGAGTATTACTGTTCCATTTACTGTGAATTGCAGTCACAATCTAACCTTTTCTGCTGCTACACTGAATTTGACTGTGAGCGTTATTGGACAAACACTGTAAGACAGTTATAATTTAATCCTAAAATAATCGGTAAAAAGTCTGGATCCCGCTGAGCATTGGAATGGTATGGCCCACTCTTGAGTAATATATAAGCCATACACGTATAAGTTGCCAGGTTACAAATCACAAAGTAAAAAATCTTACATTTCAACATTTTAAGCTTTTATAACGCAAGGGTATTAAATGGACATTTAAAAAAAATCAAATTTACGTAACTTTTCTAATAGTCTGGCCCAAAGTTTTTGACGCACATGCATTTAGAGCGTGAAATTAAACTGTATGCAACGCTATTTTAAAATATCTGGTTTCAATTTTAGAAAATGTCACCTCTCCTTTAATCAACTTACTTTCTATCATATAACCCAGAAAATAAGAAAACCAGGCCCTAAATAATATGGCTAATGTAGACAAAGAATGGTAGCAAGCCTACTGTTCAAAAATTGAGGGTGAGCTCTAGTGAGAAATTGGAAATTGGACGTTCTGAGAGCCCTCGTGACGTACCTGTATTAGCCCTTGGATGAGTAATATTCACATGCAGTGATCACATGTCCTCTTTTCCTTTCTTCTGAGTTTTTCTAGGACGATTTGGAAATGACTTAGTACGAGTTCAGCGGGGAGTGTCCAAAAATCAAAACTTATATTTAACATATCTTTCGGGCAGCTGAATTAAGATTGATTTTTAGAGTTCACTCTTACATTTGTCTTCCTTAGACGGCCATTGACAGTTGTTGACAATATTTGAATTATTAAATATCAAGCAGTCTGTTATTACTACACAAAGTAGAGCGATCGCTGGATTGTGGTTTAGCAATCTCGATTGATTCTTGAATTAGACATTCTCAGACTTTTTCGCCCAAGTGAACTCTTAAAAGTCAGCCTCTGACGACACTCTAAAAACGAAACATAAAGCTGAACCGATGAATTACACGAAAAATTATAAAACATAATTTAAAACGTTACGAGAACTTTAAATCTGATAAAAATATTTCTTCACTTGGTGATTGTGTCCCCTTATTTAAGTGAACGGTGGTTTCACCCATTCAGCTTGGAACTTCTGGAATGACAGGTAGTAATGTTTGGGTGAACTAATAGGTATGAGGGGAAAATAGAGGTATTTTATAGTTTCATTGATGAAGTTTTTTTAATCGATAGGTCGCCGGGTCGGCTCTCCCCATGAAGTGGCCAAAAGGTCTTTCTCCCTCCACCTCCTCATGTCGGCGGCGTCTCATCTTCTCCAAAAGGGATGCCCTCAGAAGGAAAGGTGAGGCGGTGCCGGGATGTGGGCTTCGGGTAAGGGAGAAGCGAGACGGGGGAAGGGAGGCACGACGCCTTGCCGTCACACGCCAGTAGCGTTGGTGGTCCATCGGCGCCTCCACCCTCCCACCTTCCTCCGCCGCCGCCGCCACGCCCGTACCCCATCCCTCATTCCCGCCCACCCCTTCGACCTACCGCCGGCGACGGTAATTAAGAGGGCCTTGGAATCGGCCCCTTCCCACGCCCCCGGGCCTCCGAACAACCTCATCTTCCTGCGGGGCACGTCCTTCCCTCCTCTTTCCTCGCTCCGCTCTAAGCGACACGCGCTCTCAAACAAGAGCGAATTAAATTACTTCTACCGCCGGCGACCCTTCCCTCGGACCCCTTGCCGCGTTTCGGAAGCGCCGCCACTCCGCCCACCCCAAACTTCCTCCCCCTCCACCCACGTAATCCTCGAGCTGAGGAAAAGGTCAAAAAAAAGTCGATATTTTAATTACATGCAAACAGAGAAGTGGTTCAGAAAGGCGGGCGTGGTGGCGCTTCATCTTGGGGTTGTGTGAAGAAATGGGGTGGAGGAAGTGGGGAGATGTGAGTTTCGTTGGGGGAGCCCCCAGGGGGGCCCAGGGTCGGGGGTCCGGGCGGTTTGTTGGGAGGGTGATGGGGCGGCTGCCGACAATGGAGCTGCTTCGGGTGGTGGCTTCTGAGAGGGGTGCTGGGGTGCGCTCGAGATAAGGAGTGGGAGGGTACCAGGATGGGAGGCATTACGACGGAGAGGAAGCTTCTCTGGGACGCATCAAGCAAAAGACTCGCCACGGATAATCGGATAGTGACTAGGGATCATTGTCAAGTTTTGGTTGTCCAAATTTCCTCGAGGTCGAGATGGTTCATCAATTTCACATTTTAGGTCATTTGGGTTATGAATCCGTTTCCCACTATTGCTCAAACAATAGTTGCCCAAAAACGTCGGAAGGAACAACACGTTTTCGAAGGTAGTAACACTAACGTCCTTCGGCTTGAAAGATTAAACTGGCATTCCAGAATAATTGGTAGACATTTAAACTCAAAATCTTTACATTTTGTCTTAACGTCTATAGAAATTGTGATTGAGAAAACATTCAAAAAATAATATGCGTAATAGATTGAACTATGTGAATTCATTTAGATTAACTTTCCGAGTTATCATTCATTAATATATGTAAATTGCTATTTTTGAAGGATTTTCAATTGGCAAAAATCGTATTTACCTAAAGGGCGCAAAATTGAGAAAAAGCCATTGGTCGGACGACGTTGGTGACAAAAGCTGAGTGTTCATCCAATGTGCCCAATAACTTGTGTTGGGAAAATACGGATAAAAGTATTAACACAGGTATTGCTTTAATTAACTCGGCGATGCCTGGAAATCGAGCACCTCAAGTAGTGATTGATAGCACGCAGACGAAATTCCCAGAGCTAAAGCAACGAACTTTGCTGGGATTATGTTTGATATATATTTTTGAAGCACTTATGAAAAACTCGAAGAATATTACAAATGTTGCACAAATAAATTAAAAACTTTTAAAATGTTTCCTCAAAGCAGTATGCTTAAATCCCAATGTAAACAAATCGTGAATATGCACGGAGGTGCGCGAGTGTGCACCAAGCGCATTACTGGTGGCTATTTCGTTTCGGCAGTGGGGAAATTGATTTTCGTGGGCACCGACTCAAGATAGGTAAAGTAAACGAGTTGAATAAATGATTTCCGAGGAAATCATTTATTCGGAAAAACTTTGGAGAAAACTGTAAGCAAGCTTACGCGTTATTTTATTTGAAAATATCAGTGAATTAAACGATAAACAAAATGGCCAATGAAGGTTTAGATGGATTCATAACGTGAGAGTTACCTACAAATGAATTTTAAGCGGTTAAATAATATTTGATTACAGTTAAAGTCATTTTTTCTGACTTCTGTACTGCTAAAATAGGGTTTACTGAAAAATTTCTCTGATTATTCATCCAAATATTTTTCATGAAGTATTTCGTCGTGTGCAATTTTTGGTGATTTTTTCATACATCACTTTTTAAAAACTTATTTAAATTACGGGGCGATCCCCGTAATTTAAATAAGTTTTTAAAAAGTGATAAAGATTGTGCAGAGGATAATCCACTGGATTCCCAACTTGGGGACCTGGGTTCGCATCCCGGTGGTGGCCGGATTTCTCAATAATATCTTGAACCTAGCCTGGGGGTATGTGAAGAACACTTTAAGGAAGTACACTGTCCGTTGGATAGGACGTTAGATTGTGGACCCCTTGTGCTTTTTGTTAAGACTAGGCTAATTTCGACGCCAGGTTTCTCTCCACCCTTCCTCCATTCCTTGAAACATCCTACCCCTACCAGTTTGCCTAGCGATTTCATCTGGTGCAAATGACCTATGTTTTCGATCATCTGCGTAATCGCCACTAGAACTACTAATTGAAATTACAACCAACAGGCATTTGCACATCCTCGCTACAAAAAGATGTATTTAAATAGTTGAGCATCTTCTGATTAGGGTAATTCTATAATCTCTGGATAAGGGCACTTTTACGTTTCATCAAAATCACGTCGAATCAGAGTATGTGATTTGTGAAATAATTTTTACATTGATAATATCCCATAATGAAACAGCTTTACAATTCCACACGCTTTTAATAATTTACTCCAACTGTTTAAGTTTTTTTAGTCTTTCTGTAGATAGAGCGTGGGGTCCTACAGTTGATTTGTTTATGACAGTATTAGAACAGATTTTATCAAAAATCCCTAACTTTTGGTACTTGTGTATGATTGCCGTAAGTCATACCCGAGTGATGAATTATTATTCACAGAGCACGATCAACATCAATGATTGCCACGTCGGTGTGCTCAAGTCCGCAGCTTCCGATAGGCTTAATCCTCTAACCCCTTAAACACCCTCAATATGACAGATTCCAAGATCGTCTTAGAATTCCTTCAGATAAAATAAATCAGCTGATTCCATTGGTAAAGAAAAATACTCTTATTAGCATCATACACATAAACAACAAAACTGAATATTTCTATCATAATATGATCAAAATAATTTCAGAATAATCAGAGTTATTTAAAATACCGAGATGGCCTGAAACACTAACGTCTCGGTAATATGTACGAAGGGGAAAAAAATACACCCATGACTTAGAATTCTGTAAGGTTACGATCGTAGAATAAATATCTAAAGGTTCAATTTATGGCTACAAACATGGCGTAAAATTTATGTTTTTGATATTTTTACGTAAAGTAAGACTTCTGCAACATTTTCTCAAGTGAAACTATTTTAAGGTCGATATGAGTACACAGATATGTAGTAATCCAGTGTTGTTATAAAGCTCTCGCTATTATTCGGCTCCTCGTCTGGTGTTCTTCATTTTTCGACCTCCCTTTGTCACCTCCGGGACTAAAAGGCGCCCTGCGCCATTGTTGAGCAAATATGTGCCGAGCTCTTTATTGCCTGATTAATTGCGGACCTGTGTGGCATTAAATACCACGTTTGTGCCCACGCTCTTAAAATGTCAGGTATAAACACAGTCATTTGGGAGTAGCCGGGCATTTGGGAGTCGTGTGCAACAGGAAACAATGCAATTCGAGGGACTTATCTCGCCCATTTCCTTTCCGGCATGCATTCCTTATGGCTCGGGGTGACTCGAGCCTACGACCGTGGTGGGAAGGGTTGGTCGTGGGGGCTCCCGTGGGTCGCCCACCCCCACCACGCGGTCCACTCCCCCACCCCACCCCCGCCTCTCCCTCCCCGGCCTCCCCTCTTCTTCTCTCCCGCCTCCGGCAAACCGATTCGATGCCCGCCTGGGGTGGTGCGCCGCAGTGCTCTATTTCAAAAGATGATCGATCCCGTCTTATTTACGGCAGAGACACACCTCCCGCCCGCCGCCCTTCCCCCGATGTCACCGGCGAGTGACGCTGCTTCGGCTGGATCCCAGTGCCCACGCGCCTCCACGTGACTGAGATGTTGAACAATCAATGCACATGACTATCACTCATGTCCTTTTTCGGTGATAAATCTCTTGGGATGGCGATTGCACCACGGTTGGACGTATTGAATTTATCCAGGACTTTTTAAGCGTTATCATTGTTTGTGGGAATAAAAAAAAAGTGAGGTGTTTACGTTAAATGAAGGCAGGTGTGCGGGCCACCGTTGTTCCCCCGCTTAGTTCCAGGAATGCATCCTTGCATATAAAGCATTGCGATGATTCCGTCTGGGTATTGCCCGAATAAGATTCAAGATGAGTTGAGCCATCCATCCGGTGGAACAACCGCGATATGCGGAGTTGAAGGCCGCGGGGTTGGCATGGGGCCGAGCCCACCGGTTTTCCCTCAACACTTCTTCTAGTCTCATTTCCTAATTCCCCAAACATTTCTACAAACCGACAAGAGCGATTTTGTGGGAGATTATATTATATCCCGCTTAAATGAACCAATGTTCTACCTTTTCCCCGAGTGTACACATTTAGCATACATTTTATCCTGATTGTTTCCAGAATTAACTTACTTGAATCTCTTGTCTTGGCAAATGTGCACACAGCGTATCTATAATGAGTAATTTCTACAACCCTAGTAGGGTTATTGGGGTTTCCGAGAAATCAATGTAGTTTGGATTTCTCGGAAACCCCACTAGCTGAGATGGAAATAAATAAGTAAGGGATCTAGCTGAGATGGAAAAATCTGGCCATGCATACCTTATTTTTGGGAGTGTTGTACATGAACCTTTAACAGTCTAATCTATATGAAGTTCAAGGAGAGGCAGTATTTTTAGAAAATGTTGCTGAGTAACGGGACTAAATATTCATAAGGTTTCCTATTCTTCTACATTTAATTAATCAAATGTTTACTAAGAGTAACTTTGACAATAATAATTTTGCTCGAATTAGTTAAAATGTCAATTAATAATAAAACTCCCATAACTATATCTTAGAAATCTGAGATGAGTCTCGCTTTCATAGGATTGTCTATAGCAATGCTAATTAATTTTTTTCGGCGAATTTAGATATATTACAATAAAATAATTTTTACATTTAACTTACAACAAGACAAACATGTTTAAACTTATGTGAATCTATTTCTTCTCAAACTTTCCGTAATATTACGTATTACTTTTTGTGTTACATTTTCAAACTTCCTGTCAAAGGAGAGTCAGTATCCTACCATAAATGTCTGGAATATCATTTTAAGGCAATGCCCAATATTTAGCTTATTACCATTATTACTTGTGCCGTAACCAGAGCTGAAGCCTTTCGAGTATCTTTGTAATTTCTAATTTCTATTTCGGTTTCACAGTTAAGACTGTGATGTGAGGAACTGAATGAACTGTATGCCGGCTAAACTAAACTGAATAACTGCTAAGGTACTACAAAAGGTTACCTTCAAGAACTTTATTTTTTGTGGAAATTCTCAGTGAATACATTAGCTCTCATAATAGATAATGTGTTGCTAAATGAAAATTTAGATTTATTATTAGGTACTGCTATTCAAATTCGAGTATGTAATTTATTAACGTGCTATTCATTTGCGAGTAGATCACAATTTGAAGTAAATGATTTCAAAATAAGAGTTACAAATATTACTAAAAAGGTATGTTAGATATTTTAGCAATATTTTAAAACTCATTACTATTAGGAAATTATAGATTTTGTTCATGAAGTGGAAAAAAATCACTTAAACTTTCACTCTGGTCTTCCTCGCAGTGTTCATATTGACTACGTAGGAGATCAATAGTTCCGTTTCGCAAGAAAAAAATGCCTTCCATCGGTAATAAAGTAGACGTAGCTATGTTTTACTATAACTCCGTAAAAATGCTTTCATTTATGCAAATATTGTAATTGTAAATGATGCATAGAATTTATTATGCATCTCTAAATGACTAAGGACTTAGTGCATCATTGAGGTCTTTTCTATTCTTATTGACTCTATATCCACCAAATCTCCTAAGAAAAAGTATCATCTAGATTGCCTTTGCTCGGAGGAACTATTTTTTTGTGTCCATACAACATTATCGTCTGTCAACTATGTCATCAAAAGCTTGAGACACTATCCTTTTATAAAATAATTTCCATCCCCTGAGCCTAACCGTCTATCGCTCGAGGTGGGTGATTTGACGCCCCACCCTTAGCCAGTAAACCCAGGCGACTGCAAACATGAGTGGTCAGCTCCTGGCGATGTTCTACGTGTTCATCTCGTCAACCCGGCTTCTTAACGACCACCGTGTCTTAACTCCGGAGTGCACGAGACAGCAGGAAGCCAGGTAAGGCCTTCCCTCCCCCCTGACATTCATCTTCGGCTACATTATTGCGTGCCGTATCGTTAGGGGTTAAGGGGTTCACTGGCAAAACGGCCGCTCCCGAGCGAGCGTCATTCTTCCTCCATTGTCCACGATACTGCGGAACAACTCCAAACAGCTTGGCTAGGACTTAATTTTTTCCTCACTCCCATTCCTTTGTCCCACGTGGCCCTCTACCCCACCCACCCCCAGACCCATGGCCCTCACTGGGCCCCTCCCGCTCCGGGCCCTAGGACTTCCCCTCGGGCTACCTCCCTCCCCCTTCTTATCCCCAGGGACTCATCCACCGACCTTAGCCCTCCCTACCTCCCCACTTCATTTTTCCCGCCTGATAGAGCTTCAAAATAGGATTACACTGTTTAAACGCTTGTGTATTGTCAGAGGGACTAAATCCTCTTACCGCCTTCCTTGTGATGCCTACCCTCGCTCGGCCTCCTTCAAATATACACAGTTTCTCCTTGAAACCCACTTCCCTCCTTTCTTCTCCACGCAGCAGCCTCCCACGCCCCTCCGAGCGCCGCGGCGTCTCCCCATCCCATTCCCCTCGCAACACCCGCCCGCCCCTATCCCTTTAGTTCCCGCTCTGCATGCAATACTGCTTCTCGTAAGGATTTCCCTCGGCGAGCGATATCGTAAGCATATGCTCGAAGCATAGACATTGGAAGAGCACAAACAGGAACCAGAATACATGACGCATACGACGAAATGGAGATGGAATGGAAATCTGAGATGATATCCCGGGCGTATGCGCATGAGCCAGGGTACACCGTTCTTTGACTCTTCGAACAGAGTCACTTGAATATTTTGTAGACGATTGTTTTAATGTTGCACCAATCAAAAATACATGAATCAAACAAAATATCAAAGCAGTAATTGTTAGCTAAAAAATGTTTGTCAAGCATAAATTAAATTCTATTTCACTTGAAGTTTACTCATTTGTCCAATGCTACCGTTTGTACGTTTGGCGTATACCTTTGTACGTATACCTTTAAATTTAGTGCATCATATTTCATAAATTTGGGCAAAAATATGAATTCGAAATATTAACGTCTAGTGACTAAATACTTTTAAACACTCTCCCGATTTTTCAAGTTCGTCCGAAACGTCAGTTATTTTTTCTCTCTCTGATTCTTCATTTATGAGGTAATGAAGTTCATTCCAGTTGCCAAATATTTTCCATTTAAATAGTTACCATCAAGATAATTAAACTCTGGTTAAATGGTAGAAATTCAACGTCCACATTAGGTATCCCCTTGAGATGTTTTTCTCGGTACCTGCAGCTAGAAATAGAACAGCGGTAATGACCTAGGAAGAGAATTTTGAGTCATAAGTGACGAATTCATTAAATTGATCGTCTTAGGATGTAACTAATAGGCAGCAATTTCGAATATTTCAATAAAAAATAATTTATTTTTGTCAGCGTTTGGAAAGAGAATTAAGTCCCTAATAATTGATTGCTTTGCAGTACATATTTTCCTAATTCTCAACAAACTTGTTTTAAGCAATTCAAGCTTATCCAGTTCATATTGTTTAATAAACAACATATGTTATACATCTAATGAGTAAAATTCAAAATTACAATAGCAAGGTGCAAACTTAATTGCATTACCTGATTATTCTGATTTCTAGCCAATTAATTGTCCCTAAATCGAGTTATTTTACATTTCAATTATTTTATAAATAAATTAAACACTGTTAAATACTGGTTGACAGAATGGGATGATAGCATTAGATAAATGATGTTGAGAGGAAACACGTTTTTCAGGAGCACACTTAAGCACAAAAAATTAAAAAAGTTAAATTTTAGTGGAACGAGAGATGGCTAATATTCTGATTTTTTAATTATTTTGCTTTACTGAACTTTTTCTATTCTCCACCCGATAGTGCATAATTGAATTAATTTGCATTTCCGATAGTGATCTAGATGTTAATTAGTGTATTTATAGTTTCAATAAAAGTATATGATGCATTTAAAAGTTCCAAGATATTTTGGTATTGACATTAGGAATGGAGTCAATGCTTTAGAAATATTTAGAAAAGGAAACACTCATTCAAATTTAACGTGATGAAAATATGTGGCCTGAGAGATGAGGAAGAAGAAGTTTAAGAAAATAATTCCCAAGGGAAAAATGAAGCTTTATTTGGTGGAATTTTATTAAGGACTGAATATAAAGTTGGAAACAGACCCGACGGTCTCTAAATGGATTAGGAATATCCAAATCATAAATCCCCATGCTCCGATGCCCAATGCATTCCAAAGAGAGAAATTCAAAACATTCTTGCTATGGGAGAGATGAAATGAAGAAATTCAAGGCTGCTGTGGAGATTTGTTTGGTATTTATTCTCGTAGGTCAGAATATTCTCAAAATGCATGCCTCTCAAGTATGTATATGCCGGTTGTCATTTTTAGATGATCTCTCAATGGCATCGCTAATTGAATGAAATCTTTACATACTTTCCCAACCTTATCTCAATAAACACTAATGCAGCTCACGGGAAAGTTGCTGTAGACAATGGAGCGTAGACTTCGAAAACCATCCTAAAAGAGTATATGCGATACTTGAGAACGCACAAATCCTTTTTGGTTCCAAAGTAAGGGGGCCACGTGAAATGATGAACTTTCGAGGACTACATAATTTTCCGTAGCATTTCTTTCCTACGTTTCGAATGGCATTAGGACGCTGCCGTGTTCGGTTTCCTCCTTACCAGTCACTAGTTCACGAATGCAGCTTATATAAAATGCCCCTTGATCTTTCCTTTCGCCATTAGTCGAGAGAGAAATTAAGTTTTTGCGAGGGAAAAATTCTCCAGCCAGAAATTATAAAGCCGTGTGTCCCTTTCCGTCCGGAGGGCCCCGGGACGGAAGGTGTTCAAGCGGGGCAGGGTCAATTCTTCGGTGAGCGGAGGGGGAAGAGGGAAGCGGATGAAGGAAAAGGGGAGGCAACGGCTCGTTTGGGGGTGGACTGCCGCCTGCCCCCATCATTCCGTCGCCCACCCTCTTCCACCACCTCATCCCCGTTCCCGCACCCTCCGTCCCCTTATGTCCCAGTCGTCGGCCCGCCCCAGAGCAAAGAGGAGCAGGGTATGCGATCGTGTGGACGGGGGTGGGGGAGAGGTGGGGATTGCCGGGGCGAGGCAAGGCGGGTCGGGCGGCAAGGATTGGGCCCGCAGTGTGGAGGAGGCAGCCTGAAGACCAATTTGTGACAGGAAAGTCCTCATTAGTTTGCCACCCGGGGGCTTGCTCCTCATCCCCCCTTCCCTGCCCGCCTCTCCCGTAGAGAGAGAGAGAGAGAGAGAGGACTCCGGAGGAGGTGGAGAGGAGGCGGGCGGCTCTGATTAGAAAGCGGCGGAGCGGTGTGAAATAAAGGGGGAAGTGGAGGAGGCAGGAGCGTTGGAGGCGGGGAGTCGCGGGAGAGTGGAAGCAGGAGTGGGATGGGGGGGAACTCGGTAGGTAGGGATCCTGGTGCCTTTCGCTAATTCCGTTAGGCGCGCCCCTTTGACACCGTGGCAGGGGCCGGGGAAGGCCCCTGGGGCGCCCGGAGAGGCGTCTCCACCTCCCAAGAGGCGGGAGAAGAAGGTGGCGCGAGAGAGGGTTGGCGGGGGCGCTGAGCGGGGAGCGCTGGGGGTACCCGTCACCCCGCTAAGGTTATTAATTCGCCCGGTACTTGGTGACTATCGACTTCCCAGAAGAATAGTATTAGCGGCAGGCGGGCGGGCGGGGGTGGTGAAAGGAGCTGGTCTCGGAGGGAGGGGGAGGTGTAGGTTTGGGCTGCGGGGAGCGGAAGGGGTGAGGATTATGCAAACCGGATTCTTCTTTCCTCCTCCTTCCGTCCTCTCCCACTTAACCCCTTCTTCTTCATGCTCCTTCACCCATCGTTTCCTGACTCCCTCTCCTCCCATCCATTACGTGTCTACATTTCCCCCTCTCGACTTGTGCCTATTTGTTGGGTGGCTTCTTTCATTGCGTCCGGGCGCGGAACAAAGGAAACTTTTGGACATATGTAAGTTTTGAACCTGATGAGCAGCCTTAAATTGTGAGTCCTTTTATCTCAGCGAGTGGAGG
The DNA here is from genome assembly GCF_022747635.1 of Hetaerina americana. Classification (NCBI taxonomy): domain Eukaryota; kingdom Metazoa; phylum Arthropoda; class Insecta; order Odonata; family Calopterygidae; genus Hetaerina; species Hetaerina americana. Next base: position 2,792,889 of record NW_027286292.1, on the reverse strand, counting down.
CTGTCGCCACTTCGATCAACACGCTTGCCTCGTTTGCTGACTGAAGACTGTTTTGAGCAGCAAAAATTTGAAAAAAAGAAATATTTTATGCTATCGTAAAGAGATTGCTATGTTTTTTTCACTGTTGTATTAATTGATTCATTTTGGTGAGCATTTTAATAGTATCTTGCTGGATTTTCATAAAGTTAAAGGAAAGTGTCTTAAAACCGACGGATAAATTTGCTATAGTTTACATATAAATATGTATTTAAAAAGCACAAGTAACCCTTATTATCAATATTAAACTCACTAAAATGCTAAAAATAATCCTCAGCTTTAGTCCTATTTCTTGCGCGATTGAGTACGAGTAAATAACTTATTTACCTATCTTAACAATGAGTTGTCATAAAATTGCACCTATCAGTACCAATTTCTGTTAATTGTGATAAATTTTTAGAACAAAAGGTCTCCCTTGTTGATTTTATTTTAAAACGCAATCTGAGCCCTCTTGGGACGTAATTCAATAAAGTAAGGCTTCCTTTTTCCCTTTTGTATTGCTGCCTCTTTTTATTTTTAAGCAGGCACACGATAGTCCCCTGAACCTCTGTGCATAGTTACATCAAAGTGCTTTTATTTATGCATGGTTCGACCTTTAACTGAATTTATGACTGAGCTACTAGTTATTTAATGCAATAGATTTCCGTGAAATGAAATGGCAAGCCCATCTCACGAAGGTGCGCGCATTGATTGGGCCGACGAGTTCGGGTTCCTGAGGTGAAAGTGATAAAAATGCAATTTGAAGTGGACCACAGGGATTAAAACAAACCAATCTCTTAGCTGCTCCCCTTTGGACCGATTCAACCCGACGGGAGAGTAGCCGACAACACCCACCCACCTCACTGCCCCCCGGTCTCCGGCCCACCCACCCGCCCACCATCCCCCCGTCGCCCCTCGACCCCGGCAGCGCTGACCTCACCAAACACCGCTACATAACCCCCGCCACTTTTTTATTTGCCCGCACGTCCCATTCCACCGCTAACACATTCATCCCTAACCCTCCCGACCTCCCGCCACCCTCACCCCCCACCCTGCCAGCACATACGCCCCGACCTCTGCCCTACACTGCCAGCCCCCCACCCCCTTGCACCTCTCCGCACTAACTTCCTCGTCCCTCCCACCGCCAATCCCATCCCAACAAAATTCCTTCCCTTCATTCGTTCGTCAAGCACCCCACCCCTAAGCATTACCACCCCCTGCATTATATTTTGTCCTACCACTCTTTACAATACGTTCCCACTGTTCCCAACCTTACGACCGCCACTTGGCTTCACTTTGGTCAGGAGACTTGGTGATATTTAAAAGAAAACCTGTCGGAGACTTCCAATTGGTTAGCTTTTCGGAAGAGGGGTAAATGATGAAGATAATAGTGAATGGACAACATGTGGAAGATATGCATGTTTTGATGTTAATCAATGGCAATCGTAAACTCCTCAAGGGCTATATTATAGCATTATTTCCCTCAAAGCGAGATATATGAGCATTTTTCCAAGTAGCTATCGTTTTACGTAATTATTTGTAAATTGTCTCACTGGAGAAGTAACTCGAAACCTTTGCTTGGGAATTCTGACCCCTTGACATCACATCATTCCAATGCTTCGATTTTTATTGCAGCAATATTTGACTCCTTCGAATCATAACAGAGAACGCAGGAATGTATACTTTTGGATAATATATCCAGCTCTTTCAAATACTTTCTACCTCGTATGATATGCTTCATGCTTTTTTTACGAATATCACGACGTTTTATACGTTCTATTGTATGCCATTACCTGAATGCTAATGATCAAATTTTATTAGAATAAATAGCAAAACTATTTATCAAGTATTTTTATATGAAATATAATTATATGCATAATTGAACGGTTGAATAATGATAACACTATGTAGAATACTTTGGTGGAAGAGTAAGTAGATAGTAAATTAAGAAAATATCTGATCTATCGTTTCTTATGTGCACGTTTGTTGGCCAGAGAGGAAATTTATTTGCATGTGGTTTCTCACAGTGTCACAGGCTGAGGATATACATATACAGAAACCCTAAAATGTTTAGAATAAAACTAGCCCATTTATGGCAGTCTATTAAGTGAAGAATTTCTCAGTTCAGTGCTGTCCTTGGTAGTTAAAATAAAATACATTTCCACGATTAGTGTGATAAGGAGGTGGAGCATTGGTCTACCCAAGAGATGAATGGCCCTAGGCGATAAGGAAAATTTTAATGATCGAGGTGATTTTGAGATAATTTTTAGTTATGTAACATTTTTCTATTTATTTCTACTATTTATGATTATTAATGTTTTCATATTGTTTGAAATACATTTAATTTCTAATTTAATTTCATTCGAGATTACTAATGAGTGGAAACTAAATTTTTCATTGAAAAAGATATGATTCTTTATAAACTATATAGAAATAGTAGCTTCCAACGGAAACATTCCAAAATTTAAGCCAGTTCGTCTATTGTATGTAGCTTTAATGCATTTAATAAGTTACGTGATTCCTCACCTATCGGCGGAACGAGATGAAAATAATCCACGCAAAGATAGGTCTCAGTTTGTGAAACATGTTTAATCCCAGATTAAATATTTTTTGAATAGATTTCTATAGATAAGCAATTTTTCCCCGTTAAAACATAATCCTAATAAATAGGTGACTTTTCTTTAACCGTATCATGGAAAGATTCTTCATAAGTTTATTGCTATAAGGATAGCTGATGGGATAAATCATAGAAAAATAAATTAAATCAAATTGAATATTTTTAAATTATTATCTGAAATGCGGCAAATCTTCAAATGGAGTTTAATTGATAAGTGCCCCAGTATTTTGGCTATCCTTATGAAACTCTGCCGATATTATGCTTGGATTGATATATTTAGAAAATGTTCATCTTGGTATGGAAGATTCCAAAGTTCCATCTAATTTTACACATCTTTCTATTATCGAATCTTCATTAGGCATTCGTCATGAGTGCACTCTGGGCAACGTATGAAGATATCACAAACTATTGGTTATATGTCAATCGGGCAGTCATTTGAATATTTTGCTGGCTTGTTTCTTACAAAACTCATAAAATTCCTCCTACCCAAACATAAATTGAAACAATTACTTTTGGTCTTATTAACGATATTGTAAATAGATTGAAATGATTAATTATTATTCTTATGAGAATTAAAATCGCTGTCATGTGACTTTGCGCTGTCTGTTACCTAATACTTAGTCATCACTAATTCCTGACTGTTCATAATACATACTTAATCCCAAAGAATACAGGATACATTTTTATAGCATAGGCATTAATTCGATGTTTTGTTCCTTTACGTACTTTAGTTATCTCGTCTTCCCCGGACGAATAGCATCCCGGAAAGGAATTTTAATCTTTACAGGGACTAATATGACTCTTTTCTGAGGTAACATAGAAAATGCAAAATTGTTTTGGAGAATTTAGCCATTCATTTCCGCGGCTTAAAAGTGAAACGATGATGTATATATGTCACTGAATATATAAACTTGGTATTTTTTCACATAAAAACTTAATAATACTACCAGTTTCGACACATGGGTGACATCATCAGGCATGATATTTTACTGTACTGTAGGGTACTATACCTGGTGATGTCGCCTATGCTTCGAAACCGGAAGTACTTGAAGCTTTTGTGTGAAAAAATACCAAGTTTAGTTATTCTGTGCTCATGAATTTTCACAACGTACGGCCTCAAACCATCAATTTCATGTAAATGTGTGTTTCATTGAGTCCATTTCACCACTTTCGTTAAGTTACAGGTTTAATGCTGCTTCATCAAAACATTTTATTATTTTTATCATCAATATGACTAATAATTAGTCTTACAGCGAATGAGAGTGTAGTTGGTGTATTGCATGTGCTAGATAAAAGTCGCGTAAATTTGCGAGCGAAGTATTGCGCAACAGTTTTGTTACTTAAAATTGACTGAGAGGAAGATTCAATTTTACTTCTCTCGTACGACTCAGGAAAAAACAAACTCGCCATAGCGTTTCAGCAGGTTCCCAAAGCACCGAAAACAAGACATGAATCTTCAGTAAATAGAAATAGTACGTTAAAATATTTTATGTTATAACATTATGTACCCATAATTGTTTTTAATTTTTCAGCTCTTTTCACATTTTAATAATAATCACGGAGTTGATTTTACGCCAACGAACAATGACAGCTCGCACGTTTGCAAAATAACAAAATAATGAATAGCAGAGATATGAGTTAATAGTAAATAATAACCCAGGTTAATTATAAAATTTTAAAAATAAAACAAACAAAAGGAAATCAAAAGGAAATGCGAAAAAGGGAAATTGGCCGCTGTACCATTGAATGATTAACAGATAAACCGGTTCAAAAAGTATTCTCGTTCCTGACTCGCAGCCACTTCGAATTCTCAGAACAAAATCCTAACAGTGATAAAAACCAAAATATTCAAATTCACTTTTACTCCGATTCATCTTGCAAGTGGTGCTCTAACGGGAATATGAACTGCACACATCTCTCACACGGTCCACTCTCGGAAAAACCTAAGAGATCATTCGCTTCACGACCGTTTTTGCTCGACCAAGTAAAAATTTACAAGTGGAGGAGGTGTCACAGCGATCGCCTTACTTCAGACTTTCAGTCTTTCAGCGCCAATAAATGAGCCTCACCCCATTATTGCTGTATAATTTCTTTTTTGCTGCGACTCAACTAATTTGCAATATTTTATCTTTCCATCGAGCACAAAAATACCTCGGGCAGCCCTTGAGATGGTTTCCCGACTCCTCTCGGATCCTCCTCACCTATCTCCTCACCCGCCCTCACCAAAAACTCTTCCAACTCCATCCTATGCCACCTCTCTCTCCTCCCCCCTCCACTCCACCACCCCCCCTTGGGGTCTTTTTCACCCCCCGCAAGCCTCTCGCTCGCTCGAGTTCCCTCCTTTCCGCCCCCTTTTCACGCAAACCTTCACCTCCGCCTCAGTAGCAAAACCCCTCAGCTCAAAATCCTTTCCCGCCCCACTTCCCCGGGTGCCTTCCTCCCCCCTCTCCCCTTACCATCCATAACTCCCTCTCCCCCTCCCTCTACACTTCCCCCGACTCCAATCTCGTGCTTCCTCCACCCCCCTCCCTCAGTCACCTCCTTACAAACTTCCCTCATCCGTATCCGAGCATCTATTGGTTGATGCTTCCCTCCTTTGCCGCCCTCCCCACACCCTACCGCGCCTCTCCCTCCCCATCCCTCCCGGCCGCGCGACCAGGCATAACCCCACCCTCCCCTCTCAACCCCCCACACCCTGGTCCCTCCCCTCCCGCGCCCTCTCCCCTCCCACTCCTTCCCCCCGCCTCTCCGCTTCCCGCCGCCTGTGGCTCCCATAGCGGCTCTCCCATATTCCACTGCTATGAGGGAGCTGTGGCCGGCGGCGGGCGCAATTGGCGGCGGCGAATCGCGCAGGCCCGGGGCGGACCATACGGGGCCCTCCGGTCGGCCGCATGCCCCATCCGGGTTAAGGGGGCGGGGGAGGGTGGTCCGGAGGTGGGGGGGTGGGAACCCGCGGGATCGAGGGGGTCGGGGGTCATTTTGGGTGTGTTTTGAGGGTGGGGTGGGCGCAGGGGAGAGGGGATGGGGGCTGGGGACGCAGCCGCCATCGGATCAACTCCCTCCCTAACCCAACCCCTCCCCACTTCCAGCCAACCATCCCTACTCCCAGTCTCTCTCTCTCTTTCTCTCTCTATATCTCTCTCCTTTCCCGGAGTGCACGGCGCTGCCATCTCTCGACGCCCAACACTCACTACTGGTCGCCCTCAAGGCAGATTCCCGCGCGCACCTCGGCCGCGCCTTCCGCACCCGTCGCCCCCGCACCGACCCGCGCCACATCCGCGCACCCTCTTCCCCACTTCACCTCCTCCGCCACGATGCCTAGCGTGCTCCCCGCGTCAAATCGCCATCGCGGGCGACGGGGTGGTTGAATGGTGCGCTCTTTCTCTGCGCCCCTCCAAGAAGACCGAATGGAGAGAGAGAGAGCAAAGAGGTCGGCCTCTCCGTTTCCCACTAGCTCCTCCTCCCTCTCTCCGGTCCCCCTCCCCCTTCCGGCCCCGCGACCTCCCGCCGCTCCCGCGTAAAAGTAAGAGGAGGTTTTAAAAGCCTTTATTAATTTGCCGCTCCCTTTCTCTTTCTCTCCACACCCATCCCCGAGCTCCCGGGGCGCGCTCCCTGAACGGGTGATGTGGGGGACGACCGGGAGGCGGATCGCACTTATTAAGACGCTTCTGCGGAGCGATCGGGGAAGGGGGGGCGTAAAGGGTTCAAGGGAGGTGAGGGGTGGGATGGTGAATGGGGGCGTGTCGGCATGATGGTGAGGGCACGGTGGAGGTGATTGGGAGGGGTAGGGTTTTCCTTTCTTGAACCCCCGCACACCAGATTCCTTTTTCCGGCTCGATGCTCTTTTTCCGTCAAAGCGATCTCCGGCGAAAGGGGTGGGACTCCCCCAGTATGGCATTATCACCTTGTGGAAAGACGGCTGCTTCTCATAATTATCACGGGGGTGGATCGAAGTTTAATGGGGTTCAGTGAAGAGTAGGACCCTTCCTCTTTGCCACTTCTCTCCACCCCTTTGGAAGTTGACGGGCAATGTGGCTGATGCCAATGATTCAGGAGTGAGGGAATGGTGCTTTGGGATGGGTTTTGAACACTAAATAGTGGCAAAAAGTAAGTAGCGAAACTAGGAAGAGGGATGTGTCCGGAGATCAAGAGCGCAACCTTCTTTCCCCGTCATGCCGCGGAGTTTCTAAGAGAAAGGAAGCCAACAGTTTTATATGACAGTCACTATAACCATGGTATAATGCCATGCCTTCCATTTTTCTGTAATTTATTAAAGAGGTTTTATAAAAACTATATCAATGCATCTTTTTTATTGGCTCTAGAATCGTATCTTGTGGTAATGTAGTAGTGTAATTGTAATAATGTGGTAAAGTAATGGTCGCTTTCCGAAAAAATCATGTTAACGGAAAAGTGCCAATAAATTGCTAAATATAGAAATACCTCGACCCGTAACGTAATGGTGCAATGTTTAACGCATTTTCCACACTCTACTTCGATATTTTATGCAGATCTCTTTTTAAATATTAACTGCAGACAAAACAAGTTAATGTTTATTAGAATTTTTCTTATCAAAAATTTGAAGAAGAAACTCGGAATAAACGCTGTTGTTTTAAACGAGTAGCGGTGTTGTATCATCTTGACGAGGACTTCTAGTCTGCGCCAGGGATCACCGAATCCCCCTTTTCCCCACGAGATATATAACCCTTCGGAACCTTGAGCCTTGCTGCCAAGTCTCACCCCTTAAACTCCTTTCACTCCGAGTCGTGTCAACGTTGTGGCAAGTGGCTGAACACAGAATTAGGCAGAAGGAAGTACAAGGAGGTAAATAATAAACTGAACTGGAAAACTAATACGTCGAAAGAAGCGTGGTGGAGGACGGAGTGGAGGTGAAGGGAGAATCAATAAGGAATGGGTAAAAGGGGCGTGCTGGGAAGATCTATCAGGAAATTAGAAGGGAGAATTTTTACCCAAAATTAAAGCTCAATTGATGGAGCCGACGCAAGTATTTTTTGTCCGTGTATTTTTTAATTTATAATCAAATTTTTAACTCTGATGACGTCAGGTACTCTTTAAGATTGTAAAATTCTCGGAGCAATTTCGGAGCCGTATGCTTTTTCTCAAGTCATCGAAGATATATATATATATATATATATATATATATATATATATATATATATATATATATATATATATATATATATATACACATACATACATACATGCATACATATATATATATATATATATAATATATATATATATATATATATATATACATATATCTCTTCGATGACTTGAGAAAAAGCATACGGCTCCGAAATTGCTCCGAGAGTTTTACAATCTTAAGGAGTATATGACGTCATCAGAGTTAAAAATTTGATTATAAATAAAAAAATACACGGACAAATATAACCATAAACCATAAACACAGTAATAAACCCGAAGGTCGGTTTAGTAGGTGATGGTAGAGTTCATCCAGTACTAAGCGCGACGGCCTGTGAAATTCACACATCAGGGTAGGGGGGCCAGTTCGTTTCCCTGTGTCGGTTATGGTTTCCCAGAAAGATGTGGTGCCCGAAAAATCACATAGCTTGGGTGGAGCTGCAGGTACCCAGAGTGCCTTGCCCGGGGCCCTGGACCCTCCAGTCAGCAGTCCAACGCTCTACCCACTGGACTACCGCGATACTATATTATATATATATATATATATATATATATAGTATCGCGGTAGAGCGTTGGACCTATATTTATATATATATATACACATTTCTAATTTCCACAGAGGCTGCACAATGTTCTGAGGGGGTAGGAATTATGTCCCACAACTCCATATTTCGGTGTAACCTAAAGCTAGAACTCAGATTAAAAGGGAAAATCTGAATTGATGATTGCACAGTGATTCCACTAGTGACTGAATACGTAGATTGGAGTAGAAAAAAATTGAAACTCCGGGGGGAGATTACTATAATTCTCGCCAGTTCAGTCAATTATCTTCCCTTCCTTATGTAATTAAGCTAATCCACATAAAAAGCTTGTCCTGAAAAATAGCACAACACGTACATTCAATTATTAATCGAACATACTGACTCTTACTTTCTCTATTGATACCTAAAAGCTACGAAAATGGAAGTTTTAACATTGTCATACCTATACATTATTGATGAATATCCGAGATTACTTTGAATTTAATGAAAAACGACCGTATACCTTCTTCCTCCTATCGCAAAAAAAGAAATATTTACGTTATATCTTCAATAGAATTTAAATTAATCCATTTTATAAAACCTTCATGAAGATCGCGAGATGTTTGTGCCCCTCACAATGATAATGGAAAATCAAGAAAGTATAGAAGGGAATAAAAATAAAATAAAAGTGATCCTGGTCGATCTTTTCCTCGGAAAGATCGCTGCGGAGGATCCCTGTACAAAACCTCACTCCTCTATCAGCTATGTATAGCGTGGCTATCAAGAAATAATTGACAGAAAACGCTGCTTGCCGAGGAAGAAGACGAGGCAGATTCGGTGGACTATGTTCCCCAAGCCCCTCCACCTCGACACCTCACCCCGAACAAGAAGCAGCAGTTTTCCGATCATTGAACCCAATTGCAGCGGCTATCACGACGCACGTGGCCCTCTAGGTTACAAGTTCACCGTTTTCCATCGCAAATGACGATGGATCTCTCTCCACCTATTATAAAATATGAAGGAATGACATTTTCTACTTTCATCTCCCGGTTTCTTCCGGTTTTGATGCTTCGAAAGTCATCACCCTTCAATCATTTGTCCCTTAAACCAAACAGCTTCCCAATATGAGTAACGCAGAAGCGTAACTACTTTGCTAGGAAATTTAGGCTGGGATTCCCTTACACAGCAGAGTTTACAATATAGATTTTAGTTACTAAAAACATTTAAACATTGGTCCTATTCCGATGACACCAAGATCATAATACGAACCCCAATGTATTACGGGTGGACGGATCACGAATGTAAGATTAGAAGATTAGAGAGATAGACCACATGACTGACAGGTTTAAAATGTCATTTTTTCCAAGAAAAATATGGGACCAGAATTTTTGTAATTGGAATCCCCAGGAATGAGTTCGACAAAATAAGTTACAATCTACAAAGTAGGGACTGCGCATGGCTATATATATATATATATATATATATATATATATATATATATATATATATATATAGGACAGCAACAAACAATGTAGAGATACATAAAAATATCACTCACACGTTATTTCTTGATCATTTCGACAGAATTCTGCTCCGTCTTCGTCGGAAGAAATAGAAGTAATGCTTATCCATTACTTCTATACCTTCCGATGAAGACGGAGCAGAATTCCTTCGAAATGATCAAGAAATAACGTATGAGTGATCTTTTTATGTGTTTCTATATTGCTTGTTGCTGTCCAATTTATTATTCAACACTTCCGTGTTACGTCGACGCCTGGTGCTGCACCCCCTGCCATAAACCCCCTGCCATTTTTTGGTAGCTCGCAGGGTATTGATGAAGGTGTGGATGAATATTTTGTGAAATATTTTAAAAATTACACGTTTATTATTTCGCGAACAATACAAATAAACGAAAAACAAAAATAACTATTTTAACTAGATGAACCCCAAGGATTCAACCGGAAACGACATTAATCATTTCCGAAAATAAATCCAACTGCCTCACTCCATAAGAATAAATTTGCTATAGTCAGTATTGTTATAACTAGTTTTTGGCTAGTAAGGTCTACTAGGAGGAGATATCTAGTGCTCAAATTATTACTAAAAAATCAAGTTAGAAACTTTAAGTTTACTATTTATTATAAATACTTCTCTACATGGTCACCATCCTGAGTTTGACGTTTCTCCCAGCGTTTCTTGACCTTTCGAAGGCCGTTATTAAAGAACTCAGCGGATTGCGTCGAAACTATTTTCCCACCTCTTCTATGAATTCATTTGTATTATCCCTCGATGGTTTTTGGTTTTACGATTGAGAAAATGTCGGTTGATTCGAGATTGAGAGAATAAGGCGGGTGTGGGAAAATTTCAAAGCCAGATCGCTTGGTCGCAGTTGCAATTGTTCTGGCCGTGTTTGCTTCTGAAAAGTGTCGGTAGTCGTAAAACCAAGCGTGCTTACACCGTTGGCATGTACGATTCTTAATGAATAATTTCTAACCACTGCCATAGCCAAGATCAGTCTCATTCACCACCATTTCGAAGGTTGCCTTTCGTTCTGATGCGTTAAAGTCCTCCACTTTCTTCACTGTGGCATCATCGCCCGAAAGTGATGGTCTTCCACTTCTTGGATCATGTGAGGAGCTTGTTACCAGTTTGAAAATTCCTTTTTCATCTCAATACTGTGTCATACGACAGGCTGTTATTTCCTGAAACAAATTTTATCGTGGACTTCCCGGGTATAGTAACCATTTAAATGAAGGAACATATTATCACTGCGAACCTCTTAACTTCTCCATGTTTGCTGTGAATCACTTCAATCTACGGCTTCCCGAGACAAAACAAATCAGCATTAATAGCGATGATTTATGAAATTATATAATTTAAAATTCATCCAAATATGTCGGTTACCTTGCAGCAATAATTACTTAAAAACGACACTTCCACGAACATACGTTTCCTATCACATTCTCAGGTTATGGGTTGACCGTCAGGATCCGATGAATTCACGAAGCAGAAAATGCTAATAATATTGTATTTAAGTTCATTAAAAATTTGTGTTTTTAAAAAACCAACGTCCTTTTCAGAAAAGTTTTGGAAAGATAACTATAATTTTAATAATATTTTTTATGTTGACCACTATATGTACTGATTAAAAATCGTATATTATTTATCACTTTTTAAATTTTTGGCATTAATTCCCAAGAATACACGCCTATACTGTGGACACAGAATTCAAAGATTTAATTTTAAATTCTGTTACGTTATGTCTTTGTTACGTTTTGTCTTTGTTATGTCTTTGTCTTTGTCTTTGTCGTTACCTTCTCGTCGAAGTATCTACTATTGACTGGAGAGAATTTGTGAAGCCTGTAAATAATTGTAATTTTTTGGCTGAAATATACTCGTATTTTAGGATCATTGCTTTTTTCATGAGTTATTCATATTTACTACAATTTTAAAATTAAAAATTTTGCCTTATTTATGCTTTTTATATTGTGGCAGTATTGTGAGAAATCGATTTCATTTTTTGTCATTTGAAAGTCGCCTACCACCTATGCGTGACTAACAATTATAGAAGTTTACGACAATAGTTTAGGCATCAACGACACAAATACTTGCATGATGCACTGTTAGTTTTTGGTTTGATTCACATGTTCCTGAAGATAAATAATGAAATATATTTGTGGAATACGATAGGATACATTGAATTATTATTTCCGATTACAGTCTATAATAGACCATTTTGTAGGAAGACAATGATATTGCAGAAACAAAGCTTTTTTAAGAAAGGTGTAGTACACCTCGTTTTGTTTTTTGAAATGTGAAATCGAAAATGCCCGTCATATATTTTTCCTCATACATCCGGTCTTCTCTTGAAGGGACGGAGAAAAATTTATTTCATCCACTTCAGACCACCGCTCATTTTTTGACTATTTCGGAGATTATCCTTGATACCTGTCCACTCGGACCTTCAAGGTGTACTCTTTGGCTCTCCGAACATCTGGAGAGAAATTCAATTCAAGTCTCTCTCCGCGACCGGTTCATCTAACACGGAAATAGATTCATTGTATACGCTGAAATTCACAAAACTAGATCGGATCTGCCGCATTTGTTTAGGAGTGTCAAACGTGAGGTGCTTATGTGTTACGTGCCTAAGGTAACCGACCTTGATAACGAAGTTGATACGTCGCCATAGCCTCAATCTTGCCCCAAAATAAAGACGAATATCTATCTGTCTATCCAGCCCAAAAATCAAAAAATCTCCCACACCTCTTACTTGGTGGCATGCAGTGGACCCGATTCCGGAGAAACTGACAAGAACACAATAGGCAAGTGTTTACTTGGATTTTTTTTCAACTATATCATTTAATTTAGTTATATGGAAAGTATAGCTTTAATTCAAATTTACTGGGAATTCCACGCGATTTATTTAAAATATGTTATTTGAAATAAACAGAGTATGGTCATTACTTCTTAGTTGACACTTAAAATGCCCTCTGAATTATTGTTCCCTGGAGTGATACACTGGAAATGTAAATAAGAAAAGTCGAGAATTCGTAAAACAACTTTTTAATAAAATTGGTGGCATCAGTTTTTGGTGAACAACTTTTTCTCCATTTGAAGCAACATCGCACTGCCTATTTTCTACCATTTTAATCAAATTAACACCAATCATTTTACTATTATGCCTAAAGCTAATGCAACGATGTTACTTAAGAACGTTAAACTCTTCCCCATGGGAGCATGAAAGATTTGGATATGAAAATCTGGAACACTTAGGACCCATTTAACTGAAACCTTGGAAATTATTCCTCCTCTTACCCTAAGCATACAGCTCACTCCCTCTCATCATTCCTCCAGCTGTATTTGGCACTCCCCTCACGCCTCCTAATTACATAATCAACTGACCCATTCTCCATTTGAAAAACTCTCCATGTAGCACCATATATAGGGATTGGATACAACTGACATTTCATGAAACCATTGGCGTACGAGTTTGGAATAGTATATTCTACCCATTGCTGAAACTATCAAAGAATTAAATTTTTTTTTTTCAGCTAAAAGTGAATTCAAATTTCAGAAATTGGGTCAAACGGAAACTAAATAGCAACAGGACGTTGCTATTTAGTTTCCGTGTGACCCAATTCAGCTTATGTTTTCGTTAAAATATGGTTTGGTAGCCTAGTGAGCAGTTTTTTAATGCCGACGAGAGGGCTTAATTCATGCTTAATGACGTGTCTTCGTACGCTAAGCTTCAACCAAGCTGTGTGATTTTTTGGGTACCTCATTTTCCAGGGAAACCAGGGAATACTCTCCCCCACCAAACTAGTGAGTGGATTTTGCACGCAGACAAGGGTTGGTAAGAGATGACACATACAATCTAATATACATAAAACTAAAATGCGACTCAATTCTGAGGCAATGTTAATTAAATGAAAATAAATGGCAAATATGTTCCTTAGTGAAATTGAGAGAATGCAAGTGCAACTACCCGTTTTATAAATAAATTTAATCGAATTTATTCAAATCGACAAAAATTACAAGGTGTCACCCATAAAATTGAAACCAGCTCATAACTGAATGTAATATACAGGGTGAAACAGAATGGTCTCCTTGATTTGATATAAAAATTTAAAAAACCAGAAAAAATAATTTTTAAATAAATTTTATTTCTGCAAACTATATTTAATACAATTTATTTTGATTGGGTTTTAAAAACTATTTCATCCAGGTGACGACCTTGGTGAGCGATGCATATGTTGAGTTGTTCAAAACATTTTTCAAAAACTCTTCTCAGCATCTCTTGCGTTATTCCAGCGATGGCGTCTGTGGTTGCCTCCTCAAGAGCTTCCGTGGTCTTTGATCGAGCTTTGTAAACCTCAGCTTTGAGATATCTCCGATGAAAAAAGACATTGGCCCAAATTCGGGCAGCAAGGGGGCCATAAAACATCCCCTCGTAAGGAGATCAGGCGGCCGGTAAACTATTGCAGAAAAATTTGGCGTGAACGACGAGCGGTATGAGACGTGGCACCATTCTGTTGAAACCAAAAGGCTTCTGTGTCATATTCCTCACCATACTCTTCCGTTTTGGAGAGTAAAAGGTTCTCCAGCATCTTACAATAACACACAGAGTTCACAGTAACAGTGGAACCTCGATATTCAAAAATTAAGGCCCAATAATGCCTTTGGAAGACGCAGCTCACCAAATTGTCAATTTGAGGCCCTGAGGAGGTCTTGGGTTAAGTTCGCGACAACTTCTTGGGTTAAGTTCGCGGCAACCTACCATACCAATGGTCGCGAGGGTTGTCAGTCGCCCGCTATCGGAAATGTTGCTTATTTACTCGGAGAGGTGAAAATGCGCTTCATAGCTACACCACAGCGTCCCCTGCGTCGCCTCTGCACTATTATTGTTCTTAAGGAATTTTTTAACGGCAAAGCTTTGCTGCTTATCAGACCCTTTCATGGAAACAATTAAAAATGGCGTCGTCTCCCAGCTAACGCCGTTACTCTTACTTTGTTAATTTATCCGCGCGGCCTTCAGTAATCTTTTAAAACTAGGGAGTCCATTCTACTTCACTCTGTAAAACACTGTAATTTACCATAGAAAAATGCCCACTTTAACATCTAGAAAAAGGTTCCAGGCGAAGGACAAGGGGCCAAGCAGGCAACTAAAAAATAGTATTAAAGTGACAGGTTGGATGCGAGACACAGATCTCCCTGTAGAAAGACCACAAAAAGTAGAAGGAATTTGGAGCAGTCAGGAAGCGGAATTCTGGAGTCAGTCATTAAAATAAAAATGTATATTCGGTGAATGGAAAAATATAAAGGAATATTTCTATATTAAACACAAATGAAAATACTTGACTGATTTCCGGAAAAGACATCAAATTCTATATGTTTTGTTATTTCATGTCGCATAAATGCAATTGTCGATTTAAAAATGAATAAAATCACTTAATTATTTCTTTATTCTGTGTATCAAAAAAATGTAAAATATTCTTTGCCAATCTTGGAAATGAATTCATTTGGAGGAATGCAAAAGAAAAAGAGACTTTAAATTCCTTGTTGCGCTGCATAAACTTCACCAATGGATATTCCCAAAGTATATATATTATAAATAAATATATAATAAATAACAATAAATTATAAAATTATTAAACATATCTGGGGTTATTTTAATAAAAATAGTACATTTTGCATTTTTGCTTTTTCAGCCGGTTTGGTAATGTCCTTCTATTCGCTTATTTGTGGGTAGCACTTATTAGAGTACCATAGAAGAATGTAGCAGTACACTCATATATCTATTTCTCGTTTTGACCGGACGGGCGTCATCTCCTCGAATGATTTTTAAGATGAAGATGGTCGTGCCATCAACACGTCACCTAGATATGCGAGTTCTTTTCTCAGTGTTTCTGAGCATCACGTTTTCATAAAGGTGCAATACGTTATAATTTTGTCGTCGGTGAAGACATTTTAATTTTTTTTTAATTTCTTCACCGACGACAAATTTTTTTTTAAAGATAATATATATACATATATAATACATATATATATATACATTAACATACATAAATATGTATATGCATATATATACATATATATATGCATATATATATATGTATATATATATATATATATATATATATATATATATATATATATATATATATATATATATATATATATATATATATATATATGCATATATGCTTTCGTAGACGTAACACGGAAGTGCCGGATAGTACAATACACAGTAACACACAATATAGAAACACAAAAAAAGAACACTCACACGTATTTTCTTGATATTTCGACGGAGACAATCCGTCTTCCTCTGAAGATATAGAAGTAATGAAGCTTACTTCTATATCTTCAGAGGAAGACGGATTGTCTTCGTCGAAATATCTAGAAAATACGTGTGAGTGTTCTTTTTTTGTGTTTCTATATTGTGTGTGACTGTGTATTATATATATGCATATGTATATATATATATGCATATGTATATATATATGCATATATATATATAAATAAATGCATATATATATACATATATATATGCATATATATATGCATATATATATATATATATATATATATATATATATACATATATACGCAATTTTATCTTGATAAACGGGATTAAAAAGAAGTCATTTGTTTCTAAATCAGGGCTGCACGGAGGATGACTAATCAATCCGATGTTTCGGCCATTCAAATAGTTAGTTGTTTCAGCCGATCGGTGAGAGCTTGCATTGATTGCCATGATGAAGAATGATCCTTCGTTGTCGCTTCTTTTTCCATATTTCACCATGCACTTCTGGCAAACAAATGCTCGTGTACCATTTAGAATCCACGGTTCTGCGTTCTTCTAATGGCACGGTTGCCACATGACCAGTTACTCTGAAGAAACAGGCGATATTTTGCTTTGATGTGCTTCGTGCATGAATCACTTTTGTCGGATTTGCCTCGTCTTGGAAGACCCATACAGTGGATTGGTGTCTTGTATCTGGCTCATGCGGATAGATCTAAGATTCATCATCTGTGTAGATGTTAAACACAGCCTTTGATGCACCCCGATTGTATTTCTTGAGCATTTCTTTTCACCAATTGACACGAGCATCTTTTTGAGCTTTTGTCAAATTATGCAGGATCCAACGCGAACAAAGGTTTTTCACAGCTAAATGTTCATGCAATATCTTAATGATGCTCGTCATACTAATCCCCAAAGATACCTCAATCTCACGATAAGTCACATGACTTCCTATACTAGTTCTTGCACAGCATCAATGTTTTCTGACACAACAACTGATTTCAGACGACCTTCACGACTTTCGTCGCTGAGCGAACGGCGGCCATTCGCTATACCAACATTTCACAGTTGCAAAGGATGGGACCTCATCATCGAGGTAGGAAGTAATTTTGAACAATACACTCCTGCCTTGATAATTCTCGTCGAATTTCGTAAAATATCATCGCACGAAAGTGTTCACGAGTTAGCTCAATGTTTTCGCTGAGACAAAATTTGAGGGCTGCAGTAAACCAATCCTAGCATTGAAATACTAATGATGATATATCATATATATATGTGGGTCGCGGTAGTTCAGGGGGTAGAGCGTTTTGACTACTGCCTGCCTGGGTTCGATTCCCCGACAAGCTATGTGATTTTTCCGGTACCAGATCTTCCTAGGAAACCATAACCGGCACAGGGAAAGGAACTGGCTCCCCTACCCTGATGTGTGAATTTCACACGCCGTCGCGCTCAGTACTGGGTGAACTCTACCATCACCTACCAAACCGGCCTTCTGGTTGAATTACTGGTTTATGTTTATACATATATATAAAAATATACATATATATATATATATATATAAAAATATACATATATATATATATATATATAAAAATATACATATATATATATATATATATATATATTTATATATATATATATATATATATATATGTATATATATATATATATATATATATAGAAACACTCACACGAGCAGAATAAATAGAACAATAGAACACAAATAAAAAAGTCACCCTTAAAGGACACTTACATGGTAATTGTTTAAGCTTTCGGCCTTCTCCGAGGTAGTGTTCACCCAGTACTAAGCCCGACGGCGTGTGAAATGTGTCCCAGTAAGACCTGGTACCCGAAAAATCACATAGCTTGGGTGGAGTTGCAGGTGCCCAGAGTGCCTTGCCCGGGAATCGAAACCGGGACCCTCCGGTCAGAAGTCCAACGCTCTACCCCCTGGACTACCGCGGCCCATATACACACACACACACACACACACACACATATATATATGAGGCCATTGAAAAATACCCATAAATACATGGGTATTTTTCGATGGTCTCAGCATATGTAACATTTACCAGGCAATCATGACACAAAACACCACATGATATCTGGCATTACAATTAGCCCCTCTTCAATTCCACGTACTTACTTGCTGCCTTCTTTCCTTCCAATATTCCTATCTCATTATTAAACGATATATATCTTACCTATACATATATATCATACCTTGTCTACCGTTCTCCACTTTGTCACAGAGTTCGCCAGTGAAAATGTTCTGTATCCATCTTTCCTGCCTTCTTTGGATTTCACACCATAATTCACTTTCCTCACGCATCATGTCTAGAACTTCCCTGTTTGTTTTAGTTTCTGCCCATTTCACTTCTTCATTCGGATTGAATTTCCTATGCTCACGGCAATGCTAACACGGCTCACACTGTAACACTGTACACTGTAACACACGGTAACACTGCCCATTTCGACTCTTCATCTGCACCCGCACCTTAGCAGGCTGAGACGTTTTCGCGTTGTGGGCAATTATCCTATACCAACAATATACACCTATAGTCTTCAATGCATTCATTGATTCTACTAAATTCACTCCGTGGAGCGCCTTCTCCAAATCTAAAAAGCAGACAAATGTAATGTTTCCCCGGGCCTCTACCCGCGTCCCACCAGCTCTAAAAGAATTTAGATTTTTACTCCTATATGAAAAACTGCATAAAATCCCATATATAGTTTTTTAAATATTTAATAAATACGCAGATGGCAAAACTATTCAGAATCTGAAATATGTACCAATCGCAAATAGGCGCGCATATCGTATGCACGTTTCACCGTCCTTATGCGTCAATTGAATAAAAAATAAATTTACTCGAGAATTTAGCAGTAGCTTTAAAAATAATCTGAACGCGATATTTCTCCTTCAGAGAGGGAAAATTTCAAGTATCGTAAAAAATAGATTAAAACTTTAGAAAATGGTAAATAGAATGGTATCAAAGTAATGTGATTTATTTGAAAGCGTTTTCAGGATGTTTTTGATGCAAAGTATCGAATAAAATATTTTTTTCTACGCCATCTACTCCAGCTCTAAAACTCATAGCAAAGCTATTTCCCAGTCATCAGTTCTCAAGCTCGCTAAAATTTAATCTAACGTTTTTCTGTCCGCTACTGAAACGAAAGTAGATGATTTAATGATTTCCACATTTTTCGGGCTGCGTCCGCGTATGTCGTTTAAATGTACAACAGTTTCGCCAGCTATCCTGCTGGTGTCCTCAGGTCAAGGATGAAAAGAAGCTTGTTGTCCCGTCTTATATAGGAAAAATCCGGCGCCAATACCGGGAAATTTCTTGGCCAATCAGGGAACGTCCTCATATTTGCGCGGAATAATTCTTTTCCACGCACTGTGGAGTGGATATCCATCCTCTCTGTTAAAATTTTTTGGCCTTTTAACGATTTCAATGGCCTCTCTGATTATTCTCTGGAAGTATTTTCCTTCTTTCGCTATTATTTTAGCGTCGTCGAAGAGAATAGAGTGTCCAGGTTCACTCCAGGCGTGCTCAGCGATGGCCGATGCTCTAAACTGTTTGGCCTTGGTTGCCCTCTGGTGTTCACTCATGCGTGTTTTCAGCGCTCTGCATGTTTCACCGATGTACCATTTGCCACAGGAGCATGGCACTTGGTACACGCCTTCTGATATTAACGGTGAAATTCCATCCTTGGGTCCGGGTAGGGTGTCAGCTATCTTGGTGACGCAGTTGAATCTGGTCACCACATAATGTTTCCTTAAAGCCCTCGCGATTCTTTCCGAAGTCCCTGCGATGAAGGGGATGGTGACGTAAGCCTTCGGTCGTGGTCTGGAGTCTTCCTCCCTGTCAGGAACAGCGGTGGTTTGTCTCTTCTTTTCTTCCTTCTCGGCCCTTTTTTGGATCATATGAGCGCTGTATCCATTCCTTTGCAGGGCATTTGTCAAGTGTTTCTTCTCGTTGGCAATAGAATCGGAGTCACATATTTTATATGCTCGGTTGACAAGTGTGTCTACCAGTGAGGTCTTCTGACTGGGATGGTGGTGCGATGCAGCATTAAGGTAGCGGTCGGTGTGAGTAGGCTTCCTGTATACTCTGTGTCCAAGCCTCCCATTCCCTTTATTTCTCTTCACCATGACGTCCAAGAAGGGCAGTTGATGATCCTTTTCCACCTCCATAGTGAAGTGGATGGCTTGATGCTGTGAGTTCAGATGTTTCAGGAACTTTTTTAATTCTCCCTCTCCGTGTGACCAAATGACAAAAGTGTCGTCGACATATCTTAGCCACAGTGAGGGCCGCTTGTCGCAGGATTCCAGTGCTTTCTTTTCGAAGCTCTCCATGTAGAGGTTGGCCACCACCGGGGAGAGGGGTGAGCCCATCGCAGCTCCTTCCGTCTGCTCGTAATGGTCACCATTCCATAGGAAGAAGGAATTGCGGAGGCAATGCTCCACCAATCCTGGAAAGTCCTTAGGGATTCCGCGGGAGGTGAGTTCCTTGATGATATTCAGCGATTCCTCAATAGGGACGCTGGTGAAAAGCGATTCAACGTCGAAGCTGACCATGAGATCGTTGTCGTGGATGGTGATGTTTCTTATTACGTCAATGAAATGCGTCGAGTTTTTTACGAAGCTGGGTGTCTGTCCGACGTGGTCCTGCAGAGACCGCGCCAAGTACTTAGCGAGTTGGTAAGTCGGAGCGTCAATCTGGCTCACAATCGGTCGGAGAGGTACATCCTTCTTGTGAATTTTGGGCAGGCCGTACAGTCTCGGTGGTTTCGGTGCAGTCGGAAGCAGGCGTCGTTGCTCTTCTTTTGGAATAAGCGATCGTTTAATGATAGCCCTTGTGCTTCTCTCCGTCTTGGCAGTCGGATCGCTTTTCAATTTCCTATAAGTCGGACTGCTGAGGATGAGCGATATTTTCCCTTCGTAATCCTCTCTATTTATCAGGACTGTTGCGTTGCCTTTGTCAGCTGGTAAAATGATTATACTCTCGTTGTCCCTTAGCTCCTTCAGTGCTCTCCTTTCTTTGCCGATGGTGTTTGATCTTGGTGGTTTTGCGCCATGGAGGATACGTGCGACATCTTCTCGGATTTCGTCGGCGGCCGCCTTCGGAAGTCTCCGGATCGATGACTCTGCCTCCGCGATGATCTTCTCAAGTGGTATCGTCCTTGGGGTCAAAGCGAAGTTCAGACCCTTAGATAAGACTGCGAGGGTGGCTTCATCTAAATGAAGGTCCGTCAAGTTCACAACCGATTGGCCATTGTCAGCCCCATTAATCGAGGTCAGTGGATGCTGCTTACAATGAAGTTTGTTGAATTTGTTGACTTGCTTTTCCCGCGTCGCCATTAGACTGGCTCGGGAAGAGTCGTACGTAATCCGCTCGGTTGTGTCCTAATCGTCAGCTTGTAGGGTGGCAGCCAGCTCCAAATGAATATAGTACAATTCTTCGGAGAGGCGGTCGAGGTTCCAACGTTTATCGTGAATTCTCTCTCTCAGAAGCATCGGCCATCGCTGAGCACGCCTGGAGTGAACCTGGACACTCTATTCTCTTCGACGACGCTAAAATAATAGCGAAAGAAGGAAAATACTTCCAGAGAATAATCAGAGAGGCCATTGAAATCGTTAAAAGGCCAAAAAATTTTAACAGAGAGGATGGATATCCACTCCACAGTGCGTGGAAAAGAATTATTCCGCGCAAATATGAGGACGTTCCCTGATTGGCCAAGAAATTTCCCGGTATTGGCGCCGGATTTTTCCTATATAAGACGGGACAACAAGCTTCTTTTCATCCTTGACCTGAGGACGCCAGCAGGATAGCTGGCGAAACTGTTGTACATTTAAACGACATACGCGAACGCAGCCCGAAAAATGTGGAAATCACCTACTCATCGCCGCGGAAACCTTCGAACGAACATAGATGATTTAATGTTTTAACTTGGCTGTATTTTATGTTATATTAGCTTGGCTTGGCTCGTTAGTACACCTGACATTAGTTGCGATGCCAAAGGTGTTTTTATGCATGAAGTTTTACGGAGAAGTGTCTGGCATGTCTTCCATCCATTGTTCTAAATTGCACATGAATTTAATATTATAATATGACCTGGATTTCAATCTAAATTGCCTGCATTAAACATTTTCTCTGAAGTCAAAAACTCCAGAAAATTATAATCAGTTATTAATATCAAAAGTTTAATATTGAGATCATAAAACAAATTCAAGGGCCGCATCGGTGACTTCAGAACAGATAAATATAGCAATTTATATAAAACTCACAAATATATCACGTATGATACTTATTTCCACTAATATGAATTACCATCTAACACTAATTTCTAATTATACTGCTACACCTAAGATTAATGTACTGTTGACAACTATAAAAAGAACAAATATTTTTTTTAGTTTTTCCAACTTCATTCTTCCATGCTCACTGGTGAGAACTTCAGGGCTTCATTTTGAAGTGCTGAAGTTCTCTCCGCTCACATAAACGTCCGCGAAGACGTAAATTAGATATGTGAGAAATTAGCGTATTTTTACCGGAAGTCTACCGTTTGAGTGAATTTTTTTGTAGGAAGAGACTGGGCACAGCCTTATTTTAAAGACTCACATCAAAATACACAACCTAGAACCCAAATTAAAATTGGCCCCTCTTCAATTCTGCCAAAATTTTTACTTCCCTTCATCCCGTCAAATATGCCTATTCTTTTCCACTCTTTGACTAGTCTGCCCAGGGTTTCCTATTTTATCAGTCTTCAACATTCCATTGATATTGCAATAATTTTCCTGCTTCCTTAGGATTTCTCTCTAGTCCACTTTCTTCCCCCCTGTAATGCGTAGTACTCCTATGTTGATTTTCATTTTCTTTGATTTGTCTTTTTCCATCGTTCTCACTAACCACATCTCAAAAACCTCCACTCTGCCCCAGTCTTCTTTCTTCAAAGATCAAATGTTCACCCCGCACAAAACTACGCCTCACGTCCAAGTATTCACTAATCTTGTCCTATCATCCTTAAACATCATGTCATCTTGACACCAACTACCTCTAGCTTGTAAAATTGTCTTTGCAATTTCGCGGTTCATTTTATATCCTCACCACTTTGATCATTTGATCAAAAATACTCCCAAGATTGGTAAACTGTTTTATCGCGCTCTATTTAATGCCCCCCAATTATATCGTTTCATTCAGCCTTCCTAGTTATCGAAAGCTATCGAAAGCCATTGCTTCTGCTTACACTGATTCTCATTTAATACCTAGACTATCGGCGTTCTAATACGCTAAGGCATTTGTAGCCCTTTGCTTCACTAAAGCTTCGTTATCAGTCAATTTTTCAGATTTTATGACCTCCTGGCCTATTTTCTTTCCTAACTCCAGCGCTTCCCACGCCTCATTTATCTTTCCATGATTTCATGATTTGCCTACACTTAAATCATCTCTCTATGTTGATTTTAACACTCTCTTCTCCAGCCATCTAGCATCCAAATAATTTTATTTTCTCAGCGGAGTTGGACAAATAATAAAACGGAATGCATTTGATTTTTTCCATGGTTATCCACAAGACTTACTTAATTTTGTTAAGCTTGCTTTCTTCACATACGTTAAAGTTTTGCATGTCCTTCTTCACTCATTCATTTGCATGCCCTTCTTCATACTGTACCTCCCATCGTAGGTGATTATGCCGTTTAAGTCGAGCCGATTGTAGTTCAGGTTAATCATATCATCACACTACATAAAATTCTTTACTATAGTAATTAGTAATATACCGTCTGTCATGCTGTCAATTCTTTCGAAAGTTTATGCATTTTACGCAAGCACAAGAAATCTTCAGCCTCAAACTTCCTTCGGTGGTTAGAAAATTTAAGCTCTGTCCAAACTGAATAACTGATCGAAGCACTTTTCCACTTGATATGTTTTTTTTATTTTACGACCGGGTTTCGATGTATCAATTTGTTCTGTCCAAACTATTAAGGTATAAGGAAGCATGCTTTTTGAGACCTAAATGTTAGGCGCCTAATGAAGAGACAGCTTCAGTTTGGATATCCTTCGAAGTAGTAATGCCATCTATGTGGTGGCTAAGAATAAGGAATAAGCAGATAATGCTCGAATGTAAATATTTTTATGTTTGAGATAGCTGGTGCAAACATTTGTATGTAGTTGCAAAACCGCGTAATGGTGTTTGCGTGATTTTAAGTTCACATTGCAACTCATTCGGCGGTCTCTTATCAAAGTTTTCCATTTCATTCTCTTTATTTAGTAACTTTGGTGATATTTGGTACTAGTTTCGTATCCATTTCCCTCATCGGACTATGTTTAATTCTTTATAGATTATCCGTTTTTTATATTTTGTTGTTATTATTAGGCACGCAAATGAGGCATGGATACAAACACGATGCTTTTAGTCATGGAATGAAGTACTAAGCAAAGAAATATGTTCTTTCCTCTACATTTCAAATAACCGTATCCAATAACTTGATAAATAAAGTTATTACCAGAATAAAATGCATTCATGCGGGAGAGACCAAATTTCTCTTGCCTAAGGATAGCTCCGCCTTTTCCCACCTAGCGTTTTAAAAACCTTCGTCTCTACAACGAGTAAAAGTGTACTCTCTTAAAGAAATAACTAATGCTTTAGTGGTCAACAGATATAGAATACTCCCGCCATGGCGATTACTCTTCTGCTAGTTGTCTCACTTCTGGACTTATGGGGTTGCAATATGGTGTATTTAGGATAAACTTATTATTTCCTGAATCCGGGGACCGAAATCGGTGTCTAAATTTGGCCCTCTTGTTGCCTTAGAGTTTGAACACCCAGCAGGATAGCGTCCTTCCTAAACTGAGCGATTTAGGCGCCTAAATGGCGAGCCTGGACGAAGTTTTAGGGAAAACATCCTCTGGGAAATATCTAAATCACCGCATTATTCTCTTTATACTGGCTTGTGTACTCCAGTATTCTGATAATTGCGAAAGTTTGATTCAAATTATCTATGGCTACTATGCAGTTATACCAGTCGGTTCATCAATTATCCATGCATAAAAATTCATTATTCTCACTTACTTTATCGCATATCATAGAGATAGGTCGATAGATAATGAGGATTATTTATCGACCGTTACATTATGTAATTAAGAATTGATAAATATTTAGGCTAAATTTTATCCATATACCTCGGTTATTTCTTAGCATTAATTATTTAAACACGATGCCTTCGCGTAATTTTATGAAAATAGAGTTGAATAAATAGAGAAAATACGTAAAAAAAATGTTTTATTCTCATTACATGGATGAAAAAACCTTTCAATCAGAAATTTTATGCAAAAAAATGAATCTGTATTAGTACAAATCCGAACAAAAAAATACCCTCCACGTCCGAGTAATCTCCGCCTTTTCCCGCCTTATTAAATATTATGCACATATGCACCTCACGGTGAGAGCAGGAGTAGCTATGTATGCTAATGGATCTTTAGGCATGGGAAGGCAATTAGCTAGCCATCATCAACTTGTCACGTACCGAAACTAGTCAATTTTTACCAAATTCCTCGATTAAAAAATTGGAATGGAATCAGTTTTAGTTTAGTAGCCGTGAATGCCCATTAGATCCAACGCCTTAAGGGATGATGATGCAGAGTGCAGTTGGGCACATTCTGACATCTTGTCTGTACTACTCGCAACGACGCAACGTCGCTTAATATTTCACCGATAACGACGCCTACATCTTGCACCTCTCTTCGCAGCTGCAGGATCGCACTCGAACGTGGGTGAAATAAATTACCCAAATATGGTGGATATTCATCTCAAGTCATATCCCGAGGGTCGAATTAGCTCTCAGATCCACCGTGGAACACTTCTATCGATGAACTATAATGGTCATCCGGAAGCGGAAGTCCGGAGTGCGCGTGGCCTTTCCGGCCCCCGGAAGGAAGCTCCCTCCACCCCAGATGTAATCTCCCCCTTGGCGGACCCCCACATCAAACATCCCTCTTTTTATCTTTCCACCCTCGTGGAAGACCGATCCCTCCCCACCCTGTGACCCTTGCTCCCAATCATCCCCGGCCGACACCCCCTCCCTCCATATACACGCACACTGTCCCTGCAGTGCGCCCTAGAGAGACTTGAAGGAATGGACGACCGACATTGGAATCGACGAGTGACTGGGCCCACTACTGCGTAAGGGGTGTCCTGTGCCCTTGGGACCATCGATTTGGCTATTTGTCCGCCTTCTGTGGGGAGGCCTGCGACCCCAACTCCTCGGATCTCCGCGTCAGTTGCCATACTAGAACGGAGGCATGTCTGGTGTCCAGTCACTCCGAAACCATACGCGAGGGATTCTGTCGATCTAAGTGGAGCGACTACTCAAGGAGACTTTTCGCTTTACACAGTGATTTACCAAGAGAAATGACGAATCGATTGTCCAACGGGTGGAATGACTATTAAATGAGTTTCGATCCATCGCAAGGCAACTTCCTTGATCGCAACCTTGGAATCAAAGATTAGGGATTCCCATCTACGTGGGTGTCCGAAGCACCCAAAGTAATAGCCTAGCTAAGAGGTACGTACTGCGTAATGAAGAGTGAACTTAATATTGAGAAAGTCGATGGAAAAACTAATTGGATGATTTTCATGATTTTTGGCCCAACAAAATTTAATTATTCAACAAGTATTTTTATAATTAGACATTGCAAAAACGGATTTATTTTTCTCATATATCTAGAACCAAATTGGAAAAATCTATAACTCCGCAAGTAAAAGTCTCTTAGCACTCCACTTAGACGTTTCATGATCCACTGCTTGACCCACAACGCATGACTTATGACGGTTGAGTTGACTAGGCTGGTTGGTTGTTGTTTTTAATTCTATTGAGCTACTGGAGTGTAAGATATATCCACTAAAAGTTTTATTTAACCGCATGAAAAACAGTTACATTGTATCTTTGGGCGTTGTTATAACTGAATTTAAAATTACAAACTCTACTAAAATTTGTTGTCTCAGGCGTAACTTTGTGGAATTTGCATAACATATTGAAATGTAATGAAATAATTGACTTTGTAATTCCACACACTTTATTTAAAAACACACGACCCAGGTTTCGACGTTGAACGTCATCATCAGGTCTGATGATGACGTTCAACGTCGAAACCTGGGTCGTGTGTTTTTAAATAAAGTGTGTGGAATTACAAAGTCAATTATTTCATTACATTTCAAACTCTACTAAGTTATGAGGTAATTTTTAGTTGAATTATACAATGTTTTTCATCTTATTTCTATTGTTCAGCTGAATTTCATTCCAGGAATAATTTTCTAACTAAAGTTACTTATGCATTTTAACAATTAAGAGTTTCCAATGCTTTTGATTACAATATATTAGGAAAATAGTTGCAGCTGTTTGTGACGAGAATATTTAATGAGTACTTTTACAACCCAATTTAAAAGACCAAATTTGAATTTGTCTACTCTAGCGTTAAATAAGTGGATATAAATATATTTTGTAATAAAACATAGAATTGTATTTTATCAATATTTTTAACCTGCGCAAATTTTATTTAACTGAATATATTTCTCTCCAGGAAACATGATTTGTGATTATATGGAAGGATACGGGTATTTTGCAGGCATAAAGGAATCTAATTTTTGAGATCTGATCAAGATTATGGAACATCGCTAGACCAAGTGCATTATTGTACTGGGAGACTACATTGAAAAATAAAAAGTTTCACTGAGGTGTAAATTTCGAGTTCATTCCGAGAGCTTTTACCCTCGTAAATATCACCAATGGAGGATGCCAAGCAACCACGAAACAAAAATGACAGGGAGATTGTCCCTCCTTCGTAAGTCTTTATCAGTTTCATAACAAACACTTCTTGAGCGACTGACTGACATTCAGGTTAAATTCGTGAATACTAAATGGCGAATGTCCATCAACACGTCTAAGTAACAAGGAGATCTTAGACAGTGGCCACTAAACGAGCAAATGTAGACTTTACGGGTATTAAAAGTAACTGGGCTACAACCCTTACCCAACTTCGAACAATTATTTGAATTGTTGGGCGGTATAGGTAAAATTAAATTTAGAAAACATGAAGAATTAGATTGGCTCCACGTTCAGTTTAAAAGTAAATAGTGTACAATATCTACATCTTATGCAGAAATTAAGATGATAAATTAGGTAAGTAAATAGTAATGTTCGATCAGTAATGATAGGGATCCGCTTGCTGAGTAAATGTTCATTATGAATTGGAGCCGAGATGTTTGGTGGTGTAGATGTTGATTCGTGGGGAGGAAAGAGACTCCTTCAATAACGCTGTGATACTATAAATAACCTGCAGCCGTAACACGAGTGTCGGGAAAAGAATTAATAATTCGTGTGGAAATCATCTGCAAACCTGTGCCATATTCGAGCATCAAAGCTGTTGATGAAAGAGAGTCAATAACGTGGGTTAAGAGTATAAGCATTAACTTATAATTAATATCTGTAGAACAAGGTGACCTTATGCATTGGAATGTGAGACGCAAACGGTTTCAGTGGAGAGAGAAGGAACCAAAGGCATGTGCAAACTACACAATGTTGACAATATTCTTGGGAAATATAGCTAATAGATTATTCACTCGCATTAAAGCATCAACTCATAAATCATAGAAATGAACTAATCTCCTTTTTCAGTCTTGACTCTATTGAAATAAGAGCACTGATAAATTTTAATCTAAATTCTCTACCAATAAAATAATATACTTGCGAAAGCCCTTGTGAAAATGAGAAAGTGAAGATAGTTTTTCACGGAATTAAAATTTAATTTAAAACTTCCATGAAGTGAAGCCTAATCCTGTAAGGTTTATACTTACAATAGGGTGTATCAAGAAATAATGTCCCTGAGCAATATGTTAATTGGGGATAATAATCGAATGGATGGATAAAATAATAAACTGGATTATTTATGGATTAATATTAATAGAAAATATAGGAATTATTTAAGGAATAATTAAATATAACACGGAATACAACGACTATGGAAGAATAAGTAGATAGATCTGTTGAAGTACCTAAATACAAGAAGCCCTGAATATGAGAAAAGCTCTTTGGCTGAGGTAAAAAAGTAGTCATGTGCTTAGAGCCGTGCAAATATAACAGTTAACTAATATCTGCTACATCATATTTCCGTTACAGTTATGGCTATGAATACCTAGAGAAAGAGGATCACTCAATGTATTTGCCTCGATTTTGTTTTCCGGTCACATTTGGTGACACGTTTAAACCTAGGATCCATACAAAACTTGCATTCATTAATGAAAACTTCATAATATATGAAGAATATGGGGTATACGATTTTCTATAATAATACTTTCAGTATGAAAGTTTCTCAATATATTATAAGGGTAAAATATCATTTTAAAATCAACACATAAGAACTATAATTTAAGATCAAAGATGTATCTAGAGGAAGAGACAGTCTTCCCAATTATTCATTACAGTCATTCCACATCACTTTTATTCTCAAATTGTCATTCCGCTTCTTTTAAATACCCGTTTAGCTTGCGAAGCATCTTCAAGTCGACAAGACCAGTTGCGGGCCCTCCTGTCGCAATCCCAAGCTTGCCATTCATTTCCCCTATTCCATCATTGTCCCTACCAATATTTCAATGCCCTCCAATTAATGGCTATCTCTTGCATCATCGGCCATGTTTCGGTACCTTACAAAATCACGCTCCTTATCCAAGTTTTTATTTGAAATTTTCTTAACATCCTCATCCAGCGTCCCAGTCATCAAACCCCTCTTCTTAAGAAAGCTTATCGCACTCCTTCTTTTGTTCCTATTACTATGCATCATTATCCAATAGATTTCCAAAATACGTTAACTGTTACACCTGCCCTATTTTTGCCATGCAATACGTATTAACGATTGCGACTCTTGCATTAGAATATATATAGTAAATCCTTTTCTTCATAGACTGCTTTTTTTCAAGGTTACTTCATAAATTAATGGTGAATCATCTATGATCTATGCAACGTGTCCAGTTGCGGGGTAAAGATGTACTAACGGCCTCGAGGCGCTCCTGGTGCAATGATCGTGGCCGGCATCTCCCGCCCCGTGCCCACTCTTCTCTCACTAGCGAGCGTCTCTCGGCCGCCCATCCGCCTCACCTTGACGGTTTCCACTAAGACTCGTTGCCAGGCTACACCCCTACACTGATCGTCCCACCCTTACCTCCCCGCCCGTCACCCCAATTATCCGCCTCACGCATCAGTCACCGGCCTACCCAAGCTCTCCACCCTCACACACCGCGCCAAGTCACCTCAAACATAACTTCTCTCTCTCTAAAATGTTCGCTCCTTTTAGAGGTGAACAGAGGGGTGCTGCTCCTCGGAGAATGGGGGGGCACGGTGGTGACCACTCTCGGAGTGTTTTTTTAGTGCGAGGGCTTGCCTGCTCACGAGCTGTCAAAGGAACTCTTCACCGTAGCAACCCCAACCGAGAGCGTGCTTTTCTGTCGGAGCACGTGAACGACGAGTGTTTAGGAACACGGTTGACGACGTAATTGGATTAGAAAGGATATAGCATCTGATAAGGAAGATTTTACAAATGAATTTTCCTTGAGTAATTGAGATAAAAAGCTGTTCAAACGTTTATCCAGAGAAGTAATAATAATAATAATGATAAAATATCTTTATTGGGGTAATTTTGGCTTGATAGTGCCTCCTTCCACCTAACCCCTCCCCGTATACATGCGTAAGCACGTCAACAGTCATTACCACAATAATGTAGAAAGTTTAGGGTGATTATACGAAAATACGAAATAAAATATGTGCAAAAAATAATAACAGTAATCATATAAATAAAATAATTGCTATACTGGGGGAAGAAAATATTGAGAAGTGCGAAAATATATAGATACATTTGTGGGAAAACGGTAAGGATTGTGAACTGATATCCTTCACGAAACAATCCACTGCAGTAAAACACACACACAGGAAGGGGGTGCGAAAATCCTGCGCAACCAACTGAAATACGACTTATGTGCGGATACCTATTAGCAATGAAAGTGTGATGCATATCATGTATCACACGTAGGGTGTCAATCCAAAAACAATTAGAAGTCAAGTGAATCCATATCACAATGAGGGGAAAGGCGGCTTTCAAACACATTAGATACAGTCTATGCCCTAATGCACTCATATCTTCGTAACCGATGCCATATCACAGTATTTACCTTGTATCATTAACGATTCTTTGTAATAGTGCGTTATTCCTTTCTGTTTTATGCGTACATGCAGCTTCCAATAAGTGTCTGGTAGTGAAAAGTTTAGCCACCATCAAATGAATGGAAGATGTAAAATATCGAAATTTCGTGTATCAGTTCCTCTTAAACATTGAAAACACGCAAAAAATGTCTTACTCCTGAAATCTTTACTTTTGATGCTACTCATCCACTTCCAATATCTCTATGTTATCATTAGTTATTAAACAGCGTGTACCACGCAGAAGCTGATCAACCTTAATAGGTGATGTATTTGGCCCTGATTTTAAATCAGTTAATTCCAACCAGCTGAATGAATTCGTCAGCCGAATAAATATATCAAATTTAATGAATACAAGTAGATACCAAAATAATTAGAAGTAGGATTAACATTTACTCATGAATTATGGTTGAAAGAATTTTCACGCAATTCTCCACAGTAAAAATAATAACTTAAAACTCCTTCCTGTTTATATACCTCTCCAACAGTACTTGGAATTCATGTACGCAGTATATCATTGGATGGTTTAAGCTTAAAATCAATTCTAAGACACCTTCAAATCACGGAACATGAAGAATAATAGTAGCAGTAGTTATGAGTGGAGGAGGCCAAAAATTGAGGTGCCATTAGGTCTATATAGGAAATTTGGCAGAGCTATGGTTTCTAGGAAGTGGGGGAAGGGTGGATAGAAATCTGGTGGTGGCAATAGCCTCTTCTTAATTAATGACGCCAAGGGCTCCTCAATTTAAAAGGCCCCGTCCGACGGACGGCATACCTATTCCACTGGAATTACTCTCCATATGGCACTGGAATTGGGGTTAAAATAACACCTAAAAATTCTTTCACAATTTGAGCGTGTGTGTATATATGTTTATATTAGCACTGACCGCCGCCGCGGTTCCCACCTCACTTTTTGTATTCGCCTCTACAAATTTACCGTCCCATCTTCTCCCGCATACTTGGTGTTTCCGAAAATATTCTTTTCCACATTACTATTCATGTACATCACCATTTCTTAGGAGGCATTTACAATATTTATTCTCATATTGAAAGTGATTGAACGTTTTATGAAAAGGATGCGGTTATAACAGGTAGAAATATGTAGATATATATGTATATCGTAAGTAACCGAATAATGGGGAAGCTAATCTGAATTGAAAGAATAGGAATGGAAAGTTAAACGTAGAAAGGAAGATTGGGGTAAGTTTGGTGAGAATGTTAAAACGTGCGTTAGGACAGTAGAAATCTCTATGAAATTTGAACCGCTAATCCAACCCAAGAACTAATCTCCCCCTAACTATTAAAGCAATTTCATTTCCAAACTGAATTACGCCGGATAACACTTCCCTGAGGAACACCCGAGGTCACTCGTAAGCTGGAAGAACTAGCGACGTCCTCTGTTCCCGCACTTATGGAAAGTCTTCAACCCAATTTATTCCGCTCTATTAATGCCGGCGTGCTTTAAGTAATGAATTAGTTTACCATAATGAACCTTGGCAAATGTCTTTTGAAAATCCAAAAAATGCAATCCACTCTCATCCGATAAAATTAATTCATGAGTAAATAGTCGTAATTGAGTCTCGCATTTGCGGGTTTTCTTCTGGATCCGTGCTGATCGCTACTTAAAATTGTAATACTTTTAGGATACCTCATTATGGAAATGACAATAATTTTTTTCCAAAATTTGGCAACAAATTGAAATAATGGAGTTGGGTCTGGTTTATTGGGGTCCGCACTGTCACCAATTTGAAAAATAAGTGTTATCTGGCGGAAAATGATTGCATGACATCCTTTACCTCGTTCACGGCGATTTGCCGCTAGATTACAGGAGCAAGTGAAACCCTTTGAAAATGTATTTATAGGGAAACCTCAAACACCATTAGTGACTCCAACAATTAATTTAGCTTGAAAATTAGAACTCAGTATGAAATAAAATTGCTTTAATAGTTAGAGAGAAATTGGTTCTTGGGTGGGAATAACGGTTCAAGTACTACGTATGGAGGAGGAGATGGGAGAGAAGGGAGGGTAGTATATTTGTAGAGGTGAATGAAGAAAGTGAAGAGAGAACCGCGGGCCACCACGGCGGTGGCTAGTGAAGACTGGCCCTGTGGACTTCTCCTTATCAATTTCAAATATAGAGGGTTTATATGAAGCGGGAAGAGTAAAGGGCGAACCATGATCTGTGGAGGTTACGATGGGGCGGTTGTTATGGCTATGGCACTCCCTACCACAAATGCCAATTGTCAGAGGTAATAATGGCAGGAAAGCATTTTTGATTAAAAATGAATGCCCCCTCCTCATTTGTAGCATTAAGAAATGCATGGGATGGTAATTAAAGTGATTTAAATATCGCCGGTAGTCCATTCCAGTAATGCAATATGTTTTAGTATGGATATCCTGACGATCCCTACTTTCTTCCCCAGGGGGCCAATCCAAAGGGAAATTCCTTTTGAGATTTAAAAGTCGAATGCATTGAGCAGCAGTAAGACCCCATGTACAAGGTTGGTATAAAAAGTAGCAGGAAATGAGTTGGAAAATTAGATTTATTTCAGGCATTGCTAAAATACCTTAAAATTCTTCGAAGTACATACCTTGAGCGTCGACATACTTTTTCCAGCGGCTTTTCTACGACTCGTAGGCTCCTTGGAGGGCGGATTCTGGAAGGTCCTTAAGGCTTCGCGTGCCGGTTTCTTTGACAGAACTTATGATTCCATGGTGACGTCCTTTAAGGAGGGATTTCACTTTTGGGAATAGGAAATAGTCTGCTGGTGCCTGGTCGGTACTGTAAAGGGGTTGGAGAGTCGTCGCGCCGCGTTGTAGAAGGTCTTAGCAAACAGATACTCGACTCTGCCCTTGGTCGACCGTGAAGACCCTCGGGACAAGTTTAGCACAGGTCTTTCACATCGCCATATTTTTAGTAATAATGGTGTGCAATATCATCTTATCAATGCCAATACGATCTGCGATCTTGCGCACACTCAACCGACGGTCTGAACTCAGGACTGCACACACACGTCAGGGAATCATTTTTACTGATACCTTTTATACAATCATTACATAGATACCCTCACATGAAACTAATATTATTAAATGCCAAATTCAGGCAAACAATGCAGACTTGGTAGGTAAGACGTAAATGTCAAAAGGAGCAAGTAAGTTCAGATCAGAGCTAGTTGAAGTGGGCACGTCATGGAGTTTGGGCAGGAATGAGAGTTGTTTGCCCGAAGATGATTTGTTGTCACGGAGTGGGTGGGCAGTTGGCTTGGAAAAAACTGTTGCATTTTGAAAATTGGGGATGACTTCTATTTGTTTCGTAATCTCCAAACAGATTCTTATTTTAACGTCGAACGGTTTGGCTGAACTGGTCTTTTGAACATTGTTTTAGACGGGGGCATTTCGCTCTTGATAACATTATTTTTAAGCTATTATAATATCAGTTAACATTATCCCCGGTCAAAAAGCATAAATATCAAACTTAAGATACCAATTTTGTTTCAGAATAAGCAATAAGCTATTTGTTTGGATTAAAGAGATACTTAATTTCATATGTCCGACTAAAAAACCCCATCCTCCAAGCTAGGAATTGATTTGGGAAAGCCAATCACGTAATCAATGCATGTCATTGAAAAATATGCCATAAATTAAAATTTTTTCCTAAAAACTCCCATATTTTTCATTGGAATCTCAAACATTTATTTATACCACTTAAAATGTAGCTACAAAAATCCGTAAATAATTTAATAATTGCTTGAATTGTTTCTCAAAATGTTTGATCACAAATTAATTTGATATAAGGAACCCAACCATGAAATTAAGGGAATCACAATAATGTTATGAATAATCCTAAAATATATCATCTCTACCTTTTTACGGACCAATCATCTATTTAGAATTTTCGTAAGTTTGCACGGAAAAGCTATTTACTGGAATTAATTTACCCCTTCGGACGCTCAAGACGGTCTCTGAGATCAATTTAAACTGTTTACGCCATATTCATCAATCATATATGGCTGAAAATAACCATTTCAAGTGTCATCAGGGCTTCGAAACCTTGATACATGTGTTAGAAGATGGAAGAATGGTCCATTTGAAAAATCTGGTTAGCTCGTCAGGTTTTTTTAGGGACACTCCTTGATTAAGCCTTGAGGCAAAAATAATTTAAAATTGTATCAATTTTTTCTAGTTGAAACTACTAATTAAGTTCAAAAAATTCATCCCAAGATTCCGTCAAATGTTATTTACTGCTTGAGAATTACGGGTATGGCCACAGAATTTGCTGATTTTAATTTAGCCATGCAATGCCATAAAGGATACGAACTATTGAAAAATAAAATTCTCAAACCTTCAACCCAAAACACTCCTCTTCCCACATTAAACCACCAAAAATTCCCTAACCTAATCACCACTTTCTTCTCTGGAACACACAAAATCTAACATGAAATTCGTGAACTCTTCCCAATAGTTCATAACAGTCAGTTTACAGCACCTTTATTTCAAAATTGCCCCTCTGTTTCATTTAAATGCCGTGTATATATATATATATATATATATATATATATATTTATTTATTTATTTATTTATTTATATATATACATATATATGTGTGTGTGGGTTTATATACATACATTTTTTACCGAAAATGTTCACAAGAGAAAATATGCACCTATTATACTCAGGAAGGCGTAAAATGCAACTTGGAAGTATAAAAAAGTTAGAGCACTACTGGACAACATATGTCGACTTCAAATGGGACTATGTTGAAACAAAGTTTGAAGAAAAAATAACTCCTTCATTTTTAATGGCCGAAAAACTTTACAGACTACTCACGTAAAGTCGGTGAGTTGCAAGCGTGGCGATGGTATGTTAAACGTAGAAATACAAAGTAAAGGGATACTTACAGTTCTAGTTTCAGATGTTTTGTTGGCACAGCTATCTTTCTCAAAGAGAGGAAGAAAACTCTTCTTTATGTTTAGTTTTTTTCATTTCTTCCTACCGTCAAACAAAAACTTTCTTTTAAATATTGCTGAATCGTGCTGATTAAGTGACCGTGTGAATTACATGAAATTAACACAAAATATATTGTTTGACTCGCTACTGTGTTTCCCGGTATTTAATTTTAATATGAATTAACCGAAGTGCAAAATTACTTTTCGCGGAAGATTCAAAGTGAAAGCCAAGTGTCACAGCTAAAATCGAAGGCATGAAAGCGGTGCGACTTGAGCAAACCTTGATAAATAGAACAGTCTATAAATTCCATTTGGTTATCTAGAAGAATTTGTATGCTTTTTGTCCTCAACAATTGTCTTACTGAGTAAGTACTACAACTAGAAACTAAAATATATATGCTTATTATTGCTATTCTATGTTTTGTTATCAATGAATTATATTTTTTTGCTGGGAAAGAA
The DNA here is from genome assembly GCF_022747635.1 of Hetaerina americana. Taxonomy (NCBI): domain Eukaryota; kingdom Metazoa; phylum Arthropoda; class Insecta; order Odonata; family Calopterygidae; genus Hetaerina; species Hetaerina americana. Next base: position 2,756,117 of record NW_027286292.1, on the reverse strand, counting down.
ATAAGGAGCTACGGGGCATAAAACGTAGAAGTGAAAAAATTAGGTGAAAATATTTTGTCGACAAATGTTGGAAATATTTATATTTCCTTGAAAGATATTTTGCAGAAAGTAGCCTGCATAAACTTACCTTTGGTTGAATACTTGAAGAATCGCATAAATGTCTCCTTTATATTTTTGCTTCTGATCCCCTTTATTTAAATAGATAGCTTTCTGATAATTTGCATCACACTCACAGTTTGACTAGTATCCTAATGACTTGAGAAGTTTCGAAAAATCACAGTTAAATCTAAAATTTTCAAACGGAGATTTTTTAATAAAATCTTATTATTAACTTATGAGAAGCTTTTTTACTTAGCCTTCATAAATGTGCATAACTACAATAAATGGGAACATCGCATCAGTGTTATTTGAATCCTATTAATGATTTATGTTAGTAAAAATGCAAATATTTTGACAGGATATCATTAAAATTTAATAAATTTATTTATAAATAATATTAAAGGTTATGCATGTGCATTTAAAATAGCATCCTTGTCTGAAATGAAAGAGTAATTTTATAAAATAAAAGTCCAAGTAATGTAGTATCCAGACCAGTGTGTTGAGGTTTTACATCTATATTTAAAACATGTTAACAACATATTTCTAATCAGCACTACGAAAGATTGACAATGGCACATGGTGACAAATAGACCCTATGGTATTTATTACCACTTCTCTTCTCTCAATTACTTTTTAACATGGCTTAGCTCCAATCAATCCCAATATTCAATTCCGCCACTTTCTCCATTTCCCCATTCTCCAAAATTCGAGGGCCGTCATCAATATGGTGGGCGCGGCTACGCCCCAACCCCCTTCCCCGGCATGCTCACCCCCCTCCCTCCGATTACTTCGCCCCCAACCACTTGTCATCCGCCCCTGGGCACACTTACCCGACAGTTTGAAAGGTAGGGAGGCCACGAGAGGGTCCGGGATACGTTGTGGATCCAGCGGGCTTCCGAATTGGAAGGGACGGTGTCCGAAGTGAAACGGATGAAATGCTTGATGCCCTGCGGGAGAGAGGAATCAATGAATCAAAGGCTTAGTGATCGTAGTTCAGCAAGAGTCGGACATAAGTTTTTTGGGAGGACTCCCCTACCTCCCCTCACCCCAACTCACACCCGCACTCCACACACACACACACACACCTGAAACCATCCCCACCACGGAGTGCGCAGCGGTAAATTTGGCATTCCGAGCATGAGAAGATGCTTAGGAACCGATGTGGGGGAAATTTTTTTTATCATTCACTGTGTTCATTTTCGCTGTCCAAATCCAAATTTTGAGGTGAAATCCAGTGCTTTATCTAGTCAATGGAATTGCTTTCTCTCATTTTTTTACTTTTAATACGCAATTTAGCATAACACTATCAGTGAGTTTACCCACTTTGCATCAATTTCAGACGTGGCTGTACTTCCTATTACTGCGGAGGAGTGTTTAATAAATGTATTGACTTTGAAAGTAACAGCAGCAACGAGGATCAACTCGCTTAGTGACCCAAGGAATCTCCTCAATTCCATCAATTATGGAAGTGAAAATTCTAATTATGCATAAGTAAGTCAATGATTTAGGCACATACACATCCCACGAATCACATTACACTAAAAAAATAGAGTACTAGTACTGACATACCATGGTATTTCATTAGTTCAGATCAATTCACATGTGATATAATCAAATAATAACCGTTTAAATTTTAACCGTTTTATAAGAGGAATACACAAGGATATGATTACCTTCCTTTCTAACTACACATTAGAAAATTATATTTTTACCTCGATGAAAGTTTGGAAATATCGTCACCTAAAACTTTCAATTGCTGTAACATATTCAAATGCTAGCGCATATTTGGTTAAGCGAATAAACCATGAGAAAAAATGTCGTTGTGAAGGAAAGTGGGATATATTCTTTCAAGGTTATATTTCAACAAGACAAGATACGAGACTTTAAGGACGGTACCTGTGAAATATTATCGCACGTTTGTTTTTAATCTGAAGAGAAAAACTCATACATAACTGTTTGAGTTAACATACAACTCATTCATAAGTGTCCTAAGTCCATGTACTTAAATTCCATAATGATCACAGATCACAGATTCTTGATACTCAAATTCTTCGATATTTTAAAAGCTATGAAGTTATGACGATTTAAAATTAAAAGTTTTCAAAAGAGTTCATTAAATAATGTTTACTGACGGGATGGAAATTTATATGTCATTTGCACCGCACTTAATATCCAAGTTCCACCTCATTAGTATCAATATATAATCCTGATATCCATAGTTTTCCTGTTGATTGATATACCCCGAAGGAGACTCATACCCACAAAAAGAGGTCAAATGATCCTTCCGCATCACCATTTGACGTCGTTCAGGATTCTCATGGGATGAGTGTGACCGAAGGCCGTGGCATTTCTTTGATCCTATATATTTTGGACTTGGTCAATGCTTGTTTTTTTCCCATATGTAATACTTCCCATCGTGGAGGGGTATCGTTGGTCTAAATAAATGTTAAATTTGTACTCGGATAACGATATTTCAGTTGTTAGAAAAGTTTGAACCAAGGCGTATGGATTTAGAGCATAAAAATCACATGATAGGTAGAGAGAGAGCTATTTGCCCAAGAGACCTCATGCGTAAGTATCTCTGACCAAGAATGAACGCGGGGAAAATTTGGCGGATAACGGTTTTATTTTTGGTGAGGACAGAGTCATCGCCCTCGCCCGGTTGGGATCGCTTCAGCGAAGAGGAATGGGAAGCGTTTCTCGTGGAAAGTCATCTCCTCCCACCACGCCTTTCGGCCCTCAAATTTGTGTCTCCCTAAGAGGGGAAATGTCCCCCACCCTAACCTTACCCCATCCCCACTACCCGTGCTAATCCCCACTCCACCGCACGCCCCCCTCTCCCGATCCAGCCCACTCCCGAAGTTGGGAAGCCCCACTCCCCTTATCGATCGTCGGATCCACACACCACCTCCCAAAACTTCTTCCTCCCATGCATGAATCACACTGCTGACTTGTGACGCACCCATCAAAGCCTCCTCCTCCATCCACGCACACAAAGTCGTCTGGGTTTCAGTTTCAAAGAGGGAGAGGAGGTTGGAGTGTGGGTTCCGGGCGGGGTACCAAACAACGTGGGAGGGGTCCTGGACTCCCATGGGTGGAGGGGTTTACGAGACCACGGCGCGTTGCCTCCGCTCACTTTCCGAGATACGAGTCTACGGGGCGTTTGGAACACGGCCGGGACGTGCGAGTGATAGGGCCTTTAGCCCACTTCCAAAGGAATGTGACTGCTTTGTTTACAAACAATAATCATGCGGAGGATGTGGTTTTGGTGGAATGGCAAAGGATTGGGAATGCATTGTGTGAGAAATTGCGTGGGGATTCTATTTCACAACATTATCATGCATGTATTTCGGGTTCACTAAAGATAGACGGCCTTGTTTCTCAAATGAAGCTGTCAAAACAGAATCGTAACTAATATTTGGAATCCATGAAATATATTTTTGAATAAGGGCATCCTTGTGATGAGGGATAATACCGTTCATAATACTGAGAAGTCACTTACGCGAGCCAAATAACTGCTCACTTTGGAATACCATGTGGATAATAATACTTCCCCAGTATTAAATCTCTGGGAGGCTCTATAAAATCCGACCTTTCTCCATGCAACTATAATATCACGACTCCTATTTTTCCTATACTTGATGCTCTATTATCAAATGTGGAAGATTTATCAACTCCAAAATGTTTGTACCGTAATTTTGGTGCGAGTTATTTATACTCTAGATGGAAATGAAAACAAATGTATATTTTCGCATTAATTTTCAATTGAAATATATTTGCACGGTTCACCTTAACTCTTTGCTTTCTCTTAAATCATTTAGAAAAATCACTAGATACGTGTAAAATAGAGCAACCAGAAGGATAACGGTATGCCATTTGACAGCGGGATTCTGGACCTAAGTTAACGGTAATTGTTGGTGTTGCCAAAAAAATCAACTTAAGCAATTTCAAAGAGTCAAAATCATTCACCTTGACCAGGATTCGACCGGGATTTTCACTTTGAAAGTTCTGTATTTTAATACATATAGTATTAGCGGATGACTCCGTTAACAGCTACTGTCACGGCATCTCCGGCAGTTCTTTGAATTTTGCTAAACCTCTGTGATTCTCTCGCCGGCTTCAACGCCGTGGAATGCGACGCGCGACTACGAATACCTGTGGCATTGCACGAATGTACGCTATTTCGACAGAACTTCTTGTTTCTTTAAATCCCTTCAAATTTTGGATAAAAACAGGACGCATCGGTAGCTTAACTGTCTAAAACTTTCGACTGGCCATCGAGGCCATGGCCATGTTCCAATTCATGTCGAGTCTAACGTTTATACATTTTAAAATTGATGCATTTCAATGCATTTTAGTGCATGAGACCCCGATAAAACTTACTGTCTCGGCACCTCCCGCAGTTATGTGAATGTATATTTTTATGGTCAACCTACCCCTACTCTTCCAATATTTTTACTTATACTTCTTTTGTGCTTAAGTTGTTTTTGAGTAATAATTGTCAAGATGCAACTAAAAACGCTGAGAAAATGGTATGAATGTAGGGGACTATTAAAAGGAGACTCATGTAGTGGCTCCCTCAACGTTTGAGCGATCATGATACGTCAGTCAAAAAGATGAGATTCCTGCTTGTGGATCCTCTCCGGGTGGGGTGAAGGGGGCCCGTAAAGGAAAAGAGAAGAAGAGGGAGGGATAAAAGGGAGAGAGGGGTGAGAGTGAGAGCTCTCAACACACGGCCCGAGTGTCGAGAGATTTGGGCAACCAGATATTAGGGAGTTTGAGGTGATTAAAGATGCCCGAATTTAGGGGGGAGGGAGCAATTGGAGGGGCAGATGAAGGGAAGTAGAGTGATCGGAAGGTGTGGAGGTTAGGGAGGAGGTTTTAATGAATCATATTAATACCTGTAGTGAAGAAGTATTTCTTAAGCTTTACGAGGACTGTTCAAAAAGTTTCCGAATTTTTTAAAAGACCTCGTATAGCTCAATGAACCTTCTGTTTCATAAGTATGTCTTGCTTATCACTTCTTTTCCTCCAGAATTCCAAGTCTGCCCATTTTCCAGTGTTGAGTACTAATCCCCATTCCTTGCTTCAATGGGATATTGTGTCTAATTCTCCAGAGGGCAGCCAGAAATCAGCTACACTCCCTATTTTCCTGTATACCACCGTGTCATCTGCAAATAATCTAAGGATGCTACTAATGCGTGAGCCTTCGTCATAAATGTATATTTTATTCTTAAATAGGCTTTATTACACTTTCCCGGAGAACGCCCGAAGTTACATCCACCTCCGTTGAGCACAATCCACCAATGACTACTATTTGTTTGCGGTATGACAACAAGTCTTTGATCATATTTAGTACTTTCTCATTGATACTACCGCGTTTAAGTTTGTGTAAAAGTTTATAGCATGGGACTTAAGCGAAGGTTTTCATGAAATCCAAAATTGCGGAATTGACTTGTAATTTGATTCCTTCCGTTCTAGGGATACTTTGAATAAGAAGACACAATTGGATTTGCAAGACCTGGTCTTTCTAAATCCGTGCTGTTTGTGACTTAATATCTAGTGGTAGTAGTTTTGAGGGGAGGCGACCGACAGCTGAGGTCATTTGCGCCATAGGGGATGGATAGGAAAGGATGAAGGGTGGAGAGAAACCCGGCGTCGGCATTAGCCTACTCTTTACGAAAGGCGCCAAGGGGTCCGCGGCTTAACGTCCCATCCGACGGACGGCGTACTCACTCAAAGTGCCCTCCACAAAGCACCTCAAGCAGGGATCGAGATACCTCTGAAAAATATTCAACACCGCCGGGATTTGAACCCGGGCCCTCTGGGTGGGAAGCCAGTACGCTAGCCCCCGCACCATCTCGATCCCCGACTTAATATCTTTCCGAAATAACCTCTTCTTGTCGAATATCGAGAAATCTCATAATGTTACTAAAATGGCATATTTACATATTTACATGAAGTCGATTTAATGATATGGACCAGTAATTCGTTTCTCTTTATCTCCGCCTCAATTAATGGTAGTTATGTCATTTAGCTTTCGGTCGCGAGGTACTGAGTTTTCTTCTATCGACTTACCTTGTAAAAACGGGTCAATATAGTTCAGATAATTCCCTCAATATTATATCAGGTATTTCTTCCGTACCTGGTGCTGTGTTGGTTTTGATACTATGGAGCTGATGATGAGATTCCATTCTGAGCATTATGTCACTCATGTGTTCCCTGGGTGGTTGTGGAAGCTCGTTTGATGCGTTTGTAATTTTACTGTAGGCACTCTTGATAAACTGTTTTTAAATATTTGCCTTTCTACCGCTGTTTTTAATAATTTCCCCGTTTTCCACCTTCAAACAATACAGACCTGGACGGTAACCCTGTGTTTCGCAAACGTAAGATCAAAATGACTTTGGATTTTCCTCAAGATACTCGCATATCATTTTGGTTATGAGGATTTGTAGGGCATTGCACGTGATGGCTTTTGTTATACCATGGGCAATGCTTTGGTTTATGTTTGGATGAATTCATAAAAACTACGTCATTACTTTTTAAACTCTCTTTAAAATCTAAATACAGCCTTCCTAGCTCTCTCACTGCCGCTCTGACTTCTCCTTTGAACCATATATAGTAGGTTCCTTGGTGTCGCATTTAAGCTTGAAAGGAATATAGGTCTTTATTTATTCACGTATAATATCCAAGAAACACTTCTAAGTACTCTCTGAATCCGTCGTCTGTGTTTTTATCTTAAATTCTGGTTGTTCGTTTTTTATATATTTTCGAAGTCCGTTACATTTTACCATGTGGAATTATTATAGTTAACGCTTTTATTTTTGTACTTTCACGAATTTAGTTTTTATATCTACAAAATAGCTTTATCGCATCTGATGCTGTCCATTATTTCAATGTTTTTGATATCTCGGGCGTAAAGGTCGCAAAGATATCAAGTGTTCTGCGACCCCTTTTTGGTGATTAAACAATTTTTTTCTACAGAGTGTTTTACGAATACATGTATCATTGTGACATTAAGGGAGAAGGAAAGACAGTGCATAGCTCTACACTTAGTTTATCGACAACTTACATGGCAATGGGGCTAGACCGACGAAATAGCTACGCGGTGGATGTCCGGGGAGATCAAGTCTGGCGGGGTTGCAGACTCAGCAAAAGTGCGGTTAGGATTGGATTCTCCGAGCATCGATGCTGCCACGCTTATGACCCCCTTTAAGTCTTCAAAAGATCGCCCTTCAAGGGATATTTTTCACCCACTTCAAGGGATCTAATCATACTTAAATACCGCAGCAGGAGGGGCCAGAAAGTTAGAGGAGGGGGTGAGTGGATAGGCGCCACGTCCCTGCTGCCGTGTCTCCCCACTGCAACATATGGAAGAGTTCTTCACATAATTCTCCATTATTTTTCAACGTAGTAAAAGTACCAGTCAGTTGATGGTAGAGTTATATAATCAGCGATAGTAATTATACTGTTGCTAGGTTCGTTGCCGGGTGTGGATATTTGGTCGTCGAACTTTTGTAAAACATCTATATTGGCATCTGGGGGCCTATAATTTGAGCAAACGAGTAGGCTTCTGTCGATGTAGTCCTTAATGTTGCACCAAACGCTTTCTATGTCATTTCCGTAGCATTCATAAGGTTAGCAACGGAGGTGTAAATTTGCAGCAGTGAATACCTCTCCATCAAGCCTATTATGCCTATCCTTCCTGTAAATCGTGAAACCGTTTGGATAAACCTAACTGCTTGGTATATCATCCGTGAACTAGCTCTCCGTACCAACTATTATATCTGGATATATGTTCAAATTTATAATTTTTATCAATAATAAGGTCATTCAGGTTATAATTTTATTTGGCCAATCACTTTTTGTTTGAATGTTTTCAGGATGCTCACAAAGCTACAAACTTGTATTTGGCGAAGATTCATCGCTAACAGTGGCAACAGTTTCATATTCCCTCTCATATCTTTCTTTATCATTTTTCAGGCATTCATTTCATTGTTTCTGCGTGAGTAAGGGATCTTATTTTCCATAGTATTTCCTTGTTTTATTATTTCTGGGATTTGAGAGTCAAGAACTGACCTGAAGTGACAAAATTGGTGGTTCTCATTTATTTGCCGAATATATAACATCAATCCTATCCTACCAACTATGCTAGACACTAAAAACGCGTTCATGAATCATCTGCGCCACCAACTGCAATATCTCGGCGGTATAATGAACCCCAGAACGAATGAGGGGCATCCAACACGATGAGAGGACAGGCCTCAAATCAACGATCCACGATTTACTCAACAAAATCCCCCAGTCTTTCACCTAAACCCTCTATACGGCTTCTAACAAGCCTTCCTTCAAGTCATTACGCGCCACGATGCTACAAACTGTTAATTTTACTGGACCTTCAACTCCGTCTCGAGCCGCTTCACCTCCGAGTGCAACTCCTTACAGGGTCGCGGGATCTCTTCAGATCCACGTTCCGAGGCGTCGTTTGTCCCCACCTGAGCTACAATCCGTAGCTTGGAGCAACCCGTATCCCTGATCGCCGCATTCACCGCCTGGCATACACCTCGACGACAAGAATTTAACATCTCCACCACGTTGGATTGTCCGCTGGACGTTTGAGCTCCCTAATGCGACTATTCCCTCCCTTCCCTCACGCTGACGGATAAACTTCGGCGGTGCCCTTGAGGTGGGGATTGGAGCTGCAGGAATATTAGCGTCATTTTCTGACATCAACTGGAACCTATTGGAGATATTTACGGCAATTGCCACGTCGCAGCGTGACTCCTCCTTCCCCCAATAGAGGTCACCCTCCATTCATCAGTTCTACGGAGAGGTGCAATACTAGGTAGAGGTACGAGAGGCTCGTAACTTCCTTAGTAGAGGAAGCACAGCCGTGCCGCACCCTTGTCGCGGTAAAGTTTAGGCTTCCCACCCAAAGCACCACCTCCCTTAGAGGTGGTTACTCCGCCGTCAATAATTGACAGAAGCTCCAGCACAATTCTCTCCAGTTCTACGATACGGGCCATAAGAGGCCGGGCATTGGCCAGAGTTCTCTCTCCTCCGACTTTGAAGTAATTTTTCAATAATTACAAGATATATTAAAACTTTATATTCATTATGCTTGGAGCACATTTTCATATTTTCTTCTGATTTATTTCTTCCAAGACCTCCTATCGATTATACCTCGCTGCCGTATAAGGTTAAGCTCAATATAAAAGTTCTAATTTATCATATCCTTATAGTCATGGCATTTGCTGCGAATAAGCTGCCTGTATTTCCAGCTTACCAAATCCATCCTACTTTTTCCATTGATAGTGCTCAAACAGCTAAATACTGCTGCATTTCGTTTGCGCAGTGGCCATTTCCAGCAGAATTTATCATTTTTGCTTCATGGAATATATTTTAAAATTAATGTTGAATTTTATCCTTTCTATTAAGAACAAAATCCTCAGCTGGCAACCAAATTAACTCAAATTCCGATCGAAATTATTTTGCAAAGATTTCAAATTTTTCCTGAGGAGTTCCAATTGCACAATTATTGATCAGTAAAGAAAAATCATAGTTTTATTTTTTTTTAAACTTATGTCATCGTCTAAATTATGTTGCAGCTCAAAATATACCTCATTAGACGCAGTGCAGTTGTCCCGTATTTTTTCCTAATCGCCATGCTATGTTGAAGCAATATTGTTAGCCATGAGACCTTCCAAGTGCAAAAAAGTAGTCTTTGTTGCTGCTTTTGATGGTGGAAATTGCTCTCAATGAAGTCGTTTACATACGTAATGGAATAGCTAAGAATCACACCGGGCTACTCCTAGACTATCGGGAGGATGAGGAAAAGAAAACATTTATTTTCACAATACACGTACCACATTTGATAGTAGCTGCCGTAAATTATGGTGGTGTCACATTTCTCCTGTTACTTTGAAATATAACACGGCGCTTGACAAAGCCTTGGAAATTTTGTTTTCCTTCCTACAATTTGTTCAATTTATAGACGTTTGTATGTGGTCTGGTAAAACGAAACCCCATCCCTTGACACTGAAAATTAACAAGGCCCTAACTTCGCTAGCAGAAGCTATCACTTTGGGTTATATTTGCGTTTGTGATACCGCAGGTTACATCTACGTCCACAAAAATACCTCGCGATCCGTCAAAAAAGGTAATTACCATTATCCACAGGTCACGTATACCCTCTCCCACTCCTCCCCTTTCTTGGTTGGTCACTACCCTCCTTCCTCCCAAGTTCTCCCACCCCCCCTCCACACCACACCTCTCATCCACCCAAAACCCCTCCCACCACATCCATGCGAATATAAATGTCAAAAAGTCCTGTGTATTGTACCTTTTGATGTCGACTATTCCACTAAACCAGTCGTTTTTAAAATAAAATCGGTAGAACTTACAAAGTTATTATATACAAGGAATTATCAACTTTTCATCATGAAGTTCCATCAAGTTGAGCCGAAAACCATGGAATTCTTGTTAACTAATGACCAAGCTCTCTAGTTTGCCAGTCAGTTAAGGGTTTGTAAGTATTGCTGAGTGAATTGGAAATTCAGTGCGATAGATATGGGATGAGAATCAATACAAATAAAACAAAGGTTAAGCAATTTTTCAGAAAGAGAAAAGCTAAGCTTAATATTAAATATTAGGGCAAAAACTAGAGCAGTTGTTTCGGTGGTGGTGGGTTCGGAAGTTTTTCCGGATCTTGTATTAAACGAGCCCTCAACCATCGAAAAGAATCGTTCCGCTCGTTAAAGCTGCCTTTTATGAAAGCTGACCTTTGGCAAACTCATTGCTATTTAGAGAATAACTCAGCATGCGACCCTTTCAAAATGTAGTCCTCTTAATCTGAATAAAAACTTAAAATAAAACTTTTAAAAAGGTAAAAAGAAACAATTCATTCCTTCACCTCCATTTTTGGGAATTTCTCTTTTCAATTTTTTGCTGAAATATAATATAAGAAAACAAGGGAAAGGATAACTTCAAAGAGGGATCCCGGTCTTAAATCTAGTTCTTTTGAGATATTTTTACTAGACTTCGATAATTAGTCTTAGCCTACTCACCAAGCAAAAAGATTGAAAAAGGTGTACGAATTGCATCTACATGGCCTCGGATTTTCATTTTCCCGTGACTTATATTTTTCCAGACTAATGTATGGTACATTAAACGTGTACCTACGTAAATTCAACTCGCCAATTCTACATCACACCCTACAGGCAGTGCAACGCAAGTGGCCCAGGGGTACAGGTTGGTCGAGGAACCCCAAGAGTTTTTTGGGAGAAATAATTTCTATAGTTTTAATAGAATCGAGCTACCTATTTGAAATTAAAACAAATATTTCGAAGGATATCACAAAGCTCAATGGTAAGGCATTTATTATCAAGCCAGTATTAAGAGTGCTTAGATAAATTTAAATGGAATATTCGGTTTCGATTTGAGGATGATAGGTACGTAGGTGATATAATAGGTGTTGTACTATTAAGCTTAGCATTAAATTCGGAGGTAAAAAAACTAAGTAACATTTTACGTATCTCGGAAATGCTTTGGACATAAATGGTCAAAGAAGCAGGAATGTTAGAAGAATTGCACTAGGCAAAGAGGCTCTCACAAAGAGGAGGGAGTTGATGAAATGTACGTTGAGTAAGAATGTTAAGAAAAGACTAGTAAAAACTTAGACATGAAACGTAGGTATGCACGGCGCGGAAACATGGTCACTGAAGCAGGGTGATAGACGTAGTTCGGAGGCTTTTGACATGTGGGAGTGGAGAAGGATGTAAAAGATGAAGTGTACTGAAAGGAAAACAAATGAGGAAGTACTTGGTATAGTGGGCGAAGAGAGGAGTTTGTTGGGAGAAATCCTATGGAGGCAGGAAAAATGGATGAAGGGCGTATTGATCGACAGTGGGATGTTGGAGACTGTAATAGAGGGGAGAATGTTAGGCAAAAGAGGAAAGGGAAGGAACAGGATTGGGATGTTGGACGGGATGAAGGGAGGAAGGAATTAGACAGAAATGAAGAGGGGCTTGTAGAATAGGATGTTGGGTTGTGTTTTGCTAAGAGAGGCATATCTGGTGGTTTTGTCCATCCAAACTCTACCTTAACCGATGGATTATCTTATAATTATAATTTAGAAATTTTCCTATTTAAAGGATAAGGATAAGCATATTTCCTTGAAGTGGCGCAACATATTTCTACAGCCTTCCATATGAGATCATTTTTTAAAGTGAACAGTCGAAAATTAGTTATCGAAGGCATTTAGATTATTTTATAGCAATGAGTTCGCGACTTAAGATGGCTCGGTCGCTTGGATGTACAAATACAACACCTTTCGGTGAAGACTTTCTACTCCTCAATATTCCTGAAAGATAGATAATATAAACTTCCTACGCCTATATTTATAATGTGAATTTCTTAGAGTGTTAAAGGAATAAAATTTCCTAACGAATTACCTAGCACAGAGTAATAATTTTCGTTACCAATGTCCTATAGCCGAGGTCAAACGATAACTATTAACAAATTAGGTGTTTGTATTTTGTCATTAGACTTACCTTAAAAACTAGAGTTGTGATAGTTATAGAATGAACTTGGTAAATTAGTTTCATAGCCTTCAGTTAAAATAAATTGACGCTTAGAAAAGGTTCTACTGACACTAATTCATTTTGCGCATTGTATATCTTCTAAATCCTTGATCAAATTCTTTTAAATTTGAAAAATTACTCGTTCATTATTTTGTAAATAAAAATTATTATTATTATTAAAAGGTAATCTACCGATAAAGGTAGGTTTTTGAATGGACGCAACTACCAAATAAATATTTTGTGACTCCTAACAAAATACAATCCAGCAGCCTATTCCACATCAGGTCCCTCTTCATCTCTGGGTACTTCCTTCCTCCCTTCATCCCGTCCAACATCCCTATCCTGTTCCTGCCCTTTCCTCGTTTGTCTAATACTCTCCCCTCTATTACAGTCTTCAACATCCCACTATCGATCAATACGCCCTTCATCTATTTTTCCTGCCTCCATAGGATTTCTCCCAACAAACCCCTCTCTTCGCCCACCATACCAAGTACTTCCATTTCACCTTCTCTATTCTTCTCCACACCTACATTTCAAAATCCTCCTATCTACGTCTATCCTTCTGCTTCCATGACCACGTTTCCACGCCGTACATAGCTTCACTCCATATCAAAGTTATGACGAGTCTTTTCTTAATATCCCTACTCAACGTCCCTGTCATCAACTCCTTCTCCTTGTGAAAGCCTCTTTGCCTAGCGCAACTCTTCTCCTTACGTCCCTACTACTTTGACCGTGTTGGTCCAAAACACTACCGAGATACGTAAATTGTTCTACCTGCTCTAGTTTTTGCCCTCCTACTTTAATGTTAAGCTTAGCCTTTTTCTTTCTAGAAAATCGCATAACCTTTGTTTTATTAATATTGATTCTCATCCCATACCTGTCGCACTGAATTTCCAATTCACTCAGCAATGCTTGCAGCCCCTTGGCTGACTGACAAACTAAAGCTTGGTCATCAGCAAACCTAACTGATTTTACGAATTCCCCGCCCACTTTCATTCCTACCTCGAGTTCTTCCCATGCCTCTTTGATCATTTCCTCCACATATACGTTGAACAGCAACGGTGATAATGGGCTACCTTGCCTTACACCCCTTCCTAACACTGCCCATCCGGACTGCCCGTTCCCCACTCGCACCTGAGCAGTCTGAGACATGTACAGGTTGCGGATTATAATCCTGTCCAGCCAATCTATTCCTATATTCTGCAATATAACCATTAGTTTTTTCCAATTTACTCTATCAAACGCTTTTTCGAAATCTACATAACAGGCAATTACGTCCTGATTGTATTCTATATTCCTCTCGATTAGTGATATTGACATCGTAAGTCCATTGGCCCCTACATCTACATCTACTTAATGCCCCACGTGTCGCCGACGGGAGGGTGGCGGGGAGTGTTAAGGTACCACCCGTAATTAAGAAAAAACCGCATGCAAAAGCCATAAATTTATACAATCCACAGAAAAAACATGGCATACATTCATGCAGAAAGCTTTACAGCCCACACATATGCAAATACACAAACTATCAACTATTATGCATCTACAAATAAACCCGATATCTTTGCTAAGTTTAACTTTTTTCCTACCTGTAAATTAAATGCTTTTAAAATTAATAAAATGACTTCGGTTTCTTACTATTATGACTTATGATTGTTCGAAGAAAGGATGAGTATTTGTATCTATCTGTACTAGACCCTATCTCCATTATTTCATATTTGGGGTCTGATCTACTTCTAAGTAGTGTGGGGACATAATAATTTATATAGTGTGAATGTTAAACTCGTTTGTTCTTAACCCTTCCAAAAGTCTCCCTTTTTCTCTTCGTGTCTCAAGTGGCTCCCAGCCTAAATCCCTTAAGAGACCTGTTACACTTGTGTTCTTATTATAACAATTTTAGTGACGATTATCGGTGGACTACATGTACCTCATTTTGCCAAATTTTCTCCCAAGAATTTCAATTACTTGCGGCATATTCCAAATGAGGGCTAACTAGAGTAAAATAACTTTCTCATTACATTTCACGGCCACTCGTTTAATGAAGCCGAATTTCTTTAATGCGGATCCGCATATTGTATTGATGAGTCAATATGCGGATCTGTTCTCAATCAAGATATTATCCCAATGAAAGGTGTGGCGTTAGAAATACCCCAAAATATTTAAGTTGATTGGCCGCAGTTAACACGGAACCCTCTATTTCATAATTTCTGACCTGTTCGCCACTTCCTTGTTTCAAAATTTCAAAACTGCGCATTTGTCCATATTAAGCATTCATCCCCATTCCATACACCAATCCGATATTGTGTCTTAGTCTCTAGAGAGTAGCTCGCGATCTAGTTGGCTCCTTATTTACCTGTATACCACCGTGTCGTCAGCAAATAACCTGAGATTGCAACTAACGTGTGCCCATAAGTTATTAATGTATATTAAGAGCAGAAGATGCCCTATTACACTTCCCTGGGGGACGCCCGAAGTAACATCTACACCTGTTGTGCACAACGCATCGATGACTACTATTTGTTTTCGGTTCGACAAGAGGCATCTAATCCAATTCATTATTTCCTCATTGATACCATAGCATTTTAGTTTGTGTAAAAATTTATTGTGTGGGACTTTATCGAAGGCCTTTTTGAAATCTATGAATACTGCGTCGACTTGTGTGTCGTTTTCTCCCGATCTAAATTTATCGTGAATGAAAAGACCTCATCGTTTTTCGTAAGATCAGGTCTATAACCTTACTGGTTAGTTGGTTAATATTTTCCTACCATCTAGAAATCTCATAATGTTACTGAAAATACTGTGTTCTAATATTTTACAAGAGACCGATGCTGAAGAAATAGGTCAGTAATTTGTTTTTTTATTCATATCGCCGCCTTTATAGAAGGGAGTTATATGGGCTTGCTGCCAGTCGCGAGGCACTGAGCCTTCTTCAATCGATTTTAGAAAAAAATTTGTAAAAACGGGTAAATCTCTTCAGCTAATTCCTTTCATATTCTAGCTCGTATTTCTTCCCAACCAAGTGCTTTGTTTACTTTGAGACTACGGAGCAGATTGATGATCTATTCCCTTCTTGGTCAGTGCTATATCGCTCATGTTTACCCCGAGTGAGCATGGAAGCTTGTTTAGTGCGTATGTCTTCATTGCAGACGTTCTGGAAAAACTTGTTTCAAATATTTGCCTTTTTCATTCTATCTATAATTTCTCCGTTTTCCGTCTTTAAAGAATGTTCAGTCGGACGTTTACCCTGTATTTCCCCAGCATAGGACCGGAATGACTTTGAATTTCCTCAAGATATTCGCACAGCATTTTAGATCCAAAAGAGTGTAGAGCTGTGCACATGATACTTTTCGTTTTACTACGACATTCTTTTAGTTTCTGTTTGGATGTATTCGCATAAACTACGAGGGTCATCCGGAAAGTAGTACCCGTTCGTGAAATAAAGACACAAAAGTAAATATTAACAAACATAAAACATTTTATTTGAAAGAGGGTACTTTAAACTACTTCTCAACATAATCTCCAAGCAAATTAAGGCATTTGTCATAACGTGTGACAAGTTTCTGTATTCCTGCTGCATAGTCCTTCGCCGCCAGCTCATTGAGATACGCGAGGGACCCATCTTGCACAAATTTTTGCATAATGCAGATGGTGTTTAACAATTTCATGAACAATTGTTCGAGAAACATTGGGAAAATGCTCACAGATGTCATCAATTGTGACGCGCCGATCGTTCCTCACGAATTCGTCAACTGAGCTCACCAGTTGGTCTGTAATGACAGACGGTCTCCCCGAACGCTCATCGTCGTGTGTGTTCCCCCTCCCCATGTTGAAGTTGCGACACCACCGCCGAACAGACGACTCGTCCATTACATTGTCTCCATACACCTCCTTTAATTGGCGATGAATATCACATGGGCGAACGTTTCTTGCATTGAGGAATTTAATCACTGCCCTCACTTCACAACTGGCGGCGTTCTCAATTTTTTTAAACATTGTAAACAATCACAGAAACAACACAGGCAATGCTAGCGTCACGCAACTTGGCTCAGAGAAGGCAGACAAGCCACTGAAGCTATCTGACCTCGTCCAGCGGCTACTCGCGTCGTCAGCACTTCATGCGGCACGAACGGGTACTACTTTCCGGATTACCCTCGTATATCGTCACTTTTTAAACTCTTTTTCAAATTTGACTGTAGCTTTCTTTGGCTTCTTAATGCCGATCTGACTTCCTCGTTGTACCATCTAGGTTCATTACGGTCTCATTTAAGTTTGGATGGAATGTACATCTTCATTCCTTAGTGTAAAATATTTAAGAAATATTTCCAAGTGTTCTCTGTATCGGTGGTCAGTGTTTTTCTCTTGTATTCTGGTAATTCTTTTGGCAAATATTCTCGTTTTCCGTTAAATTTGCCTTTTTGAATAAGCATATTTTACGTTTTTCTTTGTTTATTTTCACGAATTTCGTTTTGAGCTCTACAAATATAGTTTTATGGTCACTGATTTCGTCCATTCTTTCAATATTTGTTATGGTTTTGGGCATAGATGTCGCGAAGACATCGTGCGAGCCTCTCACCTTCCCTTAAGAAATCATTTGCCCCGCTCTCTATATGTTGTTGATGATTCTGAGAATCACTTTAGCTGCAAGGGATATCAAAATTATTGTTCTGTAGTCCTCAAATAATGTAGCCATTATCTTTTTTCGGAATGGGAAATAAAACTGATCTCACTAAGTCTAGCGGCGAGATTCCTTCCTCATAGATACTACGAATCAGTCCATATAGTCTCCTCCTCCCACATTTTACTAAACTTTATAGTAGTTCCGCAGGATTGTTATCCACCCCCACGGCCTTATTCAGTCTCACCTCCTTAATGCCCTTTCTATCTCATCGTCGAGTATGCCTGGAACTAAGCTCTCTTCTTCTACTTCATATTCTTTTCCTATGTCTAAGTTTGTTTGCCTAAGTTCTTTATTATACAGTCCTTCTATATATTCCTTCCATTCCTCTTGGATCTTATCTGATTCAATTATTGCCTCATTCGATTTTCCCGATTCCTTTACCTAACTGTCAGCACCAATTTTCACTTCTTACCACCTAATAGTACCTTCTTATGTAGCGCACCATTTTCACCCTTCCGCTGCAAACTTTCCATATCCTCACACTGCGTCTTCCAGAATGCTTCCTTTGCTTTATTCGTTATCCGTCTCAATTTATTGAAATCTATGTACCACCTACTGCCTAATTCTGTGTTTACATTCTTCCATTTCCTTCAACCACCTATCTATCCAATCATCCCATCCGTGATCCAAGGCTTTATTTTCATTTTTCTATTTGAAGCAACTATAGTTCCTTTTTCGGCTTTCGATGTCCCTTTTTTGTTATGTATTTACATTTTTCCTCGAAAGTAGTAATCCCCTTTTTTCCCCATTCAAGATAATCTCTACAGCCTGTTGATACGCCTTCCTTGTCAATTCATTTAATGCCTCTATATTAAATTTCCTAACCCGCCGTCCCTGCCTAGTTTTTTTGAAACGGACGCAACACTCCATTACAACCCAATTATTGATCAGAGACCGTATCTGCTACTGGGGAACTGTGCGAATTGATCACGCTGTTTTTAAATCTGTGCATAAACACAATATGATCAAACTGATACCTTTCTGAATCACCTGGTAGATCCCATGTACACCTACGCCTTTTGTGGTGCCCAAACCAACTATTGGTGTTTATTAATCCATTTCCCCTGCAGAATTCGATTTCTTTTTCCCTCCGGTCATTCATCTACATCTGCACAATACCTTGCAAGTCGCCGCAAGAGCGTGTGGCGGGGGTTGTTTGGTCACCACCCATAAAAGAGAACAAAACCACAAGCAAAATCGACACATCCATGCAAACCTATACCCGTAGTAGCGTATTTATTCATGCAAAAGTCTTTTAAACTGACTAGCAAGCAAACACATATGCTATCAGCCAACAAACAATTGCACCTTAGGATGCAGTAAAAATGTATCCAATGCCTTACAAGCAAGAATTTTAAAAGTAAGAAGGCGAAATTCCACTGCCACACTGACATGCAGAATGAAAAAAACTCCTCCCCAAAGATGAATGTGACCCAACGCTGAAGGTAATGGAAGGGTCCCCCCACAGAGAGAGAGGCGAGTGACGGAAGGGGAACTTAAAAACAGACAAGGCAGAGCAAGCAATACTGTAACGAGTACTACATTATTTAATGGCATTCGAATGCGGTATTGCGGGAAGGGTTTTGACGGCAAAACACACGAGGTTGGTGAAAGTGCATGCAAATGAGTAGAACCAATTATTCCCTTAAGGCTGAAGGTGGTAAGTGGAATTTTTGCAATCGATAACCCTACACTTGCTATCCGGTATTGTCCGTGAGAAGAGGGAGTCTTTGAGTGCACTATTCCTGGCTTCTATTTCCCGAATTGTATATAAGTGATTGAAGCAACCAATGTGTGTTGGTCGAATAATTTGCGAGACCTCGGAGCTGAGACATGCGGATTTGAATTCATTTAGTAATTTAAATCTTGCATTGAATCGTCTCTCTTCTAATGATTCCCACCCCAACTCCATAAGCATTTCAGTCACGCTTTTCGTTTTATCATAATAGTTTTTAACGAAACGGGCTGCCTGGCATTGGACCTTCTCAATTTCCCGAATGATGCCTTTTTCACTCGGATCCCATACATAATATTCATATTCTAAATAAGCCCTTATAAGCGCGGGGTAACACCGTCCCTTGACATTGGAGTCACATCTGCCAACAATTCGTCTAATAAATCCTAATTTTCTGTAAACTTACCCGCAGACTATTATGTGGGTCCTCAAAGTTAAGTCTTTAGAGAATGTAACACCTATGTATTTTACCGTATCAACTACTTCTTGGTCAACTCCAGCTAATTTGTAAACAAATCCAGTTTCTGGTAAAGAAATTTACCACCGAGCATTTACTAAGATTTAATGACAATCCCTAATATGAACACCATTTAGTAATTCAATCTATATCCTTGGCTAGAATTAAACGATTCTTATCCCTAGATATCTCCCGATAAATCACTGTGTCATTCGCGAACATCGTAATTTTACCTTTCACTTCGCGGTTCAAATCGTTAAAAAAAATAAAAAAAACAACGATTGCACATCCCTGAGATAACCCCGAGGTCACTCGTACGCTGTCGGAACTAGTGCTCTCAAGGACTACCCTCTTTTCCCGCTCTGCAAGGAAGTCTTCAAGCCAATTACTTGCGCCCTTGTTTATACCTGAGACCTTTAATTTATGAATAAGTTTACCATGGGGAACCTTATCAAACGCCTTTTGAAAATCTAAAAAGATAGTATCCACTTGCCTACCACTTTCACCCGATAAAAGTAGGTCACGTGTGAATAATCCTGATTGGGTCTTACATGAGTGAGTTTTCCTGAAACCGTGTTGATTGTTACTTAAGAAGTTGATGCTATCAAGGTATCTCATTATGGAACTGAAAATAACTTGCTCCAAAGTTCTGCAACATAAGAAGTGAGAGAGATGGATCTGTAATTACTGGAGTCCTTTCTGTCACCACTTTTAAAAAGAGGCGTTATTTGTGTGGTTTCCCAATTCTTCGGGACTTGGCACTCTTTGAGGGATTTGTTCAATTCAACTACGTGATACGGGGTGATGTAAGGAGATAAATGTTTATCACCCTTGCTGCTATATTTTCGGGACCCGGGGATTTGTTGAGTTTAATCTCTTTGAGCAATTTGACAATTCCATGTTCGTCCGCTGTTATGTTTGCCATGGGTTCAGTATGTTTTGTTTCTTGGAGATATGCTGCGGCAACATCGTTCATGAGAATACTTTGGAAGAATGTATTTAGAATGTTAGCTTTACCCTCACTGTCAGTATGAATGATATCGTTACAATCATTTAAGGAAGCCACTGTTTGATTACCCCCTTTTACTTCCCTAACATATGACCAGAAATCTTTAGGGTCCGTGTCCAAATACTTGAATAGCACTTTACGTTTAAAGTCTTGTAATGGTGCTACGTAATTGTGTATTGGTTTCAATTAAAGAGGATCTATACTTGTCCAAGAACTGTTTATTCTCCGAGGATGATGTGTTCTAGCCTTCTTTCTTTACCCTAGAGTGTTACATTCTCTGCTTTCGAAGGGCTCTTCTTACGCTTTTATTGTACCACCTGAGGTCGCGATTTGCTTTAACGTACTTTATAGGGAAGAGGTCTGTGATGCCTTTGCGCAAATCTAGACGAATTAGGTCGAAGTTTCTTCCACGTTGACATGACTTAAGCGCGATTTTAACTCGGATAGTGAAGTGTATGGTATGACTGGCAAAGGTTTCAGAGTCTGCTTTATGGTAATTCTACATAAAACCCCGCAATGCGCCGTAGGGCGTGCGGCGGACTTTCCGTAGCCTCGTGTGTTTTGCTGTCGAAACCCTTCCCTCCTGACCGCATTAGAATGCTATTAAAAAATGTCGTGCACTTTGCAGTATCGCTTGCTCTGCTTTGTCTGTTTTTTTATTTTCCCCGTCTATCCCTCGTCTCTCTCCGCAGGGGAGCCCTCCTGCTACCTGCAGCTTAGGGTCACATTCTCTACCTGTGTCCTTGGGGAAGGGATCGTTGTATGTTGCATGTCCATGTGGTAGTGGAATTCCACCTTCTTACTTTTAAAATTCTATCTTGCAAGTCATTGGAATTATTTTAGCTGCATTCTAAGGTGCAATTATTTTTTAGGTGATACTATATGTATTTGCATGCGCGTAAGTTGAAAGGATTTTTGCATGAATGTGTACGCCACTGTGGGTGTATGTTTGCATGGCTGCGTTGATTTTGATTGCGGTTTTGTTTTCTTTTACGGGTGGTGATCTAAAACCCCACGCCACACGCTCTTGCAGCGTCTTGCGGGGTATTATGTAGATGTAAATGTACAAAAAGCCGTGATATGGAAGCTCCGCAGCATTCCCTGCTCTACCTTCCAGAAGGTGTACGATGAGTGGATGGCCGGCGAGTAGCAGTGTGTGAAAGCATAAGGGTTCCACTTCGAAGACTTTTGAATCGTTGTATCAATTCTGGCAATACATTTGTTTAGTTTGACTGAGAACTACTTCCTTTGGAACTGACCTTTTGCAACAAAATCTATATTAGAAATAACAACTATTTAGATGAAATTTTCTCGGGTCTTCCACCGGGTTAGGATTCTATATTGGCCGACGTTTCGATGCTCGACTCGTGCATCGTTCTCAGGGTAGATGTGTGCCACTCTGAATTTGGCCGTCTCGTATACATTAGCCCACAGTTTAGGTGCCTCGTAATTGATCCGTTGTAGAGGATCTCACCACTATTCTTCGTCGGTTATTCGTCGGTTCTATCGGTTATTTGCTGACGACACGGTGATATACAGGGAAATAAGGAGCCAACTAGATCGCGAGCTACTCTCTAGAGACTTAGACAATATCTCGGGATGGTGCAATAAATGGGGATTAACACTTAATATAGATAAATGTGCAGTTTTGAAATTTTGGAATAAAGGAAGCGAGGAACAGGATATAAACTACAAAATAGAGGGTTCAGTATTGACTACGGCAAATCAAGTTAAATATTTGGGGGTTGTTCTAACACCACGCCTTTCATGGGGAGCACATATCAGGACAATATGCGGATCAGCTTTAAAGAAACTTGGCTTCATAAAACGGGTGGTGGGGAAATGTAATGAAAAAGTTAAAGAGAGGTGTTATTTTGCTCTAGTTAGACCTCATTTGGAATATGCCGCAAGTATTTGGGATCCGTGGGAGAAAATTTGGCAAAAAGAATTAGATAAAGTCCAGAGAAAATCCGCTAGATTTGTTAAAAATTGTTATGATAAAAACACAAGTGTGACAGGTCTCTTAGGGGATTTAGGCTGGGAACCACTTGAAGTGCGGAGAGAACAAGCGAGGCTTAGACTTTTAGAAAGGTTCAGAACAAACGAGTTTAAATATGACACTGAAGGAATTATAATGGCCCCACACTACTTAGGTAGATCAGACCACAAAGATAAACTAAGGGAGATAGATTCCAAGACAGATAGGTACAAATACTCATTCTTTCCCCGAACAATCAGTAATCATAATAGCAAGAAACCGAAGTCACTTTAGAAATATTAAAAACTTTGAATTTACAAGTCGGAACAAAATTAAACACTATAGAGATGTTAGGTATACTTTCAGGTGCATGTGTATGTTAGTTGGTAGTTTGAGTGTTTGCATGTGTGTGGGGTGTAAGTGTTCATGCATGAATGTATGCCATGTTTTTTTTTTATATATGATTTTGTCGTTATTGCATGCGATTTTTTTTTTATTATTTTTCTTTTCTAATTTATGGGTGGTGTCCTAGCACCCCCCGCCACACGCCCTTGCGGCGGCTTGCGGGGTATTGAGTAGATGTAGATGTAGATGTATTCTGGCGCCACATGTAGGCTGCTGTGGGCATCACCTCAGGGACTCAGCTGATTTTGTGATAATCCTGGGTGAAATCCATCTAGAAGAAAGGGATATCCTGGTGAGCTTGGACGTGGTATCCTTTTTCACACGGGTCCCCCTGGCTGACACTCAACGCCTCCTGGGCGCCAAGCTCGACGCTGCCACGGTGACGCTATTTCACCACGTCTTAACATCCACCTACTTCCTGTGCGATGGACAATACTTCGAGCAAGGGTTTGGAGTGGCAATGGAATCTCTCTCTGCCATAGCCAACTTCTCCGCAGAAGACTTTGAAGATAAGGCACTCAAATCAGTCCCGCTCCGTCCGAAACATTTTTTCCGCTATGCCGACGACACCTTTGTGGCTTGTCCAAATGGGAAGTATGCCTTAACTGAATTCCTGTTGCATATGAACTGCCAGCAGTCCAATATCTCCTTCATAATGGAATTGGAAATCATCGTCAAACTCCCTTTCTTCAAGTACCTGATTCAACGGAAGAGTAATGGCACACTCGGACATGGGGTGTATTAGAATCCGACGCACACTGGTCTGTACCTTAACGGAAATAGCCGCCACCACCCAGCCCAGCGGCGAGCAGTGCTGAACACACTCTTCCAACGAGCCAGGTCCATCGTCGACTATAAACAGTTTGCCGGTTGAGATCAGCCACCTCAACACAACCCTCCTCAAAAATGGGTATAACGGACGCGACATCTCTTTGGCCCTAAAGGGGTCCACCAACCCGCAAGTACGCACGACGAAGGAGGAAAAGGAGAAGCCAATAGTCAGGGCCTGCTTGCCGCATATCTCCTTGATTTCCGGGAAAATATCCAAGATTATGGTAAAGCACAAAATGGAAGCAGTCCACAAACCACCGGGAAAAATGAGAAATTTTCTTGTCAGAGCCAATGACCCAATCGGTCTAAAGACCCCAGGAATTCCCGTATACCTGAGGAGAAGTCTACGTTGGAGAGACGGGGCGGACCATTGAGACAAGGTTATAGGAACACCAAAGGGCTCCGGCTGGAGCAGTTGGAGAAATCAGCCATCGCTGAAAACAGCAACGGGATGGAACATTCCATTAACTTCAATAGGACGAAGTTACTTACCCGCGCGCTTGGTGATTAATGGGGCCGAAAAAGTAAAGAAGTAATTGAAATAAGAATGGTGAGACGCAATTTCAACAGGGACTCCGGTTATTCCCTCAGCATCGCGTGGCACCCGGGGCTGATGAAGGTTAGAAAAGAAAGGAACACAAGACAACGCCATGGCGACCAACCGGGAGGCTCCACCCTAACGGACCGATCACGAGTCACTTGACCCGTGGGCTCATGTATATAAGACGGCCAAATGCAGAGTGGCACTCTGCATCTGGCCGTCTTTGGCCGTCATGCAGGAATTTGTCTGCCATTGAATTAAAGAGTGAGGTCAGGAAGCTTGTTTTCAAACCAAAGAGTCTCCAAAAGAATCAATTGCTTTCTCTGCCACTTTCGCGAAAATTTTATTTTGTCTCAGTTCGGTATTTTCTGCAACACAGCTCGGAAAATTTAATAGACCGTAGAACGAAATTTGAATAGGCAAAAGTTTCGTCAAGAATATTACGACTCCTGTTATATTGTACGGGAAGGTTCTTGAGCTTTTTTGTCGATTGTGTAGTAACAATAGTCACCTCATGGCATCTTTGATGATAGTGTAAGGGTCCCTCAATAACATTCTTATGGAAGTAGAGTAAACCAGGGTCCGAGTATACACCGGGATTTTGAGATTTCTGGTCTAAGGAAAATTATTGCCCATTAGCATTTCCTTATTTTAAAAATCCACGCCAGTTACTGGATGTTCAATTCTTGTTCAATATGCTTTAGTATTTTTTATTATTTAAATTTAACTTTCTCCGATAATTTAAATACGGACTTTTAGAAATGGCTGTTCCAGAAAAATGTCAACTTATTGTTTCATTTGCTTATGTTTGAATATGCGTAACCTGAAATTGCGTACCTGCTTCCCTGAAATAGCATATATCTCTTTTTCATTAATCAAACAGAATTGAATATCCGCAGTACTGAAATATTTTCCTGTTGGTATGTTTCTATGACGCGTGTTTACTACAAGTCGGAAGTCTGTCGCCGGTCGATCAAAATATATCCACTCACGTACACAGAACACCTATGTGGTCCATAAAAGGAAGTGGATATGATTATTACTTTCACCGTGGTCATCAAAAAATAATAGTCAACGAGTCGATTAAGAGTTTGACTCGCAGCACACTCTTTCCAGTTGAGTTCAGTTCAGGCGGAAAACTCTGTAAAAAAGCGTTCGTGGAGCTCTTTCAAGGATTGAAGTATGTATGTCTCTCTTCCAGGAGAGGGCATGGAACTTGTAAACAAATTCTCTAGGGGGGCGTGAGGAGAACGGCGCAATGGAGGCCAATTGAGAGACTCGGAGGAGTCCGCGGGCCCCTCTTACACTTCCTTCCATTCTCCCCCCCCCCACCCCAACTCACACAATCACCCTGCTCACTTGCGCGCATTCACCCCTAATTGAAAACCCGAACGATCTCCAGGGAAACAAAATTGTCATAAAAGTGTCGCCATCCAGGGAGAGATGGGGTGTAGGCAATAAGGGTCCCTCCACATGTGATCTCATACACATGGCTGGCTCCTTTACCCTGTGGCCCTACCGGGCTCCTAACATCTCCCCCCCCCAAGGCTCTTTCACTCCCGCCCACCGAATCCCTTGCTGTCGAATATAAAAGGCACCATAAAAGGAAGGGATTTCTAGGGTCTGGCACTAATAGCGCCCCCTTCCTCTACTATCCACCGACCTCACTCCCCACCCTCCTCAACCGATATCTTGACTCCATCCGGAATGTCTTGCCACACATTTTTTAAGAGTATTTGGCATTTCTGGCGAAAATTTGTTTTCCACTGTCTTGCGCAATGATGAGCATGTGGACAACAACCGACCGTTTTTCTTTAATATAAGACTCCAAGCAGTTCCTCGGTTATCAAGTTTGAAGTCCCCCATTTCTTGAAAAAGAGCTGAAATGACAAAGTTGGAGGAAACCAAACTAATCATGTGGCACCGTTCATAGCAATGAGTCGTCGATTTGGTTACATCCCTGATTTAAGAAAATATATTTTTTTAGAAACTGGTATGACTGGATAAAACTGGAGCCTGAGAACGGCTTGGTTGTTCACACCGCTCAACAATCTCTGAAATGGGAACGATGGATACATTATGCACGTTCTAAGTTGAGAAAATAGAATAGCAAAAAGAGCCAGTCACTGAAATTTCGATTATTTTTGACACCGGTATTGGACCAAAAATCACAAAAATTAAATTCCCCAACATTCCCAAGTAAACGGGAAACTAAGTAAGCATTTAGAAGACATCTTTGGCATAGATATTTAAGGTGCTAGGTTCGTGAATTGAGGAACAGAAAGGAAATTCAGCGCCGTTGAGAATGTCCTAGGTCTGTAGTAAAAATCTGGATTGTTCTAAAACACTGTATTTTTTCTATTAAAGCAAATACATTTTGGAAAACTGAACTCGGCCAGTTTCTTCATTATTGCCGTATTCCCTTTTATACCGTATGATTGATTTTGTGAATAGAATCAAACATTTTTTCTAAAAGTGAAATGCAGTCACATTAATTGGCCGTAGGGCTATTTTTGTAATTAGTATAGGCAGAAGCAGGAGTTTAATAATCATAAATAATTCAACAATTGCCAATACCAGTCAATGCGAATGATTTTTACACTATGGAATTGTTGCATTGAAATGCACATTAGCGGATGACTCCGTTAAAATTTACTGTTGCGGCATCTCCCGCAGTTTCTTTGGAAATCATAAATAAAATAAAGTGGGTGATTTGTTAGGGTTTAAGAAAGACGAGGAGAATATTAAGTTATAGATGCGACGAAAAAATGTACACAATGGAAGTTCTCACTTGCTTCGAGGATTTCGAGGAAATATTCGAAAGAGTAGAGTGGCCAAAGTTAATTGATGCATTACAGAGATAAGGAATGAGCTTGCGTGATAGACTACTTATTCGAAATGCGTCGTTTAAGAATCACACTGTACCGGTAAGGGTATCTGATTGGGAAATAAGATGGGTAATAATGGGCAGGAGTTGAGATTAAGTGAGGGTTTAGCGTTACATCCTGAACTTTGAATCTTAACTGTTTTCATAAAAATTCACCTGAAGGCCTCTTTTATGTTTGTGACGTGCTCTCGTTCGCATTGACCAAATGATAGAGGATAGTAGTGGAGATACTTGTGGCGACGACGCTCCTCCTGCGCATCACCTCTCTCGCCCCCTCTCGCAGCCATCAAAGAGATACGCAAATCTCCCCACCGCGGCCCTGGTGTGGTAATGGATTAAGCATACTCACTCGTCTTACTCCTGGGCTCTCGGGGGCCATCCACAGTAACTTTGATGGCCTTGTTGTAGGTCGCCACTTGCGGTGGAGACGAACTCACGATGATAGTGAGCGAAAAGCTCTTCCCTGAAATGAAATAAAAACCATACTGTAACTCACAGATTACAATCACAGAACTTGTTGATATCTGTAACATTATATATAGCTGTAGGAAACCCAGAGATATTGTGTGATTGGTAAGGCTGAAAAATACAAATCTCTAAGTTCTGCGTAGTTTTTGTTAGGTTTAGATTCTCTTTTAATATTTATAATTAACGTTTTGATAGAAGTCATAATAGCTGGAATGCAATTTTTCGAATTGCTATGTATTTTAAACTGTCCAAAAACTCTCTCATGTCATTACGTGCTATTAAAGAACGAGGATAAACGTTTCCTATGTCCTACGTTAAATATGTCATTAGACATGTTAACTTTGTATAAATTCATAAAGAGCCCTTCTCAAACTCGCAATCCGTTCGTTAATATAAGTGTTTTTTCTCTCTAAATAAGTCGCCCATATAATAATATAGCTAGATGAGGCGCAAATTTGGAATTCCTGTCAATACGTATCATTTGTAAAATTCAATACACTTTAAAACTTTACTTTCAAGAACATTTTTGAAATATATTGAAATTTCTTCATGTCTGCAATTTCATCGTTTTTGTATATGTGACTCGTGTAATATAACTTGTTACGTGCAATAAACGCAAATGATGCATGACAAGTATTGGTATATTGATCCGACATCTAAACATTTTTCTTTTATTAACTCCAGGATATTACTTCTTCACTCCTGATATTCCATTAAATCCTTCATGTATCGATTTCATAGTCTCTCCTTGAAATGGTCCTGTTGATATTTCCGTAATTTTAAAAATATTTTTTTGTACCTCCCATCCCTTTTCCCTGCTTCTTCTCAGTATCTTCTGTAGGTTTCGTTATTTTCCACACACCGTGAAATTTCTTCGTTTGCTAATCGAATCATAAATTTACTCTATATTATCATTGCGAAGCGCCGCATTTCTAAAATTTCCGTTTCACTATTCCCAGCTTCTGAAACGGCTCCTGTTTTGAATCCGTGGGTTAGTAGTTTCCATTTCACTTGGCTTGATGGCATATGTTATACATTAGATGGCTTTAAGAGAAGGCATTTTCCCCTCAAAAAGGTGACCTTTATGTGCGATTTCCTCGTTAAGGCAAGAGTTAGGCCTCATTTTTCAACAACTCGCTGTCAACGACACGCTTCATGGTCAGCTCCCTGGAATTTACGTTCGCCTAATTGGTGAGCGAAAACCTTCGGAGCACTCTCACTTAGGTAGTTCCTCTCCAACATCAGCCTCTCCCATCCCCTGTACTTAACCCTCCCGACTTAGCAGATGATATTACATGGAATAGCTCCAAGTTCTTCAAAAATTCAATAAAATGAAGCTTATATTGTAAACTCATCTTGCCACGGCATGCCCGTTCTCTCCGTAAAAAATAGCGTATTTACTTTTCTGCCCATTTGCTATTTTTACCATTTTATTATATTTTTCACGATTGAAAATAGTCCTAAATGTTCATCTAACCATTAAGTAACGATTTTTCATCTTGTGTAGCATCAGTTATTACCAATTGATCCTTGATAGTTTATATCCTTTTATTATTTAATAAACATTTTTCAAAACATAAAATTAAGTTTTGTTTATGAGATTTTTACATTTATAAACCAGTATTACGGTTGGCAGAGTATTAATGTAATGCAATAATGGTACAATATCTACTGAACTAATGAACTAATTACGAATAATGATAGCACTGTGCGACGGTGCGTTATCATGGTGCAAAATCCACGAGTTTTCTGCCCACATTTCTGGTCTCTTTCGGCGAATTGCTTCACGCAAACGTCTCATAACGCCCAAATAATACTCTTTGTTTACTGTCTGGCCTTCTGGCAAAAATTCATGATGCACTACACCGTTGTAATCCATGAAAACCGTCAGCATTGCCTTCTTTTTTGACTGAAAACGACGTGGTTTTTTTGGTCTCGGCTCATTTGGTGAACGCCATTCACTTGCCTGATGTCTGGATTGCGTGTCGTACTCATAAACCCACGTCTCGTCTCCAGTAATGATCCTTTTGATGAATGTGGGATCGGATTCAGCCTCGCAAATCATGTCTTTTGCGACGTCAACACGGTCTCTTTTTTGCATGAAATTGAGGTCTTTTGGCACCAACTTTGCTGCTACACGACGGAAACCCAAATCATTAACCACAATGTCTTGGGCGGATCCATAGGCAATGTTCAAGTCCTCCGCTATTTCTCTGATGGTTAATTTGCGGTTATTGACCAACATTTCTTTTACTTTATCAATTTTTTCACCGACTTTCGATGTCGATGGTCTGCCACTGCGTTCATCATCTTCGATTGACTCACGACCACTTCTGAACCGCTCGTGCCACTGGTAAACGACCGTTTTTTTTAGAGAATCGTTGCCGAAACACTTTTCCAACATTTCCAACGTCCGTGCGCCACTAAATCCGTTTTTTACGCAAAATTTAATACAAGTTCGTTGTTGCAAATGTAAATCCATTTCTGAAATTGTAAAAAATCGCCAACACACACAGAGATAGATGTACTCTTGGCTACGTAACTTTTGCAAATGTCAAGTTATGACACTAAGATGTAAAGGGAATATCAACAACAGATGTACCAATTTAACAAAAAAAACATAACTCAAATCGGAACGATGGGAGCGCCACACGGTGGTTATTCCGGGAACTTTTTGATCAAGGTAGTATTAATTCGTAGTATGTTCAACATGAAATTGACCATTCTTCTCCTCGACTCTCATTTTTCCCAATTCTCTAAATATAATTTCTGGGTGAATTTTATGAGGACTTATGACTGGAAGGTAGAGTTTTAATATCTCGTGTTACCGGAAGGGGGTCTAATTTTATAAACAGAGAGGAATTATAAAGTTAATTGGAAGTGATCATAAAAATCATTTTCTCCATCACATGGTAAAACTACCGCCATGACTCTGACATGCACCGCTATGTCGCCTTTCAAGGCAAATATGTAAGCCAAAGTTAGACTATTTAACTAATCCTTGGCTTCATTAATTTGATTGGTATCATCTTTACAAAGGTTTGAATTCTTTCTCAGCCATTTTAGAGGTTTCAATTAAGGTTTCTCTCAACATATTAGAAG
This sequence comes from Hetaerina americana, assembly GCF_022747635.1. Lineage (NCBI taxonomy): Eukaryota > Metazoa > Arthropoda > Insecta > Odonata > Calopterygidae > Hetaerina > Hetaerina americana. The sequence goes on along the minus strand of NW_027286292.1, from coordinate 2,725,349 downwards.
ACTCGGAATGAGACACAATGGATACCTGGGTCTTACAGGGAGGCACCCAAAAGTGGTAGGACTGATTTTTTTACAAGAATTTTATTGACGATATACTTACATCGATTTAATAATCTTCAATGTATGCTCCTTGAGCTGCTACACACTTAGTATAACCTTGCTCCCATTCCCCGTACGCCCGCTGGAAATTTTCTTTGGGGATGCCGTTGATGACCCTCGTCGAAGCCTCTTGAACGGCCTTTATCGAGTCAAAACGTCGTCCCTTGAGCTGTGTTTTCATCAAGGGGAAGAAGAAGAAGTCCGGTGGTGCCAGATCGGGAGAATAGGGCGGGTGCGGCAACGTGGCAACGCCGTATTTGGCCAGGAGCGGTCTGACGACGAGCGCGCCATGGCACGGCGCGTTGTCATGATGAAGCACCCAGCAGTTTGCGATGGCTGGTCGGACTCTTTTCACGCGTTCTCGGAGGCGGGTGAGCACCTGCACATAAAAGTTCGCATTCACAGTCTCTCCACAGGTCTGAGTTCAGCAGTGTCCTCAATCTGTCCACATTCGCGTCGGTTCTTGCCGTCGACGGCCGTCCGGAGCGATGGTCGTCTTCAACGAGCTCCCTACCCTCTTTAAACAACTTGTGCCACTCAAATACTGTGGAACGGCTTAAGGCAGTGTCCTCATAAGCCTGCTTGATCATATCGAGGGTCTCAGTTGCCATCTTCCCGAGTTTCGCACAAAACTTCACGGAATAACGTTGCTCTAAATTCAGATTCATTTTGTTTTTCGACGCGGACAAAATACTTGCTTCACTAAAAACGGTGTCCTCACTCAACGACAGCCCGCAGGCGACTAAGGTTGGTGTCGGTCTGTTGCTAAGAGCCCCTTCCACCTTACCCTGCCAGACGGACCCCCCTCCACCGCTCCGTTCACGCCAGAGAAAATCAGTCCTACCACTTTTGGGTGCGACCCTGTAAATACGCTCAGGTGGATAGAACAGGAAAAGTGATATTTTATCCGTTAAAGTCATTATTGTTGCGTTTTCATTGAACCAAAAGGTCCTACAATGATTTACTGCCAAATAAACCACCATCATAACCACCGGTATGCGCTAGAAATTTTTTAGAACTTAAAAAACCATTTTGACCTTACTTTTTGCCTCATTGTGCATAACAAATCAACCAGAAGTAATTATATTTATTTTGGCACAAAAATTTCCGACTTTTGACGATCAGTTTTCTTCATAATCAAGTCAACTGTTGACAGACACTGCCCTTTCAAGTTATTTACTTCATTATCGAACATGCACCTCAATCTACTGTCTACTTAATTGAAACCCTTACTATGGATTTTTCGTTTCACTATTTTTTTATTTGTATTTCTTTCCTGTTTTAGAGACTTTCCAAATAATCATCTTCACTTCATCGTTTACTTAAACAGAAATTAACCTTTGTCAGGTCTGTGGAAAATTACAAACTCAATAAATATAGATATCAAACCATTACACGAAGAGTAGTCTGAAAGGGTAAAGTATATTTGTTATTTTTAGTTGTGTATATTTCGTTTACCTCTTTGTTCTGGTTTCTCACTCTCCAAAAGGTTGATTCTGAACGTCCATTTGCCTGATTATTTTACACGTATTCACATAATTACTTCAACGAAATGTTACTGTATTTTCTTTCCTGTGTTTGTTATTGCACGTATAAAACGTTGAATACTTTTTCTGTTATAATACTTTCGACATTCTTCATTTCTCAAGTTTATAAATCACGTTTCATTCCAATTAAATCACTTTGTTATTGATCCACGGCTCCATATGGCTTTGGTAGTTAAGGATTTGGCTATTTTTATCCATTTTAAAAGTAATTTTCATTAACTCTGCTGTGGATGCATAAAAATATATTGCAAGGCTCTTTCAAGAGATAGTTTTAAAGTGAACCGCAGTTTAATTTTTACATGTATTTTATTTATGAAACTGTTCGAGCCGTTACTTTGAACTTTTCCATCGTAAAAATATGCGTAAAAACACTGAAAATCCACCAATGATAGGAACGGTTTTACGAATGGTATGATTAATTTGTGTCAATATAGCATTTTTAACTAAATCTGTTCTGGTAAAAAAACGATTTCTTTAATCTGTACGGTATTTTATCATTATTGGCTCATGATTTTTCTTTTGTTTTTTAAATAGCGGGTGGGTAACATAACTTCGGTGACGGCTGGGTAACGTCCTCGTCTGCCAACCTAAGGGTCGTTTCCCGTAAGGGAGGTTATCCTCCACCAAGAGCTTGGGTGGTTGTGATTGCATTCATTGTGGTCATTGTTAATATAATCCGATGTAAGGGCCAATTTTCGGACTAATACAAAAAGAAAAGTAAATAAATAAAGGAATACAATGCGGTTTTTGTTATAAATATGATTCCGGCATCGTCCATTTGTAAAACTGGTACAAAGTATCAATATTACTCGCAAGTGAAGCAGATTACATTACCATTGTAATTAACTCGTGTAATGCAACATCTGTTTAACATTTGTAAATCCTTGTACTTAATTAAATAAGTAATAGAAATGTAACACTTTTATAACAACAAAACAGTCAATTTTAATTGTGAGAATACTTTTTTTTTAATTTTCATAACTACTTAAGTGCATGCATATTTTGTGTAACACAATTCCACGAAATTGTTTTCAAATATAATAATATCAAGTATTATTTAATAAATTTTACGAATTATTCACTTTGGAATTTTGACAGATGCATTAAGTGTACGATCAAGGAAGGCAATACTTTTACTTATGCTAAACTTAAGATGTAATTCTTCACAGGAGAGCCCCATTAGTTATCGCATTTGATGTATTCATCCAAGCATTCTCAGAATCGGAGTAGGTTAGAGTAGACCGCAGAGCATTATGTATTCATTTATTGCTGTAAGTCTCCGTTTGAATGAGTTCCAGACCTCGCTTGTAAGAAGATAAAAGGAAGTAAAATTGGCTGGCCGCAAAATATTCATCACGAATTTCGGTTGGTAGTTAAAATTTTGAGAACCAATGATTTATACCTGAAATATTGCCCCAAAGCAAACAGGACGTATATATTTACTTCCAACTCACCTTCTACCCATTTCATGAAATATTTCCAACCTCTCTGCTGCCCTTTTCTTTCCCCTCCCTCGAGTCTCCTGCATACTTTACCTTGTCTGAATTCCTTATTGCTACGCAAAGATACATGATTTGTCTGTCTTTGAAGGCTTTTAAGTCGAAGAGAAGTGCGGTAAACTATCACAGAAAGACGTAAAGAAATTGGCAACCATGTGATTTTTAAGCTTCAAGATTTGTTATTTTACCTTAGACACCGAGTTACTTTCTAATATATAATCCAGTCAGAGTTCCTTATCTTACACAGAACCTGTATACCGATTTCATTTGGCCTTGGATACCTTTGTACACTCAATTAAGCCATTGCCTGGAGGTAATATTTTTTCATGAAGAAGAAGGGAAGATACATATAGCTAGATATAGAGCTTATCTTAGTAGGTAAATTACAGTGAGTTCAGCTGTAAGCAGTTAAGTTAACAAATTAGGCAATAAACTCAAATAATTCAAGATTAGTAAAGCCCTCGCAGGCATAAAATTACGAATAAATGTATATGTATATGTATATATATATATATATATATATATATATATATATATATATATATATATATATACAAATGTATATGTATATGTTTATATATATATATACATACCTAATATATGTGTGTGTGTGTGTGTATGTATGTATGTACGTATGTGTGTGTAAACAAGTGGAAGCAGAATGGACTCCCTATTTTTATTACTGAAGGGCGCGCAGGTAAATTAGCGGAGTAAGAGAAGTGGCGTTATCTGTACGAAACGACGCCATTTTTAATAATTACCCTGCAGAGGTCTGATTAGCATCAAGACTTTGTCGGATAAATTTCCTTTAAGAATAATGGTAGAGTGTTGGCGTCGCAGAGGGTGCTGTGGTCTAGCGATGAAGCGCATTTTCACCTCTCTGACTCAGCATATAAGCAAAATTCCCGATACTGGGAGACTGACAACCCTCGTGATCTTATCCTAAACCTCTTCATAGTCCCAAAGTGGCAGTTTGGTGCGCTGCGTCCCTTATAGGAATTATTGGGCCTTACTTTTTTTGAATCTCGTGGTTCAATTGTTACGGTGAACTCTGTGCGCTATTGTGAGATGCTGGAGAACTGTTTACGCCCCAAAACGGAAGAGTATGGCGAATAATATGGCACAGAAGCCTTTTGGTTCCATCAGAAAGATGCCACGGCTCATACCGCCCGTCTTTCACGCCAAATCCTGCAAGAAATATTTCCCGGTCACCAGATCTCCTTACGAGGGGATGTTAAATGGACCTCTCGCTCCCAGGGTTTGAGCCCATGTGGTTTTTTCTTCATGGATATCTCGAAGCTGAAGTTTACAAAGTTCGACCAAGACCTTGGAAGCTCTTTAGGAGGCAATTACAGATGTCATCCCTGGAATAACGGAAGATATGCTGAAAAGAGCTTTCGAAAACTTTTTTGAACGGCTCAACATGGGCATCGCTCACCAAGGTCGTCACCTGGATGAAATAATTTTCAAAATCTAATGAAAAAATAAGTCATTGGATATAGTTTTCAGAAATAAAAATCTTTTTTTAATCATCTTTATTGGTTTTTTACAATTTAGCCGTCAAATCAGAGTCCATTTTGCTTCACCCTGGATATATAAATATAAATATATATATATATATATATATATATATATATATATATATATATATATATATATATATATATATATATATGTGTGTGTGTGTGTGTGTGTGTATACACATACATGTGTATATATATATATATATATACACATGTGTGTATATATATATATACTACACACTATATATATATATACACACTATATATATATTGGTCTGACGAGAGATTGGCAACTAATTTTTACGGCCATTGGAGTTTTCTTCCCCATTCTTATTTTACAAAGTAAATAGATTTGAATGAATGTAGAGTACCAATGATTTGATTATTAATGAAGAAGTTTAAGTCGTCCACATCCTGTTCATAGCCGCCAAAATTGCTCCTTCACTCAAACTTTTGTGATTCCCGTGGTTATCAACAATGTTCAGGAACACTTTTTTGATGAGCTCCTCTTTCGATGAAATTAAATTGCAACAATTCTGAGGTTTTGAAATCAATCCGCTCGATTCGTTGACAGGAACCCAGCCATTACCGATAGTCAACAATTTCTTAGAGAAATCTTCAGCAGAGGGATCGTTCAGCAATGCAACTCTCATGTTTGTTGTGAGTTGAAGTTTCTTCATATAGCGCCGCCGATTTGATGCTTTAAGGCAAGCGTTTATTTCATCGGCGGCAGTCAATCTTGGAATGACTGGCAGTGTTTCGCGGAAATCACCAGACAGTAAAATCATTCCGCCACCAAAGCAGCTCGATTCATTGCGCAGATCTTTCAATTTCCGATCAAGTGCTTCCAATGCGCTTTTTTGTACACCATCGTGCATTCGTCTCATATCATTTTAGATGCTACTAAAATGTTGGCCATTACGGACTGTTTCGAAATGTTACATGCCATTTGTTCAGAACTTTGTAGGTTTAACGGCAACTTTAACGCTGAATGAGCCGTGCGGCATCCTTCCAACAATGTGACCGCTATGCCAGAAGAAGCAACTGCCACCGCAATGTCCTATGTCGCACGAACAGCGTTCAAAAGCAATGATACGAGGAATATATTCCCAGTTCCACCAGGGGCATCCAGGAAAAATAAGCCAGCATTTCCATCACCAATTGCCTTCATTAATGTATCATATACATCCTTCTGTTGGGGGTTCAGCAGGGGTACATTCGTTTGAGCTGATTGGTCTAATGCATGTCGATCATATTCACGTTCACGTTCCAATTCTCGATTGAACACGTCATTCATTCCACGATCTGACGCTGGCATTCCTAACTTCACTAATAAAATGCCTTGAGGTAACACATGTCTTCAATCAACAGAAACCTGACTTAAGGATGCAGGGAAAGTTGCTTCAGTCATTGTCATGTCCAAATGCTTACCGTGTTCAAGCAAATGGAGCCCTTGACATACAGCATGACATGTTGAGCACACTACGTATACCATTAGCTGTCCGTAGAGATTCGAATGATGTTGGCCCTCGAACATTCACCAGTAACAGCCGCAAATAGAATCATCGATATTTCTTCGGATGAACTGTATAAATACGGCCAAGAGAATCAGTAGATCGCACATCTGGATGACTAGGAATCGCGTCACCTTACTTCGGACGTTGAAATTTCTTCGATGAAGCGACTTAATACGATATTTTACGATACGATACTTCAACGATATTTTAATGGATATTCTGCTACCATAGGCTGAGACGAATCCAAAAAACCAAATTACATTAAAAAGGGTGATACGATATTACGATACTTTTACGATATTTCAATGATTATTTTGCTATTCTAGGCTGAGGCGAATCCAAAAAACCAAATATCTTTAAAATCGAAGGTACGATACGATATTTTAATAGTTATTCTGCTATTATGGGCTGATACGCATCGAAAAAAAAACCAAATATCATTGAAATCGGTACAGCCGTTCTTGAGTTATCATTGGTGTAACTAACACAATTTATAACTTTGTTTTATGTATATAGAGGTTTGTGTGTGTATATGTGTGTGTGTATAGAAATATATATATATATATATATATATATATATATATATATATAAATATATAAATATATATAAACACAGATATAGATTTTTAAACCATAGAAACACAAAGAAAGGACACTCACATTTGTTGTTTTGACGTTTCGACGGCTCGGCCGTCTTCTTCAGAATGGCTTTCTCGGGGTGAGCGGAGAGCGCGTTTGCGGGGGAGAGGTGAGGGAAGGAGAGGTAAGGGGCCAATAGGAAATGAGCAAGGGGGTGGGAGGGGATATATAGGCAGCCATATGATGCATTCAGTGGGCTTGGTTCAGCCCGGGCGGTTTAAATGACTGGACCACCCAGATAGAGACCCCGCACATGTCCTCCCCGCTCTTCCCTGAGAACGCCATTCTGAAGACGACGGCCGAGCCATTGAAACGTCAAAACAACATATGTGAGTGTCCTTTCTTTGTGTTTCTATGGTTTAAAAATCTAAATCTGTGTTTTTATATATTTGTGCGTTGCCGAAGAGCGTTCCATTTCGAAGATATTTAAATATATATATATATATATATATATATATATATATATATATATATATATATATATACATATACATGCAAACACGGAATCCCGCCAAACGGCGAACAAATACTCATTTATATAGAAACAGATATAAGGAAAAGGGATAGGAACACACATAAAGGACGAACACAGTAGAGGTGGGGAAGGCGGAATCCAGCAGATCACGAATGTAAAAATATTACCTAGACCTTACCCAGGACTATCTGTAGTTCAGAATGAATAAATAATCAATATATATAGCATTTCCCGTTTCACTGCGAGTTCGTAATGAAGTATGCGTGGACGTGGAAATAATTTTGTAAATTTGAATTGTTTTTTAAGTGCCGGTAGGTCGTTTTTAAGTAGACGTAATCTTTAAAATTGGTAATCTTCTTTAGTTTTTGTTCGCCTTTCATACATGTAACATGAAGTATGGTACAACTATACTCTTTTAAGCACCCTTATAAAATTTGATGGATGCCTCTACTTAGAAATAACTGAAAAAATTAGGAATAATAGGTTTCGTCGTGAATCAATTTGAGATTTTACCTTACAATTACACACGCTTAAGTATTTTGCTCACTAAGAGGACATGTCAAGAGAGTGACAAACGGACTTATGTAGCTACTGTATTCCCCTGAATAATACATTGACTCATTGTACTTGTTGATGCGTCATTTAGAATTGAGTTAGAAAAATTAGCTGTAAAAATGTCGATCTGGCTGCCCATGGGTTTACGTCCGTGTATATCCCGCTCTTTCTAATGGTTCATTACTTCGCTTTTTCTTTAGTGATTGTGCGCCATTATTTAAATGGTAATTATGGGAATAAGAATTTCCTTGTAAATACTCTTTCTCTTCTCATATCATTTAGCTTATTGCTATTGAACCACGGCTTGAGATACCGTTTTGGGTGAATGTGTATTTGCAAATTATGTCAGGAATTGTATTGAAAGAGGTGAGATTCTCAGTGGTGGAACTCACATGTGATAATGCTAAAGGCTCGTTTTACAGGTATTCTAACTTGGATTTCCGCAGGATGAATCCAGTCATTTCATGAAATCATTATGCCCCAGCATTACCAAGAGCATTTCCTCTAGACACCTTTGATACATTGTCGGTTTTTGTTATAAATATGCAAAGGCTTATATTCATTAACTTCATATAGTTAAACGGAATTATGCGATAGTGCTTACTGATTATTAGGATGCCCATTTCTGCACTAAGTTGACGTTGTGCCTGATCAATTGGCCCCTCTCTCTTACGTCACGACACTCAAACGTTTCTTCAACTGCGACCTCGTCTTAATGAGCGCATAGGCAATGCAAACTGGTCTATTATATCATTCAGAAAGTATTGAAGTAATTATAGTAAATAGTATTCTGTATTATATTTCTATAAGATATAATATCTATTCTTGGCGAATTTATTAGCTAACCATGTAAAAATTACTTATGACTTACATTAATTGTTACTCCATTGAAAATTTTAAGAAATATAAAGATACTAATGTGAATACTGACGATAAACTAACTAAAACAGGAGTAATTTCAATTATTAGTATACATTTAGGTGTTAACAATTTCAAATATTTTATTATGTCAGCGATGAAAAGAGAACCAAAATTACTTAAATATTTTTAGGTTTTAATAAAGCTTGTATGATATATGTATAAAATGGTATTGAATGCGTGGAGCATTTTTTAGTGATTCTGAAGATTAAAAGAAAAGAAGAGTTAAATATCCCGTACTCCGTCCCCTCTTCTCCCATTTGGCTCGCAGTTAATTTAGTTCAGGCCAACAAAATCCCTCCCCTCGCTCCGAGTACACATATTTAAATTGAAGACATGATCAATATTTAGACATCCACATCCCTCAAAAATTGGAACTGGAAGCACAAAGTGGGCTCCGCGCATAGTTTTTGATCGCATTTTCGATATTATGTAAAAATAGGTTCTGATATGACGAGAAATTCATTAAAAGAGTCTGATTCGGCGCTGGGAAATCCTTTTGAAAGATTATTTGCTATTTGCAAAGCTTTTGCCACCATATCCTGTACAAACGGAGGGTGGCGTCTAAGTTAAGATGGCAGGTATGTTAAATTACTAATTTCATCGAATAAATAACCATTTTCCCTACTTCTAGTTCCCTCAAAATAGAATACAATAGTTTAAGGAATCTAAGCGAAATGGAAGTGTTTTTTAAAATAGTTTTAAAGCTTTTAAAGTTAGCTTTTAAAACCAAAAAGAAACAGAAAAGTTTTAATTCAAAGTTCCCGTAGCCCTGTTGAGTGGAAGTTCCCGTAGCCCTGTTGAGTGGCAAATATAGTTCCAATAGCAACATGGTAAAAATTTCTGTTCAGTTATTATGTTGGTTTTGTAAATGATTTTGTTGCTTGTTGGTGGGGTTTTGGACTTATCGAGCGGTTTTTTGGGTTTTACCAATCGCTACGGTATCAATAGTAATGAAACCTCAATACGCAAATTAAATTTACATAATTCAGTTCATTGTTTTATTCCATATTTTATCATATGTAATCAATTATTGTGCCAAGTATTTCATTTTTTAATAACTGTAAGAAGAATTTTTCTTTTTATTGAATTCAATAACTATAAATATGATTGGCCGCCAGTAACTACGCTATCAAGTATACGCACGTTAAAAAATATTTCATGATGAAACTACATGTTATTTAAAATTTACTGACACGTAAAAAAATGAAAAGTTCTCTATATATGTGTATATATATAATATATATATATATATATATATATATATATATATATATATATATATATATATATAATTGTATATATATATATATATATATTATATATATATATATCAGACCATGTATATATTCATCGGCCACGATATTTTTTTGTTTATTCTGTCAAAGTTTCATATTTCTCATTAATAATTTTCACCGTGATTACCTCAGAAAAAAACGTATCGTCAAAAAGGGCCATTATTGACATAATAATAATAAAATTTATCCATTTAGCATTATTTCAATAGAAGCGACTTTTGGCATTTACATCGAACTATTATTAATGGCAACAATGGTCACTTTTACAATCACCCAAACCCTAGTTGAAGGAAAACCCCGCAGGAGGGAATCGAAACAGCGACCCGTGTGATGCCAGACGAGGACGTTACCCCTCCACCACCGGGGTCGGAGTTGCGATGGCAGGTGTGTTAAATTCATTTACTCTCGGTCGGCCGAGATACTTCTCTATGATTTCGATGCATGTTGAATTTCCGAGAAATATTTTTATTGTTTAACACTTCAAACACAACAATTTATTGATTCTCTTGCCATGTTTAAGTTAAATCTATTTCATTGTCATCCCAATTGGTAAAGTTTTCAGTGCCGTAGAAGAGCACAGAGCAACGGAATCAAAATGATGAAATGACTGATTTTGTGAAAACTCCATTACCATATTCGTGGTTGAATAAAAATCGCTTATTTGATTTTTTTGACTCCCCGTTAGGATAAGAAGCTGGTTAAGCAGAAACCTCATTCCTATTTGCCAAAACTAAAACGAAGTGTTAAACCACCTCTACTGTAAAGACCGTCACATAATAAACTTATTTAAAACATAAAATTATCTGGCTGGAAACATAACTGAACTTGCCTTTACGGAAGCTTCAAAAGATATATTAAGTTTTATTGAGTTTAAAGGGTCTTCGTGGGAATTAGTATAAGTTACCTGATTATTTTGTTGCGTTGTAAATAAACGGCATATATGCTTACGTTTTAACAAATATAAGTCGTATAAATATTGAAGTCAAACAGCTACTTTCATGTCGCATAACATAATTTTTGGAGATCATTCAGGAATTTATTTAGTACACCTAGATGATTTTCCCAAACTTTTCTTAATGTACCATCTTCCTATAAGTTAATTTCTTTCAGCCGTTACACAATTTACATATTTCAACGTGAACCGACCGTATAACCATCACATTTGGCGTCTTTAGTTAAATATTTTGATGGATTTTTTATGGAGGGGGGATCAAGAGATTTTGAATTGAATTTTACAATTACTCGAAGCAATAAAAATTCCATAGAGCAAAGGTTTATTCTTCCATCACAGCTGTGTGCCTACAATTACTCCATTTGGCTATGATGGCATTCCAAAAACTTCTTGGAGCAAATTAGAAACTTTTTCAGAGTAATCGATTTCAAATAGCGCCATACAAATGTCCACTTCTCGGAAATGGTTGATAAAATACTAATGAAAATATTGCATACAGAATCCAAAGTAATAGAGTATGACAACACTTAGTAGAGATGCCTCCCTTCAAATTCTATTAGGTCTATTCTGTTATCGTCTTCCTCCAGTTTGAACCCTATTCCTCATAACATTCATCGGAAATTGTTCGCTGTTCAAACGCTACCTTAAAAAACTAATTCAGTGAATATTTGAGGACAAGAAATCGGTAATCCTATTGGTATGCACACAAGACAGGAGTGCCCTCCATTCATTGAACTCTTAAAACGACTCAATATAGCTCAGCGAAATAATGCAGGTGAGGAGGAACGAGGCTGGCACATTTGAGCCTCCCCCCTCGCCCAACAACTCCCATAGGTAAATATTCCCCTTTTTATGGCCCGCTGCCCTTGTCCTAAAGCATCTCTTCCTCAAGCCCTCCCTTCACCGCCGTCTTCCCAGCCCTCCTCCTCTTCGATCTGCCCACCCATCCCCCGCACGCGTCCTCCCTCTCTCCACCTCCCTCCCATTCCCCAACCACCCATGGGCCTTATTCGGCGGTGCGGGGGCCGAAGCGGTGTTCCGGTGGCGGCCGCGGAGGAGGAGGAGGTGCCGCACGATTGCGGGAGGTGTAACGCAGGACCACGGGTGAAGTGGATAACACGGGGATTGAATTTGAAATATTCAGAGAGCGGCGGTGGTATGAATCAAATGAGTGTGGAGTTATTACAGCAACAGGTCATAAAGATTAAGTTAGCAGGTGGGGGAGGGGAAGCCGGCGCTGAAACGGCTATCTAGCCACCAGGCCATCCATTCCACGCCCCTCCAAATGTACCTGCCTCCTTCTTTCTCACCACCCGGACCCGACCCCCACCCACTCCGCAGCCACCGACCCTCTTCTCGTCTCGCGTTGTAGCGCATCGCGTACGGCGTCCACTGGAATGGACGGAAGCCGATGACATCCCAGTCACAGCGCCCTCCTCGTGGAATTCTACACGTTTATTCCAGGCTAGGTATCGTTCAGTGGACATTCTTGCTAAAATACAATGTCTTCTCTATGGCTCCACCGTGATTGTTTTCTTTTGCGAAAGGGATATTTCGCGTGGAAAGGAGAGGAAATTATTCTCAATCAATTCGCGACGTCTATTTTTAGGTTATATCATACATTTTCAGCGCGTTTAGATGCCAAATTGCCGTATCGGGTATAGTTGGCGGTAAATGGGATTAGGACTGAATGAAAAAAAAAATTTCCAGGATGAACCAGCTGGTTTGGGAAAGAAAAAATCATGATAACTGTCTATGCAATATTTCTTGTATATCTTCTCCTTCATCATAGCACCCTCTATAAAATAATTTCCCACAGAAAATTTGATTGCTACTCTAACCAAAAAAACTACCGTTTTTTATCCATTTTATGTGCCAAACAACGGAAGGATAAAAAAATGTGGGGACATACTGTAATTACACAACTCTTTGCTCCCTTCATTGAAAATGTTGAATATATCGATTCAAAATAATGACATCTTTCAAGAAATATTTTGTATCATAAAATTAATTCAAATGGTCATTCCTTGATTGAAAATTGTAATGAATTCGTGGACTCGTGCCATCGTTGGAGTATCTCATTGTAAGGGACCTCGTTTCCTTGATCCATTTCCCACGAAAAACTACTTTTCACTGTAAAATATTTTCATCCCTCTATTTTGTTTGATAGATGTAGGTGACGCTATAATGTATTGTATTTAGGGGTATTGGGATCTGGGTTTTGATTACTATATTAAATATTTCTCAGAAGCTCTATAATTTTTTCTCGCCGGAATTATTAAAAGAAGCTAGTATCTAAGAGAATTATACTCTAGCCATTCATTAGAGTAAAACATGGGCATATCAACTTGCAAATGAATTTGCGCGCGCAATCAAATTATAAATAGTGGTATTCATTATTTCCAAACGGAATCCATTGGAATGAGAAGTCCAAGGCTGAATTCTAAGTTGTCATAAGAGTGTATGACAAAGTGCGTCACAAGGTGATTTCATTTTCCCGTGCTACGCTCATTAAATAAAACACTGTGAAGAGAATTTAGATTGAATTCATCCAGGTAAAAGGGAATATATTGGGCCGCGATAGATGTTCCTATAATATGATCGGAAAATAAAAAGTTCGGTGAACAGTGAAACCAACAGGGTTTACTCACAACCCTCGTCTTTATAAAGGTCATGTTTTCACAAGCTACACCTTAGAATTAATTATTACACGTAGAATTCAAATTTAGTGCTAGATACTTAAATACGAATACCGATATCTTTGAGAAAATTCAATACATCCAGGTCATTTATTTACATTCATTATTACAAATGTTATGACAATATTCACTCATGAGAGGTACTGCTGATATGAATGAAAAGTGACGCAATACAATTGTGCACAATAATGAACCCGGTATTCAACGTCCAAAATCTAATATTTATAATTAGCAGCTTCCGGTTGTGAACAACTGCTCACTTACGTTAGATTAAAAATGGTGCGACGTATTATTAATTTACACTCAAATGCAGACAGGTATTTTAATGCATATGTATTTAGTTACAACATTTTTTAATGAGCCACCAGTAAGAGTATTTTCTGATTGAGTTTGGTGTTTTATTATCAAATTATTCACCTTTATTCAATTTAAAATCGGCATTTGAATCGAAAAATTGAACATTTACGTTTGGCCATATCGGCTTACTCATTGAATTTCTGTAAGGAGTCTCGGATAACTCCTCACACTTGGATAGCTCCTAAACTTATCGCCCCATCAAAATGGAAATACTGAACTATAGTAAGCGTGGGAGAAATATTTTCCACCACGACAGGTGTTCAATTTCTATCATAAATAAGGTGTTCTAATTCCCATCCATTGTGTAAAGCTTCTCTAGAATTTTAAGTTCTAATGTAATACTATGGGGAACTTCCCATTCCTGTGCCACATGCGGTTTTACTGGATGAAACGTGTAACCAGAAATTGTAAGTTTGAATCAAATCAGGTCGTATAGCGGTATTACTCGGAATAATTCCAGGGAATTTACAAGTATTGTATACTTTTAACCATCTGAACTCTCTTCTGAACAAGCCTACTTCGCTACCTTATGAAACTAAGTTAAATGTTATGAATACCCCTATTAAATTTGTATAATTTTACGGAAATGAAAGATGATATGGAGACTTAAGTTTTTTCCATGGCACCTTGAACTTTATTTTCATAGGAAAATACTTCTACTAACTTATTCCTCTATTTTCGGTTTGAAAACATTGAAATTAGTTATATCTCCGGTGTAAAATATACAACTAAACATAAATGTACAATCTGAAATCCATTTTTAAAATCTATGTATTTTGAATAAGGGTGAAAATTTTACTTTATGAGGCATATTTCCTCTCTATTCTGTTAGATCACCTTATTTACGTAGATAAGAGAATTAGAAAAAGCGTCATTCTATTTAAACAATAGACCATTTGTAGAACCTCAATAGCTAATGATGTTAAGGGTTATGTAAAGGTGTTTTAATATTAACGCTGAAACTAAATAAGTGATTTAATAAAAAAGTTCAATATTCAATATAATCTCCTAAACTTAAAGATAAAAGTACGCAATACTTTCCTCACCATATAAAATGTATGCACTTTTGAGAACTGATGTCATTTTTTATCTATTTTCTTAACTATTATTATTTACATTTCATTTCATGTACCAAAATATTTTTCAATTTTAGATTAGTTAAAAACAACATTCCACCGCATCTTTACTCTAAAAGACGTTTTTTATATATTGGACAAACATATGTTCGGCCATGGATACAACACTTGCTCATGTTTTGCCACACATACAAGGAATTGTGCACATATTGGGGCAACCTGTAAAAACTGCAAAATGAAAACTTAACACGTAAACTATTATTATTTCATCAAAAATCAAACATTCAAGGAATATTTATTTCAGAAGTTGTGTTTTATCATTAAATTTGAAGAATTATCCCTCAAAAAACAATTAACAAAAGAATGTCTTTTGAAATTTTGAAAATATATAGCTTTTATTTTTTAACTCGTCAGCAGTGCATACTGCAATAACATTTTTTACCCAATCAATTAGTCATAGTGTTAAACACAAAATACAGGGTCGCACCCAAAAGTGGTAGGACTGATTTTCTCTGGCGCGAACGGAGCGGTGGAGGGGGGCTGCCTGAACGGATAAGGTGGAGGGGGCTCTTAGCAACAGACTGACACCAACCTAAGTTGCCTGCGGGCTCTCGTTGAGTGAGGACACTGTTTTTAGTGAAGCAAGTTTTTTTGTCCGCGTCGAAAAACAAAATGAATCTGAATTTAGAGCAACGTTATTCCGTGAAGTTTTGTGCGAAACTCGGGATGATGGCAACTGAGACCCTCGATATGATCAAGCAGGCTTATGAGGACACTGCCTTAAGCCGTTCCACAGTATTTGAGTGGCACAAGTTGTTTAAAGAGGGTAGGGAGCTCGTTGAAGACGACCATCGCTCCGGACGGCCGTCGACGGCAAGAACCGACGATGATTGTGTTTTTCGACCGTCGTGGAGTGGTTCACAAGGAGTTTGTCCCACCAGGGGAGACTGTGAATGTGAACTTTTATGTGCAGGTGCTCACCCGCCACCGAGAACGCGTGAAAAGAGTCCGACCGGCCATCGCAAACTGCTGGGTGCTTCATCATGACAACGCGCCGTGCCATGGCGCGCTCGTCGTCAGACCGCTCCTGGCCAAATACGGCGTTGCCACGTTGCCGCACCCGCCCTATTCTCCCGATCTGGCACCACCGGACTTCTTCTTCTTCCCCCTGATGAAAACACAGCTCAAGGGACGACGTTTTGACTCGATAAAGGCCGTTCAAGAGGCTTCGACGAGGGTCATCAACGGCATCCCCAAAGAAAATTTCCAGCGGGCGTACGGGGAATGGGAGCAAGGTTATAGTGCGTACTACTACATACTAAGTGTGTAGCAGCTCAAGGAGCATACTTTGAAGATTATTAAGCCGATGTAAGTATATCGTCAATAAAATTCTTGTAAAAAAATCAGTCCTACCACTTTTGGGTGTGAACCTGTGACATGGTATTGGGTTTTCACGATGTTTCCATACTATAAGTAAATTTACGTATAGCTATAGGTAAATTTTATTATAAAATGGGAGGGACGATTAAAAAAGTGATGATTTTGGTTTTTAATTCTTTCGCTTCCTCGAAGTAACTGATGGGCTCAGTTAATTTATTCGGATTTACCTAGGACAGAATGCCACTTCACATCAAAATATTTCTGATGAAACAAAGGAGTGATTATTAAAGAAACATATTTCCTAATTTTAACAGCAGCTAAAGAAAGAGAAAACTTGTGCAAAAGTCAATTAATTTTACAATGATATGGGCCGTTTCAGATTGATTTTGGAGTAAAAATGAAATATATTCATGCATTTCATAAAAAATATTAAAATTAACAATCATATATTATTTGAGAGAAGGTTGAGTCTGATACTTTGTGGGAATCCATTTGTTAAGCACGGAGAAAGAACATAAAACTTTTGGTTTCCACAGAAATCGTAAAATTGTTAATTCTTTTTCGTGTTGTGGAAACGTTAAGTCTTTGGTTCTTTCTTCGTGATTTACTTTGATGTTATTTATAAATTTCAAATTATATTATACCAAAGTAATTGTATCAATTTCAATTTTATTTTGGTAGATTGGGTATTTAATGATAGCATCAATCGTAGAAACTCTATATTCAGAAAAGAATGGAGCAGCAATTTAAGTCTTATCAACTTAAACCTCGATATCCCGTTCCATTGTAAACGATGTAAGAGGATATGGAGCCATTAACGGAATGGTCCATCAATGTAGAGAGTCACAAGGAGCGCCTTGCCAGGGACAAGAAAAAATTCTTGAAGCATATGATAATATAACGTCTGAATGAATGTGTTCAGTGAATAGAACTACATATGAGTTTACCTGGGTTCATTCTACTATATATTCAAATTCAATAAAATTGGTGCCTAAAAATAAATAAAACATAGTAATTCGAGTAAATGTAATACTTTGTTAGCCATGAATCGTCTCAAAACAGTTTTGTGAGCATACATAAAACCGATAAACAAAAAGTAATTGAGCGAATAAAAATTCCATCATTCAATTGCCGTAGCACTAAAAACAAAATATCGGATATTGAACATATTTAAGTACAAACGCAGACATAGTAGCTGGAATGGAGAGTTGGCTCACTGGAGATATAGCGAAATAATGAAGTTTTCCCGAGCGGTTTCACAATTTACAGAAGGAACAGATCTAATAGAATGGGTGGGGGAGTAGTCATTGCTGTAAAGTCACATCTTAGTAGACAAGGATATGAATGCGACGTAAATGACATAGAAAGCGTTTGGTGCAGCAAAAAGGACTACAACGACAGAAGCCTATTCGTGTGCTCATTTTAGAGACCACCAGATTCTAATACAGATGTGCTACACGAGCTCGACGACCAAATATCCACTCTCAGGAATAAACATAGAAATAGTATTATTATAATCGCCATTTGACTGGGATATATACTGCGTGGGAAAATCTGCCAAAAACAGAGATTCATCCCAAGAACTCCTTCATATTTTCACAATACACTCCTTAGAACAAATCGTTATATGAACAACATGGGGCCACAGCACACTAGATATCTTTGCAACTTCTATGCCAGAAATCATTACAAATATTGAAATAATTGACGGAATCAGTAGCCATAGGGCTATTTTTATTCAAGGCAACTTATAACGGACTACGAGAATATTTGAAAAAAAAAGAATTACCAGAATATAAGAAAAAACACGATACAGAGAACACCCGGAAATATTTCTTAAATATTTTACGCGAAGAAAAGAAGACACTCATCCCATCCAAACTCAAATGCGACAGTAAGGAACCTAGATGGTACAACGGGGAAGTCAGATCGGCATTAAGAAGGCAAAAAAAGCTACAGTGAAATTTGAACAAAAGTTAAAAAAGTGACGATATGGTTTATGCGAATACATCCAAACAGAAACTAAAAGAATGTCGTAGTAAAACGAAAAGTATCATGTGCACAGCACTACACTCTTTTGGATCTAAAATGCTATGCGAATATCTTGAGGAAATTCAAAGTCATTCAGATTCTATATAAGGGAAATACAGGGTAAACGTCAAACTGCACATTCTTTCAAGACGGAAAACAGAGAAATTATTACAGAGAGCGTGGAAAAGGGAAATATTTGAAACAATTTTTTCCAGAACGTCTACAATACAGTAAAGACACATACGCACTAAACAAGCTTCCATGCTCACTCGGGGAACATATGAACGATATAAAACTGACCAAGAAGGGAATAGATCATCAATCTGCTCTGAGGATCATGCGAAACACAATGAGGTCTTTTCATTCACGATATACTTAGATGGGGAGAAAACGACACACAAGTCGATGCAGTATTCATAGATTTCAAAAGAGCCTTCGATAAAGTCCCACACAGAAAACTGCCACACAAACGTAAGTGCTGTGGTATCAATGAGAAAATAATAAATTGGATTAGAGACTTCTTGTCGAGTTGAAAACAAATAGTAGTCATCGATGGGTTGTGCTCAAAAGATATAGATGTAACTTCGGGCGTCCCCTAGGGAAGTGTAATAGAGCCTCTCCTGCTCTTAATATACATTAATAACTTAAGGGCACACGTTAGTAGGTATCTCAGGTTACTTGCTGATGATACGGTGGTACACCGAGAAATAAGGAGCCACCTAGATCACGAGCTCCTCTCTAGAGACTTAGATACAATTTCTGATTGGTGTATGGAATGTGGATTAATGCTTAATACAGACAAAAGTGCAGTTTTGATATTTTGGAGCAAACGAAGTGGCGAACAGGATATAAGCTACGAAATAGAGGGTTCATTACTGACTAAGACCAATCAAGTTAAATATTTTGGGTTCGTTCTAACACCACGCGTTTCATGGGAAGCACATATAAGAACAATATGCGGATCCGCTGAAAAGAAACTTGGCTTCATTAAACGGGTGGTGGGGAAATATAAAGAGAAAGTTAAAGAGGGGTATTACTTTGCTCTAGTTAAACCTCACTTGGAATATGCCGCAAGTATTTGGCATCCTTGGGAAAAAACTTGGCAAAAAGAAATAGATGAAGTCCCAAGAAAATCCACCAAATTCCTTAAATATTGTTATAATGAGAACACAATTGTGACAGCATTTTAGTGGATTTAGGCCGGGAGCCACTTGAAATACGGAGAGAACAAGCAAGACTTAGACTTTTAGAAAGGTTCAGAACAAACAAGTTTAACGATGACACTACAAGAATTATAATGGCCCCGCACTACTTAGGTAGAGCACCCCACAAAGATAAAATAGGGGAGATAGATTCCAGTACATATAGATACAAATACTCATTCTTTCCCCGAGAATCATAAATCATAATATTAAGAAACCGAAGTTTCTTTAAAAATATTGAAAACATTTAATATAGTATACCAGTCGGAACAAAATTAAACATTGCAAAGATATCAGGTACATTTGAAGTTGCATGTGTATGTTCGTTGGTAGTTTGCGTTTGCATGTGTGTGGGGTGTAAATGTTCTTGCATGAATGTACTATATACTATATTTTGTTGGTGGACTATAAATTTGCGACTCTTGCATGCGGGGTTTTTTTCTTATTTATGGGTGGTGTCCTAACACCCACCGCCACACTCCTTTGAGGCGGCTTGCGGGGTATTGAGTAGATGTAGATGTCTATTTGGAAGGAAAACAATTAGCGTCGTTCATCATAATTGGAGAATACAACTTTCTCTGCTTATTGTAAGCTGGCATGAAGAGGGGGGGGAAGGTAGCATGCAATTGAGCCGATTGATGTGTGGTAGTAAAATAAGCATTCGAAGAAAATAAGTAGTGCTTGACTAAAATAAAATACAAACTTTCAATTATTCCGAGGGAAAAGGTCTAATTACCTAAGCTTTTCATTTCTTAACGCTTTATTTGAAACAAAAGGCATTATTTAATCACTCATTTAATTATCATCAATTCGTAACGGAAATATGATTTATTACCGTTTTATCTGTATCTGCTGATCTTCTATATCAAAGCGGAAGTCGTCGTGAGAACAAATTGGAATTGGGGGTAGCAAAAGAGTGGTTTATATTTAGAATTACCAATAATATTTCTAATAATTGAAATATTGTTACAACTACTTTTTCCACCACGAATACTATATGTCCCCAATAAGCTCATTAATTGAGTAATACAGTAGGTTCCTTATTCTTTTGTCATATATAGAGTGTTCGTCCATTATAAGTGTTCCTATCCCTTTTCCTTGGATCTATTATTATTATGTGAATAGGTATATATATATATGTATATATATATATATATATATATATATATATATATATATATATATATATATATATATATATATACATATACATACATATAAATACATACATATATATACATATAATTATTAGGTAATTTACCGGGTGAGGTACGTTTTTGGATGTACACGGCTACTAAATAAATATTTTGTGAGTCCTAACAAACAACAAAATCCAGCATCCTACTGTACATCAAGTCCCTCTTCATCTCTGAGTAATTTCTTCCTCCTTTCATCCCGTCCAACTTCCCTATCCTGTTCCTTCCCTTTCCTCGTTTGCCTAACATTCTCCCATCTATTACAGTCTTCAACATCCCACTGCCGGTCAATATCTCCTTCATCCACTTTACCTGTTTCCATAGGATTGCTCCCAACAAACCCCTCTCTTCGCCCACCATACCAATTTGTTTTCTTCTCGGTTCATTTCACCTTCTCCATTCTTCTCCACACCCACTTTTCAAAAGCCTCCAATCTATGTCTATCCTCCTGCTTCAATGACCACGTTTCCACGCCGTACATAGCTACGCTTCATATCAAAGTTTTTACGTGTCTTTTCTTAATATCCTTACTCAACGTCCCTGTCATCAACTCCCTCCTCCTTGTGAAAGCCTCTTTGCCAAGCGCAATTCTTCTGCTTACTTATTTACTACTTTGACCGTGTTGGTCCAAAACACTACCGAGATACGTAAGCTGTTCTACCTGCTCTAATTTTTGCCCTCCTATTTTAATGTTTAGCTTAGATTTTTTCTTTCTAGAAAATTGCATAACCTTTGTTTTGTTTTGTTTTGTTATATATATATATATATATGTATATATATATATATATATATATATATATATATATATATATATATATATATATATATATATATATATATATATATATATATATATACATATTTATTTATTTATTTATTTATTTATTTATTTATTTATTTATTTATTTATTTATTTATTTATTTATTTATTTAATTTATTTATTTTTATTTATATAAGTATGCTATGTAATTTTTCGGGGTAGCAGATATTCCTCCTGCAAGTAATTTTCCTGCAGCATATTCATTCATCCATATGCACAAGCCTATTCTGTTGCCTAATTAGCAGGATAAATGGTTTTTCAGCATATCACTTCTTTCAATAAGGATACTATTGTAAATAGTATTACTAGTACTAGTATTGTAAATAAATGCGATAAATGACTAATATATACGCTGTTTGACCGTATTAATTTTATTAATTATGAAGTTATAGTCAATAAAAATGTACAAAGCTCTCTCTATATCACACTCTCTCTCTCTATCCGCGGTATATAATATAAGGCACAATAGGTAACAGTCTCTCTCTCTACCCGCGGGCTCCGAATTTGCAACACTACAGCCACCCTCAACAAAAACTTCGATAATCTACACCTTGCACTCCTCAAACGCCGTTACCCAGAAAGGCTCCTACATAATAAAATCCACTGATCCACCCGACCACACACACCACATAAAAACAATCCCACATCTGACGCAGGACTCAACCTTTGCACCACCTATTTCCCCGGATCACACAGACTGAAAACCTTCTTTAAAGAGCTGTTTCCTTTTCTACATGACAATGACGTGACCTCATCCTTACTACCCCAATGCCCATCTCTCGCATACAGACGACCCACCAATCTCAAAAAACTTCTGAGATCCACCAACCCTTTGGCGCCCCCGCGCGACAAATTTCCTAATATAGTATTTCCTCTACATTCACCCGCCCCCGATGTAAAACTTGTCTACTTATTAGATTGGCTCCCCTTTCCCCACATCCCCTCATTGCCCCCTTACCTCGTTCCCACGCTAATTGCCTCTCAAAAAACATTATTTATCTTTTGTCATGCAAAGAATGCACTTCATTTTACAAAGGCGAATGCATTCCCTCCTTATCCATTCGAAGGAACAATCACCGGTACTCCTGTAATTCTGCCTCACTCTCTTCTCTTCCTATCCCTTCACACGCCAATTCCCACAACCTTTTATTCGGCCAGTATTTTGCTCTTAGCATCCTAGAATCCCTACCCGATTCAGCCACCAATATAGAGGTGAGAACTCGAGAATCCGCGTATGTACTAGCTTTCCGATATTTTAAAATTCCCACCCTTAACCGCCATCCATAATTTCCCTCCCAGCATTCCCTGCACCTTCCCCCCCCCCAACCGCTCTCCGAAAAATGTTAACTCTTACTTGAATAAGGCTTCGGAGAAGGCCGAAATGTTAAACAATCTACAATGAGAGTCTCATTGTAAGTGTTACTATTTTATTTGTGTTCTATTGTGCCGTCCAAATATTATATATATATATATATATATATATATATATATATATATATATACGCATAAATATTGTATGCCGCGTTATTGAAGGGGTAGAGCATCTGACCGGATGGTCCGGGTCCGATTCCCGGGCAAGCCTCTCCGGGCACCTGCAGCTCCACCCAAGTTTTGTGATCTTTTGGGTAGCAGACTTTCCTTGGAAACCATTCCTGGCACAGGGAAAGTAAATGCCCTCCCTAACCTGATGTTTTAATTTCACAGGCCGTCGTGCTTAGTCCTCAGTGAACTCTACCATCACTAACTGAAACCGACCTTTCGGGTTGATTACTGTGCTTATGGTTTATACATATAATGCATATATTACATGAAAAAAATACATATTTAGCATTCATGAAGTTGCCTATTTGCATTAGTAAAATATAAAATTTCAAATTGGACATTACGAATCTCGTATTTGTTATTCTTAATCTTTTTTCTATCCTTCAAAAAGAATGGAATCAAGAATGAGAAAAACAAACAAACAAGATAACTTATCTTCTCTGATGTGAATGCTGTATTCAAGTTATTCGTAGAATTCCTTTGAAAATGTGGTACGAGAGTATTATTTTGTTTCAAATAATTGCCTTGTTTGATTCAAGAGATTTGAAAGAAAACTTCAAAAACCTGGAAGTCTTTTTTGATTGCTTTCCAATCAAAAACGGTCTTTACTTCAATTAAATTTTTTTAAATACGATTTTAAGGGATAATATTGTGTATATTTCTGTCAATACGTATAGGACGATACAGTCGTTATTGTGGTTTTGGGCACCACCGTACACTGTTTTCATGAATCCTCGTATGTTGCAATAACAGTTGTGCTTTAAGAGTAATACGTATGCTATGAGATAGAGTTTTGTTACATGATTTACTTTAAGGATTACGACGATGTATAGCAAACTTATATCTTCATCAAATACAATAGTGCATATTCATGATTCATCAGCAGAATCACCTCAATTTTTATCATATTTATTAATTGCGCAAATGTTTTATGCTAAGTGTAAGGAATGTCAGAATTTGGCAATGAATGAAAAAATCTTTACTATTCGACGAAGAACACCGGCCGAATGTATCGCGTCTTTCGAGTCGTACCTAAGCATGTCAAATTTTCTAGCGTGTTCAGCATGTTTCTCGAAAAATTAAAAATTACAGAATACATTTTGAAATGCCTTTCATAATTACTTGAATTAATAATAAATGATAAAACCTAGCGTAAACGAGATTAGAGTATGCGGTTTCTTGACTCCTGCCACTGAGTATCACGTAAGTTATAAATATTTTCTCGTAGGAATCGAAGATAAACATTCGAAAACCAAGTCTTTAACCCTCTCGACATTTTCCATCAACTTCAAGCCAAAGCGAGTGGAATGCGACTTTCGTATTTATTTACCCCCCTTTCCCTACCTCCACAATTCGAGACTACGTACTAGTGTGATGAACCTCAATCCGTTATAGTTTCACGAACACACGCTTCCAAATCGAGACAAGCTGGCATGTGCCTAGTTGTTTACCTTGCCCGAAAGCTATGGGGGAGGATGGGGTCCGTGGGTGGGGACGGATGAAGGGGAAAGGAGCGAGGAGACAGGGGTGAGAAGGCACGCCTAATATGTATTGTTTGCCATCCCGTTGGGGTGGAGTGGCACTCAAGCGCCGAACTCAAATATCGTTCCACATTCAAAGCGTGGGTGTGAAGGCTGTTACTCGCTTTCGTGACTCTATTCGAGTGACTCAGGGAACACGAGGCTTCGCAGCACGGCGAAAGGTGGGCGTCGGGCGGGGTCAGGGTTAGGTTGGCACGCAGAAGGAGAGAAAAAGAGGAGAATACAGACACCAAGAGTGCCGTGGAGTCTCACGGTAGGTTGTGCAGAGAGACACGCACGCCTTCCGGGTGATTGACTATACCAAATCCAGCTCAATTGTTAATGCGGAGGTAAAAACTTATCATTTTTGTCATTCATGATGAACCTCACGCATGTCATAATGTCGAAATTTTGATTAGCCTTGAATAGTCAAATATCTTCTAAAATTTTGGTAGGCTAATGATTTAGATGGTTTTTGTCTTGGCCGAAATGGTCATTAATAAACCAATAAAACGCCCAGGCCTTTCAGATGTTCAGCGCCATTTGTGTCACCAAAACTCAAGGTGAAACGGGTCAGTCAATACCTACCTCTTCCTTTTCGTATTAAGCAAAATTATCGACCGACTTTACCATGTACATGGTGGATGAAAAACCGAATTTTTATTAAATCAACGTTATTCTAATCCCGTATTTATGGAAATGTTCGTTGCTAAATAATTCAAAAATAAAATCATAAAGACGGAATTTCTAGATGACTAACTCATTCATAAAATTATGAAATAATTAATAAAAAATAATATAAAAATAAAATTAACTCAATCAACTTTATATCCACCATCAAATCATACCTAAACGAGAATGGTAAAATTTCAATTAAAACATTTTGATGTTTGCACCTAATTTTGATGTTCCTGCAATATCTATGAAAAATTCAACCGGTATAGTTAAAAATTAATTCTTCCGAAATTTTTAAAATATTTTAATCGATAACTCAAAGCTTATACGCTCTTCATCAATGGTTCATCATCCGCACAACACTTACAACGGCGTTGAAATATAAAAGATAATATTTTTCGGTGTTTGCGTAGAACTAGATTTACCATTAAACAGTTCTCGACGGCTCATGGATAAACATAATTATAATATAACATTTTATGATTAGCTTTTTGGTATACTTCTCTAATATTAAGGAAGAATTTGAACAATTAATTGAATGATAATTTCTAGGCAAATCGTTATTCGTGATTTATATAATTTAATAGCCAGTAATAATAATGTATTGTTATTACGCTGTAATAAATGTTGGTTAACTTTGAACAAATATCAATCAGTAGAATATTCAACTATTGGCGAACAGATATGTGATGAAACAGACCTCAAGAGCAAGAAAAATTACGATTTCCTCTAAATGAAGAAGCAATGTTGAATCAGTCCATGCACAATTATCCTGTATACGAATGGTATGGAGGAGATTGAGTGTTAGTTAAATGGGATATGAATTTATAAACTCAAAACTTCGGTTCAAAGATCACCATTGTAAATACATCCATTAGATTGGGACATATTTTACAAACTACTAAAGTTTTATGAACCTCTCCCGCATATTTTTTTATTAGCATTTCAAAAGACCTCTTATATACAAACTTCGTTTGTCCTCAAAAGGATTTTGAATCATTCAGCGTAAATCCCCAAACTAAATTTCCTACTAATTACTTCCTTAACTCTTTATCAATAAAATCAATAAGGTCTTTACTAAGTGCGTTGCTTTAGGCCACTCCCTCCCACCAAATTCATATTTTACCCCAAAAAATCTTCTCATAATGTCTCCCATAAAACTGATTAGGCTTCAATAAACTTCGCAATTATATAATTTACTTTGCCTTCGCTAGCTTTTTATCTTCCTAATCATATGTACGCATGTATAATTTAACATTCCTGCTTCAATTGGGTCCAATTTAAGTCGATTTATTGCTATTAATATTCATTCCATATTTCATGCTTTGGTCTTATAATGAACGCAAAATTAAGACACTCCTTGTAATGTACTCCCTTATCTGTGCGGCGAACCTCAACTTTATCCACCCTTAATCGCTAAGTAATAATCGCTCAATCTCTTCCCCGCCGAATCTCATATGCATCAAAACAATGTACAATAACGATGTTAACACTTTTCCAGCATATACGTTGAAAAAAGCCTTCCCAGGTATTCCTATCTTAAATTCCTGTCAATCATTATCCTGCAAAGTTCTGCCTCTTCTACCCTTATCAGTGCTATTCAACTGATAGAGTTTTTGATTAAGTCTCTTGCTCCTCTATTTCATATATTATACTCTTTTGTTTTATACTTATATTAGGAACGCCAACATTAAATCGGTAATGACGATTTCAACATTATTTTTAACATTTTTATAGTTTTATTTTTATTTTTCCTTTGAATCATTCACAATATTTGTTTCTCACCCGTTCCTTAACTCTATGTAAAATTTGCAAAGGTTGGGCTAAGCTGAGCTAGGACCATGAAATAAAAACTTCTCTGAAATATCCTTCGCAATACCTTCGCTGCATATGAAATTAAACTTGTGGCCTTACCTACCTCCAATACTCGTAATTTGATATTTTTCGGGACGGAAATCAAATATGATCTAATGAAGTCTACTGGCCCCTCAATATTATCTCACCCTTCCTGTCAAGAGACCTTCGTAATTTTGCGTGATTATTATTTTCCTCTCACATTATCCACAAAACTATGTATCTGGCAACCTAGCATTCATTGACCAAAACTATCCTTATCCGCCTCATCTACACTCCCTATATATGAAGTAAGTGCTCATATCTTTTCATAATTAAGGTCTTCCAGACATTGGAGCCATGTTCCCTAAATTTCATCTGATTCAATTTAAAATGATCATATCCTCTTGAGAATAATTTGCAAATTTTCCCTAATCTAATTTAGTGAAATTTTATTAAGTTATTATTAAGCTACTCACATTCCCTTTGCCTTAGATATTTTACCAAATATTTGCACCGCTCTTTTCCTAAAATGTCCTTGAACAAGTCGGTGAACTCTTTTACACTATTCCTAATTTAATGTTCAAAATCTTCAATGCCAATCTCCCGTCAATCCTTATACCTCCGGTTTTCAATGTTTTTTATTGACCTACTATATTCGTATATCGTTGATATATTCTCTTCCATAGTTTCCTCTACTCTTGCTTTCCATTTTAAAGATCTGTTTATAGTCCTCTGCATTTTTAACTTTTATGTCGGCATAAACGTGCAAGTAAATTATAAGTTTTTCTTAGAATTCCTCTTTCATGATTCCATTGCTTTTAAACCTTATATCTATCTCCTAAACCATATTCCACTCACAATCTTCCGCCCCCGTTTTTCTATTTGCTGCACAATGTGCCTTACCAATAAGTGCTTTCTTCTAGGTACGTAGCCAAGTACCAAGATTAATCATGTTAACTCCCTAATTTTTCATCAGCTGCTTTTCTAAATTCTTCCCTGGTTATTCAGTAAATATTCGTGGGCCGACTTAGGCTTAATAATTTGTTAGAAAATGCAGAAAAACATTTTGGGTAGGTTTTTTATTTTTCAATATATTAACCTTGTAGCTCGAAACAATTTTCCTAGCGTTCAAAAGACTTTTAAAAGTAGGATTTCCGAGGATTTCCTTTAAACAGGCATCTAAGTTGACGATGACCTCCTCCTTTGACGTAAACCGTTCTCCACCAAACCATTTTGTCAAGTCTGTAAATATTAAAGTCACAGGGTATGTCTGAGTATGATGCGCATTGTAATGATCCGAGCTTTAGTTCCATAATTATGACCATCGACACCGTACAGGTATGCACATTTGCCATGCCTCTATGGAATAATTTTTTTCTATGCCAAATGAGGACCTTATTTTTATTTCTTCTCTCAAATTGTGCTTTAACGACATACAACGATCTACATTTATTATTTGTACATTTGCACGTTTTCGGTGGAGATTATTCCGCGAGCATCCCAAAAATGGCCATCACCTTGTCGGGCGGTTTCACCGTCAAAACGGAGCCGGATCACCTTTAGAAACGCACTGCTTTTACCGTTCCTTTGTCTCTGAAATATAGCAGTATATCCATGTTTCGTCCACAATTATTTATCGACGCAGAAACTCGTTAGGATTGAGACAGAAAACCGCCAAGCTAGCCTCCGATTCGACCACCCAAATACGTTTATTCGCAACTGTGAACAAACAATGCAGCCATTTTGCCAATATTTTTCGCAAGCTCAATTTTCTGTGACAGTTTAAAAACACTGTACCTTGTGATATGCCTATAGCCTCAACTATTGCGAGAACTTTGATTTGTCGATCATTCAAGACCATATCGTGAGTAATGTCAATCATTTCGGAGGGATTCGCTTCCGCCGGATATCCCGAACGATTTTCTTCGTTTTTGGATGTACGGCAACGGTTAAATTCATTTCCCCATTGTAGATAGCAGCAAACCCGTGATAAAATGAGAAATAAACTTCATAAAACTCTGTTTTGATCTCTTTCGATGTTAAACCCTCTAAAAAGAAGGGTTTATTCAACGCTAATAACTCATTTTTTATTTTTTCTAAATAAACAAAGCTTTTTGACTCAATCGACTATTAAAATCAGACCACGCGTTGGATGTAGCTGAAACTCTAACAGTAGCCGATTGAGAGACAATGCTTGCTAAAAGTATACCTTTTCCAATGCTGCGTGCGCAATCTCTTGGATTTTGTAAGGAGTTATTAGACGTGCCCATGCAGTTGATCTGATTTAATCTTGACGAATAAAATTATACCACCCTCATGATTGCATAAATTCGGGTACATTTTCCACCTATACAAGAATGTCCTGCCATCCTCCAAGCAAGTACAATGGATCCTGTGATGCCAGGATTCAGTATTCTCATAATAAGGCTCACCCTTTTCACATAGAGTAATAGGCTCTATGCCTTCCGGTGCCTTCCTCAATAGTGTATTTAACGTGGCATTATAATGCATGTTACAGCTTTAATGGGATCAGATACCTACGTAGCCACCTAGCTGATGATTAGTTACTGCGTGAACTAACTTTAGCCTGGAGCCTAACCTTTGAATAAATATGGCTGGTTTAAAAGGCTTCAGATGGGTTAATTATCATTAATACTATTTGTTAAACCTTCCAACTCTACACTCATCCGAGGTAAATGATGTTTATAAATAGAAAAATTATATCTTGCATTTACTATCATAAATTGGAGCGATGATATTGATTCGATTTCATTGATGATGATTCAATCTATTGATGTACAGGTATAACTGTATAACTCTCTGGTTTATTTTATCAATATGAGTCGCCATACCTTTAATCAATTTAACTTTTCCTATAATTCGTTGTCTCAGGCGTGACTTCATGGAATCGACTTAACATAATGAAAGGAGAAACTTTGTAATTCCACATAGATATGTGAATCTATGTGGAATTACAAAGTTTCTCCTTTCATTATGTTAACTTTTCCTTGAATTTGCAGATTAAACCTATAAAAAATACTTATAATAAACACGAATCAGTTTAAAATGTACCTTTATCAATAAAAAAGCTGATATGAGAGTAAAGACAATTGCAGTAATCCTTTTTCGCGGTTATTCACGTATGAATCGAAGACATAAGCGAATGAAAGTAGGATACTTTGAATTTTCCATAAAAAATCTTGTATTTAATACAACTAGTTTCAAAGCATAGGTGTCATCCTTCGGTACTCCTTTACGGCTTTATTAATTTTTTTAAGAAAGTGCAGAAGCATACGAGCATCGCCGCGTCATATATAGCTGCACGGCGTAGAAGAGAATCTAAGCTAACGGATATTTTTATAGCCACAGATATATTCCGCTTTCCGTGGCTGCTAATAGTATTTTTTAGAAATTATTAATCCAAAGTTTAATGTTTTTAAATTGATAATAAATATCAATTTTCCCTTCAAGCCTTCTAGATCTTTCTGACAAATTATCTTTGTTCATGACAAATATGATAAATATGACTGAAATAAATTTGGGTTGCTTTAATTAATTAACACTTGTACTCTTTTAATCCTCTACCTCTTCCATTTCCTAGTGTTTCCAAATAAATTGCTAAAAATCACTCCGATTAAAATATGCAAGCCAGATTCATATTGGGCCAATATTTGACGGCAGGTTTAAATATTATACTACCATTAGCAATTCTAAAACTTTTGTACTGAAAACACAGCAAAAATATTACTTAATTGAAACCAATGAGATAATAGCTAACATGAATTAGCCTACGGTTAGAAACCTTAAACTTGTACCTTATCAACAAAAGACCTGCAAAGGTCCATAGGGGAAGAGTCTGTTCTATACTATTTTTATCTTTCAAGTCTGTTAATAGCTATGGCTATAGCATGTTAATAAACATACATAATGGAGCAGTAGAATTAAATTCATTTGCACATATGGACGGCTATCAGCTTTCAATATCAGAAATACGCTGGATGTCAACTCCGATAGAATTTCATTTATTATTCGTACATAATGGTTTTCGATATTTTAGGGAACAGGTTAAAATGATATCTTTCATAAATATTTAAAAACATAATTTCTACTTTCCACTAACCTCAGAAACGTCATGTATTCAGTATCCGTTGAATTGTTTACTCTAATTTAGATGAAATTAATACAACTCAAAATGTTCTTCCAACAGTGTTTTAGTTAATTCTACGTCGAGTTTAAGGAAGGAATGGCTATCATAGGACCAGTGGAGGCAAATTACGAAATCTGGGGATTCAGGTATAGCCTGCATACCTGTTTGACGAAATATTACAGATATCAGATTGAGTAGGAGAATAATTGTCATTCAACTCATTTTGACTTAAAGTATATGCTTAAGTTTTAATTAATATCATTTCAGCAAACTTTATACGAACCAAATTTAGCGATGTTACTCAATTTTATGAACTTCTCCCAGAATTATTAGCAAAATTCAATATAATTTAAGGTTTTTTGCTTCATGTTCCTCACGCTATTCGATTGTAAAGATATTACTGCTTAAAATTAGTCTGAAATTCTTAAGAGTGAACATTTCGTACTGTATGATGTTCATTAGCAAGTGTTTTGAAGTTTTTCGAGCCTGATCACTTAATTGTAAAACTTTCTGGCACAGCTTTTCATCAGATAACATTCAAAGAAAACATTATCCGTTAAATTCAAAAGACTTTAGCTCAACATTTTTAAAATATTTCTTTATTTATTTTGAGCGTTATAAAGTTTTCTATAACATAGATTTAGTAATTCCTAACTTGAACATGCAGATGAAAAATGAAGAAAGAGTATCAAGGTAAATTGTAAAGATAAGAGCAGTGTAGAGGTTGCCTTTATTGCGTTTAGTCCCTTTCAGGCGATTAAATATAAGGCCGTTAATAAGAAACCATAAAAAAACAAACTTTGCTGAAATGAAAGCACCGTTATATCACTTCTTCTATTTCATTGCATTGCATGAACATATCCATGCATATGACATATGTCTCTTAATATATCTAGTAATGATCAATAAAATAAAAGTGAACGGATATAAATTAAATATTTGCAGTATAATATTTACCAATTCCAGCGAGAAAAATGACTTTTTAGGATTTCAGTAAAAAATGCTTGAGAGTAGTTTGAAAGCGTACCCCATCGTCGAGAATGGATATACTGTAGTCGAGTACATCAAGACAAATTCCTAAGACGACCCACGGGCAGTGATAAAAATCTGCTAGGGAATTTTTCAAAATGAATAAACAAGTTGGTATACATTTTGGATTAATTTATTGGCGTTTTACATGATGTGAGAGGAAATTCGTAGCGATGCTAGAGATTTACGGATTCATCTTCAAATATTAAGAATTGCAGCATCTTCACCAAACGGAATGAAACAAGAGCCCGCTCCGATGACAGATTGGTCTCATCTAAGCTATAGTTATGTATTATCCTGCAAAAGCCGACAATGTTTTGTTCAGTCATCAGATATTAATAGAACTAATGTCATCGTATATTATTAGTAACTTTATCGTATGGTATTAATAATATTTTACGTATTTCAACGACTATAGGGATATTTAGGACGGATCCTGAAATCTCTTCCGCACCTCAGTTGATGTGACCGAGCGTCTACAACACTTTTTACAAAATAAGATTCTTTATATAAAAACTCATAGAGAACCTATATCTCTTGATTTTAATTCCGTCCAAAATAATTGGTATTTTGCTTTCTATTTCGAAATTTCCAAAATCCTTTTTTATGTGCCTGTTTTGGATCAATAGGAATTTAGTATATTTTCCGGTCATTGCTGCTGTTTCCATTGAATCTCTCTCAAACGGTTCTTTCTTCTCTTATTTAGCGGCCAGCTTTTCTGATGTTACATCTCAACATAGAACTCCACGCAATATGAGATTGGGAAGTCCATGAAATACCAAATAGTTATTTACACTTCGATGATAGAATGAATACATGAAGAACAAAATTTTTTAGCCATTATATTGTTCTATGAGTTAGACACTGATGAATGGAATATATATAGCGTAACTTCAATTCTTTACCATTTAAAATATACACCAAATTAAATTACCTTTTACGCGATGGCATAGTAGTATTGTTGTAACTATTAATGCGCCAAATAAATGCAAATGGACGCGATAAGTCTTGTGTAAGTACAAATAAAATAGTCAATAAAAATGTGGTACTTAAATCAACAATTAGTGGTTTCGGTAGTACTGGTCCACTTTTTTCATACTTTTATTGTATATCATTTGGTCCAAAACGTCACATCTATAGAAATAAAATTTCAATTATAATTGTAATTGGTTTCCCGGGGAAAATATAGCATTCTAATTTTATCCAAGCATTTCGTATGCCTTGTTCAGGTAAAACTATGCTGAGCTTCATGGCTGCAATAAAAGATGAGCGAACAATTTAATGCACGGTGACCTTTGCGTAAGTTAATCGTTGTAGATTGTTTAAGTCCTTTTATACTCAATAACATGCAATTGATAAGAGTATAATTAGACACTTTCTTTACATGGTCTTTTACATATTTAAGCAATTATTTGTCCTATTTCGCGGTTTCGTTGCCAACTAAGTTGTGTTCTGACTAATGGGAATACTCTGGAACAGTATCGCAAAAAATGGGATTTCTTAGATGATACTAAAGTTTCCTTCAGTTAATGAATAAATCTAGAATCTAGTGAATGGCAGAGCTACACAAAAAAAGTTCCTAAATGTATGGTTTTAATCAATCCTTAATTTCAATTAATGATTTAGTTGTTTGGAATACGAGAAATCGACTAAATACGTCTATGAATACTTTTTGCAGTCAATAAGCTGTTGTGCCGTTAAAAAAGTAAACTAGCACTGTTATAAATGAATATGAATAGCGGAAAAACCAGCTTTCCTTTTCTTGTGATGAAAAAAATGCCACTTCTTTTGTTAAACCTTTATCGTTATTTGTTTACTTCAGTTATGATTATTTTTTCTGTGGATACTATGGTAAATGTTTTCTTGGTCCAAAAAGTATGTTTTAGTGTTCTAATAACTTTCGCTCAATATTTGAGGATCATGTAAAATATGCTTGGCCTTTGCCAATATTGAAATTATATCACCACCTGACCTTTCTAAACTCAATATCTCATCGACTACAGCCTAGATAATTGATTTAATGTCTTCGGTTGAATTCTTCGTCCAATCCACCTTCTTTATGTAAATTAATTTACTCTTGCAGACGTTCGAAAAATTAACATTCTAAGCATCGATGCTCGATAATTTAGTTTGACCGTTGGCCCAATCCTTCTCTAACTTTATTATTACCCCACGAAATAGGCCGTGAACCCTACATCCACGCACCAAGCTAAATTTAAATGTCTCATTTAGGTGAAATAATACATCGCTTATGCAAAAATTCAGTATTTCTTATATTATAATTTCCTCAGATAATAGCTCTCAGCGTTTATTTCATGGAAGTTACATAAAGGGCTACTGTTGAGAATATTTTTATAAAACGATATCCCCTGAGACCAATTTCACTTTAAATTCTTCAGGTAATAATATAGTTTTGATTTCCTTTATTTATTGACACAAATATCCTTTTCTTTCCTAAGCCTAAGAAGAGAATTTCTGAGGCCCTTAGGATCTTTTTGAGTTAGATTCTTTATCGGTCTTCAACTGATAGTAATACTTCCCATGGTTAGTCTACGAGTCCAAATCTCGCCACTGTTCATCATTTTGTATTTTCTCGTAATATGTTATTCTTTATGCGTGTAAACCCAGAATACCTTAGCGGCTTAATTTTCTAAATTTCAAAGGTTCCATCCGTTGACTAAAAAGCACTATAAAAGTTGGGATTTGATATTTTTACTCCTAAATTCTATACCTGAGTTTAAACGAATTTTTGCAATTTTTCTCGGTAATGAATGGGATATTGACTCTTTCCCAAAATTTTTATTGAGAGTGTTTGAGAATTTATTCTATTAAGTCTACAAAATATAAAAGGTAGAAATATTAGCGTCATTAAAGAGCAATTTATGTGCACCAGCGGGTAGTTAGAACGCTACATACCCAAGAAACTATCGGTAGGGTGCCTTGGAGTACGGACGCATTTGCTGCCACGGCAGAGTGCTATCTGTGCTTTGGGCTTGTTTAAGTTAAGCCATATTTACCGTTAAACGGCGGGAAGTCTCAGCCAATTCATTGCAAGCTTTATGGTTTCAAAGATGCCGGCATACCCTCGTGAATTTCCCGAGGCCCTCGCTAAGCCACGAGCACCCGGAAATTGGCTTCCTCATGACCGAGAACCTTTTCGTTGGAGCGGCCTTCGGCTTCGCTTGTCACCGATAAGAGGAAATGGTCCAGCTCCAGTTATCGGTCTTTGACTATATCAATGTGTCAGCGTTTGTGTATTGCCTATGCCTCTGTGTCCTTACACTGATTTCAAAAGCAAGTTTTATCTATGTATTTTATAGTTTTGAAATGCAATACTATGTCAACAGTGTTCGTCAACTTCGCCAAAAGTATTTGTTACCATTCGTAGTTTTTGTTTGTTAGTATAATGCATAAATGTGTGTAGAATATTTTTATTAAACCATGGTGAAAATTACAACGAAAACTTTAACGATGTTGCAATGAAAAACAAAATTTCTTATGATAATCATAAGTGCTGATATGATATACATTTTTTCGGTCTACTACTTCTAAAATATTTTGCATTTGTGCAAGCGTCAGCATTAAGCTTCATGATGGAAACTAGCTGCTTTCCTCATCAGTACAAACTCTTACAAGGATGTACGAGTGGATCACCGGAAGGCATCAGTTTAAACTCCAATAGCTTCTGTCGCATTGAACGGTAATTAAGCGATTGAGAATGGATTGGGTCCTAAGGACAATCTAATCGGTCGAGTCAGATAAGAGTCAGTCTGGTTAGCATTGCCAGTTGTTCCTTCAAAAAACTTGGAATCGCTTTCAAGAATGGAAAGTTTTAAGGTTAGAGGGAGCTCTAGACATCAATAATCCATTCTTCCCTGAAGAATGTAATATTTATTGAGAAATTCGTTATTCCCCGAAGTGTTTCTCTTTTTCTCAACTCTTCTCCGTAGACATCAACAATCCACACCCAGTTTCGCCTTAAATAACGGCCACTTGATATGCTATTCTTGGTTTGAATATCACCCTCTTACCTAGTTTTTTATTGATCAATTGATTATCACTTTAATTTTGTAATTATTTACTTTCACACCATACTTATCACATTCATTCATGAATTCCGGCAGATATTCTTAAAATTACTTTGATTTTCGGTAAATTAAGGTAAATCATAGGCAAAAGAATATATTTAATAATAGAATTGTCTACAATATTATGAAATTAATGCTTTATTTTACACTTAACAGCTACCACTTACAAGTGTGGTGAAATAAATATCATGCTTAAAATGTTATCTCGATAGGCAAGGACTCGAAAGCACGTATTGCTAATATAATCGCACATTTATTCTAACCACCATATAGAAAGAGTATCATGCAAAGGAATATCATACAAGCTAAAAATTTACTATTTGGAT
Source organism: Hetaerina americana (assembly GCF_022747635.1). Classification (NCBI taxonomy): domain Eukaryota; kingdom Metazoa; phylum Arthropoda; class Insecta; order Odonata; family Calopterygidae; genus Hetaerina; species Hetaerina americana. The sequence continues at coordinate 2,688,402 of NW_027286292.1, read as the reverse complement.
GTGTATTTATATTATTATATTCGCGATGATATAATTATCTTAAGCGAAAAGAGAAATAGTTCTTTCAACAGACTAGGATTTAAATATAATATATTATTGATTTCTATATATGTATATATATATATATATATATATATATATATATATATATATATATATATATATACATACTCGTACCTATATATTTATATACATATGCATATTTAGAGGCACGGATTTCATTATGAGTTCTTAACAAGCCATGTACGCACTATAAATACAAATAATTCAGTAAATATTCCAGACCTTATATTTCTCAGCTCGTATCGTAGTTAAATGTTACCAAGTTATTTTCAATAATTATTATCGCTAGGAATACAAGAGAGTAATTTCCAAACCAAACAAGACATCGCTAATTTTATGCATTATGCATTGCGAGGTATTCGTTAACTCTACGAAAAACCTACTCTGGAGATCGGAGTCACCACGTAAGGGGATGGATTCATCTCCTCGTGCGGCTAATTTACGGCTTTTGAGGTCCAGTCGCAAACCGCGGCTCACGCCCCGCGCGGTAGGCAAGGGGTCAATCGCTCGCTTGCCACGGACCGCACGCCCGCCGACCACCGGAGCATCCGGAGCTCAAGTCCTGGAGACCACAACTTCCCACCGGGCGGGGGGGAGCGGCACCCGTCTCTCCGTCCCCCCCCCCGTCTCCGGGGTCCTCTCTACGCCCGACACATTCGGCCCACACTTGTTTGCACCCGCTCTTGCTTGGAGTTGAAATGAACTTCAGGATCACCAAATACGTAAACATGGATAGCGAGGATAGGGCAATGTAGCGTGGGAACTTTATCTATACCCGTTTTGCTTAACTCCAGAAGTTTTTATTGAGGAAAACATGAACTTGCACTTATCTTAAACGGAAATCAGTTACTTCTGTATTTATTCACGTATTCTAATATTTGGTTCATCGAATACCAGAAAGATAATATGTGGTGAAGCATAAATAGTCCAGTCAGATATTTCCCCACGCATGTTTATGTGCCCAATAAACACCGAAAATGGAGTAATGCTCTATGCCTAATTCTTTTACAATTTTTTCTTAATATCTAAGTTCATTGAACTTTCTACAGATATTTACAAGGTTTTCATTCACGCGGTGGCTATATTCTCCTTTTTAGTCAAACTTAATATTATACCAAATTTCAATTTAGATTATAATTTATTGCTTCATGATAAATAATTCCATCGTCATTTCTTAAGTTTTTTCTCTTAAACCGTAACATATTTGAGTTTTTTTTTAATATTTCAGAGTTATTTCATGCGTATACGTGACATTTCTTACTCAGATCCTCTCTCGTCTCTTTTGTTACACCATCTTTACAAATAATTCTATCACGTTTACTTGAAGTAGGAGTAAATGATGGAGGAAACGCTTCCTGACGATTCCAGGAAATGTGTCAAATTCCAAGAAAACTCGGCTTCGAAGATATTTTCCTTCAGTGCTCCCGAGTGATAGTGCTTATTTGATTTTTTTCGTTTTGTTGAGCTTTTGGAAATGAACATAAATCGGGATTCGGCCCGAGTAGAGTTTCCTTTGCATTTTACGCTCGACAAGGTTTTTTCATAACAATCAACGTTTGATGATTACGGCCAAGATATTGATGTATTTCCCAACTACACTTGGTTTTATGCAAAATGTAATGAAGAGCGTAAGGCAGTTGACAAAGCAAGGTGATCTAACTCACATGGATAATATAAGTAAATTCACATTTAGTAGCGAAAAGTAGCATAAAGTTTTAAGTGTGTAATTGGAGAAACTGTGGATGATTATCAACTTTTAGAACGTGACACACGGACTTTGGTTGTTTTGTCGGTCACAACACTGGACAAAAGTAAATTTAACAAAAGAATTCCGAAAGATGTCATTCCACGCGCTCGATATGTCTGAACTTTCTTAACTTTCTTCAAATTTTATCGAAATTATTTCACTCCATCCAGTAGGTATTTCTATTAACTTTTATGAATACATTAAGCTATGAATTTCAGGCAAGACAAAGGCACGAGAGTTCACAACAGTACTATTGCTCGAGACAAGGTTGAATAAAAAGTGGTAGATCAACCAAAACGCTTAACAATCAACCAAATACCAGTGGCGTGAGGGTCACTTATTAATAATAATCAAGTTTTTTTGTTATTTGCATATGTATTTCAGTTATATCATTCCTAATTTAACTATACAAATATACTCAACATATTCTGGTGAGATGTAGAGGAAGGTCGTTATTATTGGAAAAACAAATTTGCACTTTTCCACAGATTTTACTTGCAACGTACAACCCGTTTCAGTTCATCGAGCAATCTCTAGGTGCAAGTCAAGATTCGAATTTTGATTCATCATATTTATACCTGTTTGAGGAAAGGGGGGAGAAATGAGTGAGAAGTAAGGTAGGTGGGGAAAAAGAGGGGGAACATGGAAAACCCAAAGAAAGAGAGAAACTAAAGAACTGGAGAGGTATACCCTATACAGGACTTTACCTTAAATTATCACTTTGAAATTTAACTGATGGTCTAATGGATAGCATATGCCGTGGAATTAGTGAAATATAGTTGTATTAAACGAATAGTAACATATGTGAAATTATTATGCATACCATGCATAAATGCTATAAGTTTTAAATTTATGGTGATTCTGGATCGCTTTTAGTTAGCATCTTCTAGTTGAAAAATTGCTGACATATTTAATGGAGTTCACTTGAGCTTGGTATTTGGGTGAGGAAATCTGCGGGATTCTCTTCTCAGAAAAGTTACCATTTCACAAGAAACATAATATCGGTGTGCATGATCGTTCTACGTACCACATGTTAGGTATATAGTATAATATTCGTTCTCCTACAATTATTAGTTATACCGCCGCTTGCAAATATTTTGGTTAAAAATATGTCATTGGAGCTTCTATGTATGGGTTCTATTTTTTCTTGAGAGAATTATTGGTTGAAAAGGACATCTGTCATTAAACTCTTTACCGTATTCATCAGAGCGATCACCATTAATAATGTGATTCAAGGATTAATTGACGGCAACCTTTCCGCTCCTATGCTCCCTCGTACAACATTTTACCTCATCCGTCTAACATCCCTTTTGGACGTACATACAACTGGACCTACATAAAATTTATGTGAGAATCGAATATGGATATTTGACAACCAAAATTATGTTTTTAAATTAAGTTTTTTAAACAATAGAAGTTCTCCAAGAGTCGCTGAAATTGGCTATCAAAACCTATTCCAATGTAACTAAGTGGTAATCACAAAACTAAACGAGTATAATTTTTATACTCGTTTAGTTTATAGTCTTTGAACATGATGGTAACACGGGAAACCCAGCTTAACACTTACAAGTTAACGTCATTTTTGCCCCTCAGTGATATAAAAATATTGAAAATTATATATATATATATATATATATATATATATATATATATATATATATATATATATATATATATATAATTTCAATTCAGTTGATTAGGAACATAAAAGATAGGAAAATAGAAGGGAAGATTCCATAAGGAAGACCAAGAGACATGTACATGCATAGGACAAATTAAGAAGGATGTAAAACAGATAGGGTATCAAGGTTTGGGGGAATTGATATTAAATAGAGTAGAATGGAGGACTGCAGTAAACTAATCCTAGGACTGACATACTGATGATGATTAATTTCAATTCAATAGATATCATATATATTATATAGTAACATAGTACAATAGTATATATTATATCTTTATATTGAATTGAAATTAATCATATGTATGTATGTATATATATATATATATATATCGAAACTTATTTATTCTTTGATTTATCTTAATATGATACAGTGTAATTGAATATTCCCCAAGTTGTACATTGAAGGTATGTCTACTTTGACTACTATCATTGGGGAATTTTCATAAAAATGGGTGAGTATAATTTCTAATGCGCTTAAGGATCAACTAATGTGAACCGCACGGTTACTCAACTCAACAATTCTCAGTATTATTAAAAAATTTACGTTGAAATTTTATTGCTCACTCTTGGTCATGAAAATTAAGTCATTGGAAATTAACTTATGGGAATTTAAGATGAGAGCTAATAAATACAATTTTTATAAGGAAGTACTCCACAATAAGTAAACAATTTAGCGCATACTCTTAATTTTAGACCGAAATTATAAAACGCGCTTTAAATATGTAAAACATAACTTTAGTCTTTCAGAACATTTTTTAATTCAGTGATACACGAGAATCTACATAATCTCTGGACAAAAACTCATTAAGAGAATTCAGAACTTAATAAGGAGAAATACAAAGATAATTTTCGTAAAACCAGAGATTTCTTCATTTTTGAAATGATAGTTAGTAAATATCGTCATCATTTTTGAACCTTTACATTGTTGAAATCAAGTGCTGTCGGATGTTTGGATTTCCATGTAGTCACATAGGATCGAAAAGAAAAAATATCGAATTCCCTTGAATGGATGTCTTCAATTTTTGAAATTTCAGCAAAAATACCCATAAAAGAAAAAGTATCGAATTCCGTTAAATGGATGCCTTCAATGTTTAAAAAATCAACATGACTAACCCTATTGGATGATGTGTAAATGCTTTGCCTTCTGAAGCCTAAGAAAAATAGCAACTGCTTCAGTGACAAATATATTATAGCTTTAAAAACCTACTCTGTTGATTTTGATATTTTTATAGGAGTGAATGGAAACCCTAAACTTATATTTCGTTTATGATTAATTCATTCTACAGCCTATTCTAGTAAAACCAGTCGGTGGTAGAAATAACTTCTTAAGAGAGTACTGACACGTAGTGAGTCAAACTGCCGGTATTACATTGTGACATTGACTTTAAAACACCTTGATGAAAATTCGGACTAAAAAATATTCAGAATTTAATTATGATGAAGCTGAGTCAATAAAACAACACATGAAACAACTACTCCTTCAGCCGAAATAGGTACAAATATTGGCACCTCTTTTGAATAAAATCTATCCGTTTGAATAAAAATCATATTTTAATGACATCGGTAAAATCAGGATAGAATTTTCCAAATCAATTTAACAACGGAGGTAGTTTTACGGTGCAACGAAAGAATATATAGGGTTGAAATATATTTTTCTTGTATCGATATATTTCTTATCAATTCCTTGCCAATTTGACTGAGGAAAACTTCTTATATACATGCTTCTTTGGTGCGAAATTAATGGGGCTAAATAACGACTGGAACACCATATATTATATTTTAATCTTAAAACAAGATTCCGCATTGAAGTAATATCTGTTACTTTAACTTATTTTACTAATGTTACATTACAGGCAGCTTTTAATTATGCTGCCTGTTTGAAGATAAAGTGATAGTCACATAAAAAAGAGAATTATTTATATTGATATAACATAAAGGAACTCATTACAGTTGAATTCTAGTATAAATTTTAATTTTTACTTTAAATGTAGTACATTTTGCACTCAATAGCTCTAAATAGAACCTGATACTTCCACTCAAAAATCTGGCAAGAAGATGGCAATATTTTATGTAGTCCTCAGAGTAGACACGATAAAAATTCCTTTCATTTTCGTTTTTTCTATGCTATCTATAGTATTATGATATGGGTGATGTATTTTTTTCAATATCTCGTAATATTTCGTCACAGTGGAATGAAAAATACCTACACCCTCCAGAAATCTTTCGTGCCTCTCCAGTTTTCATTTCTTGCCAAACTTTACTACTTACTTACTACTTTGGTTTACATACCAAAATAGTTGCCATTTCATTTCTCATTTTACCACTCTCACTGCATGATAAGCATTGCTGAAATAAATTATAGTTGCTGAAATTTATCTAACGTATTTTTAAACTTATATACGAATCAAAGAAGAGAAAGAAGCGCTCAAGGTTCTTCGGGGAGCGATGCATATTTTTTACTGGCAATAGCAATATTTTGCTTGTCGATGTTAATGATTGAAGAGTGAAAAACTTAAGTTTTTTACAGCAAAGGAAATTCTGGTGGGAAATTTTTCTAATTTAGTTACCAAAAATAGAATTTTTTCTGTGTTACGTCAATTTATGAACTCTAAACCAATTTTATGGCTTCTTCATCTGAAAAAATTACCAAAATAGCGCCTATTCACCACTCTACACAAGTCGCAAAAATGTTTATACAAATTTAGGAATCATTTCTACGGAAGAAATACATGAACTCACTTGAATTGCAATTCAATCATTTACTAATTCATTTTGTTATTTTACGAAAGTACTTGAAATATATTGTTTAAAAAATATTCATTTATCAGTGGTAAATTTTAATACACTCCGTGCACATTTCTATCCATCAGCTAATTTTGTGCTAATGAATGGTAACTAGTGCAAAGATGCAGCCTGCAGTTTACGATTAGGGATATCACCCAACGGGGTCCGAATTACCTCTTCTAGTTACGCAACCTCCATTTGCACTGATCAAATGGGCCTTCTCAAATTGCATTTTATTCATTTCTGTATACTTTTCGAGTCTGGTAAAAACCATGGGTAGTTTAAATAAATGAATTTTAATTTCAATTGAAAAATATATATTTCTTTTTACTTAACTTTGGACGTATCAGAACGTAGAAAGTGAAACACTTAAAGTTCAAATATCTGACTGCTACTATCGAAACTAGACTTTTGCGTGTGCGCGATTTTTCATAAATATTCATTCCAATCATAGATTTAATTGCCACTGCTACACAGTGTATGTAATTAATAACTTTTTATGTATATAATTAATACCTTGTACATATAATTGTTTATATCTGTATACTTTGACAAATTCCAAAGAAACTGCGGGAGATGCCGCAACAGTAACTTAGTAATCGTTGCATTGATCTGTATACTTGTATATGCATGTATACTTGTATATGTATATAATTTATAACTTTGTATGCTTTTCAATGCTTTAAAAAAGTAAGAGCCGCAACGAAAGGGAAGTTTCACTTATTTTTAGTGTTGTTTTTGTATTGGCAAAAAAAATGAAAATAACTTCGAACGTAATCCTCAGCGCCAAGAATGTACAATTATTTCAACTTAGTGATTGGGAAATGTTCTTAGAATCTAATTCAGACAATGGAGAAGAACGGTTCTACTTGGTACTTCGCGTCTGTAGCAAACGCCATTGAAGACGTGTGAAGATTGACCAGATTGACTCCTTCGTTGCTCTCTTCAGCAGATATATCCAACACCTAGAGGGCGCCTCCTCCAATCAAATGGTCACCATTCAACGCACATCTGCGCGGGAAAGCAAATTGTCTCTGATGCCACTCCCCTCCCTTTTCCATACCCAGTCCAATTACTGCAGGTGAAGACATCCCTGAAATCTGTTAATCGAGGGTGACACGAGCAATTTCCCTAAAAAACACGCCGCGTTAAATTTCCAATCTTGGACCGAAGTATTGGGAAATTTTTTTCTGCCATGGAGAACGTTGGTAGGCTAGCTTTGTGCCTTATGCTAACGCCGATATTTCCCGAGTGCGAACTTCTAAGAAACTTTCAACCAGGGGGAAAATTGACTGTCCAATTTTGTAAATAATACTTTAATCGCAATTGGGATAGTGCATTAACTCCAGAGAAGCGTTACTCATTTTATAATAACATTTTCTCTTTGCGGAGTTACTAGATATAATAATATTAGAAGTGGAAAACCCAAATAGCCGGGGAAATAAAGTTTGAAAGTATCTCATAATACTGTAAAAAGAGCCTAATATTTTTTTACAAACTGATAGGTGAATTAGTGTTGAGGAAAAATGTGTATAAGAATCATCATTGAGATTGTTTTACTTATGTGACAAAAAACTTCACGTAGTGTTATTAACTCCTGCTTTTTGGGAAATTCCACAACTATTTTAGCCTTAAATGTCAATTTTAACGCAAGGAATTTACTTCTTCTTCGCTCTGCTTTACCATAGGCATACATGGTTCAACCGCTGAAAGTTTTCATTGCAAGGACAAAAATGCATTCGCCTTTGCGGTTTTTACTCTCACGAAAAATTCCCAGCATGAAGCACAGCCATTATTCCATGCCCGTGGCCACTGCTGTGCTCAAAAAATATACAAACAGCAGCCGACGTGGCAATACCAAGAGAATCCCCGCCGCACAAGGAATGAGTCGCGTCGGAGATAGAAACGGTCGAGAGTTGAGGCCCCGTCGGGGGTGGGGGAACGAAGGGGCCTCGAGACGTCGTGGGCCTTCTTTTCCACCAACCGCATCCCCGTCTTCACTCACCTCTCCCGCTTCGCCCCACGAACCGGAGGTCGTTGAACTTGGCCACTTGGTTCTTCATGACCGCTGTGCAGTTCCGCAATTCCGCACAATAGTTCTCGTCATTGCCCGCCCTCACGGTGACCAGAGTGCCGTCCATCACATCGCCCAAAGCAACCACCTTGAAGGCCACCGGGAGGGTCTTGTTGGAGCGCCAATGAGGCGGGAGCACCGTGCACACGAAATGAGGGCTGCCGGTGCGCACCAGTTCCCCAGGGTGCTCCGACAGGATCTCGTTGAGGGCCCTCTCCGCCAGGTTGTCGACGGTGGTGGGGCCGGATGCGGAGGTGGCGGCCGCGCCGCCGCGCGTGGCCGCCGAGGCCCCCGGTGCCGAGGCCCCAGAGTCGGTGCCGCTACCCACATCATCCCCGGGGGCCGTGGCACCGCCCCCATCGGCGCCGGTGACCCCGCCAGCCGCAGCCTCCGACGACAGATGCATCGCTCCCCCACGCCGGGGAGAGCACGGACACCGGAGGACGCGGCCGGCGGGGCAGGGCGAATCGGGCGTCGCGCGGAGTGACGCGATCGGTCCGGAGGCTCCTCACCGTAGGGAGAGAGCAAACCGTCCGTCACCACTCGTAGACCATCGGTGCAGGGAGGTCCTTGAGGGTCGTGGGACAGAAGAGGGAGGAGATATGGGGAGAGAGCGGCGACTGCTCGGCGGAGAACGGAGCCGCAGCGGTGGTGGTTTTTTATTCCCCTTTCGGACGGAAAGGGATTCCCCCGGCACTCCTCAACGAACACCAACCACAAACTCCGCGGTGGTCGCGGGAGAGTCACCCCCGGGTCTCCCCTCCCACCCCCCACAACCCCCACACCCCCGCCCACTCTCCGCCCCCTCCCAACCCCCACCCACCAACACAATTAGCCCCTCCCTCCCCTCTCACTCCCTCCCTCCTCCTCACCCACCTCCTCCTACCCTTTCGTTGAGTGCAGGGGGCAAACCAGCAAGGGTGGGGGGAGAGGTCGAGGACGGGGTGCTCTCCTGGGGAGAGGGGCGGAAGGCTGATGTCGGAGGGGTATCGCGAGGAGGAGGAGGAGGGATGATGAGGAGGGTGCAGTGGAGGGAGGAGGAGGATGCAAAGGAGGTGGAGGAGATGGAGGGATGGGTGGCCCCAAAAAAAGACGGGCCCTCGTGTGGCGTGTTGCCCGACGCGGCCTCTTGCCGTAAAACCCGCACTCCTCCGGCCCTCCGCCCTCCCCGCTCCGACTTCGGGCCAAGTCGTTAAGTTTCGGTCTTCCCCGTGGCCACACCACTCGCCTTCGTTCCCGCCAACCGACTGGCGTGGCAAGGGCGGCCGCGGCTCCTTCCTTCCTTCCTTGCCACGGTCTCCTCCTCTCTAACCCTCCCTCTCGACATCCCCCCCCCGCAAAACCCCGGCTGGCCCCCCTGGCGGAAAGGGCGCACCCCTCCCCCTCCCCCGACTCATCACACCCCCCCCCATTCAATATCACTCCGCGAATCCTTCTTTTCTGCCGGGAAAGGGGGCGGGGGGCCCGGCGGCGAGGAAAAGACGTCAGTAGGGTTGCCGCTCGCGAGGGTGAGGGCGTAGGCAAGACGGAAAAGGGGGCGGGGAGACCCGGGGCGAAGGGGAGGGGCTCTCCGGAGCGCTCTCCCAAGAAAAAGAACATCAAAAATGGCGCGCATGCTTCCTTCTTCCCGCTCTCACCCCACCTACATCCCCCACCCTTCGTCCCTGCTCTCTCGCCCTCACCCCCCCCCCCCACGCAGCCATGCTCCATCCTTGGGAACCCCATCCCCCGCCTCTCCCCAACTTATGGAGAAAGAGAGAGAGAGAGAACGAACGAAACTCCCCCCTCCAGATTTATCAACTTTTCATAGAGTCATGACTGAAGATAAAAAGACAAGGCATCAGAATGCACTCCTCCGCGCGGCGGGCGAGGGAGGATGTTTCCCCGGCCGCACGGAACGGCGGCGAGGAAGTCGTCGTCGGTGTCTGCGGGGTGGGGGCCATAGTCGGAGTGTAGGTGGGGGGGTGTCGGCTGCCCCAGGTGTGGCTTCACACAGCGGCCGCAGGACCGCCGGCCACCGCTGTGGCCGCTGCGGACACTGTCCTCGGTCATTCATTAGGAGTAGCGGCCGGGAGAGGGGGAAGGAGCTTTCTGCTTCACTCCACTTCCCCACTGCCGTCCTCCGTTTCCTTCTCATCTCCGTCCTCTTCCCTCCCCTCTACTCATCTTACTCGTTCCGGGAGGAGCAGGTTATTGATAAGAACTGGAGGCGCTTTGAGGGCCCAAGGAAAGGCACGCTCTCTTCCCACTCCCTTAAAATCCCCTCAAAAATCTTCCCGTCGACTCTCCTCTTTCTCTCTCAGTCCCCGCTTCCACCCCGCCCTGTTCCGTCTCCATCATTCCCTCCTCCGCTGTCACGAACTTAACGAGTATTTCTTAACGTTCCCCATGCACTATTTGACGGTGACTTTCCTCATCCTGTATTATTTCCCGTCTCCATTCTGTGCGGGTCTCGCCGAGCACTTTTCCTTCGCTCTCATAATAATATCGTCAAATTTTCCGTTTTCAATATTTAGAGTTCTCTTTTGACAGAATCATCCTAAATTGCGCAAAAAATGAACAGTTTTCAGACACGAATGTGCTGGGAATTAGCAAGTATTTTACTATGGTATTGCAAGCATAGCATAAATTTCATCTCAGGATTGGATCAATAATCTTTGATTTTTCGACACACAATTTCAAACTCGAATCAAAATATTTTTATAAATCCGAATTTTCTTAGTAAAAGCCTTCTCTTTCCTCTATAGCGTGGGCTAAGAATTGCCACTTTTTCGCAATCACGTATTTATATTACACAATAATGGGTGAATTTAAGTAATAAAAAATTAAGGAACATTTTTCTGGCCGTCTTTAAACAGATTCATGAGTAAAAAAAACCCTATTAAAACAAAATATGACTGTTTCATAATTGTTTATTATCATATCCCTAACAAACTATTCTGTTAAAAATTATAAATGAATTAATTTAAACTCGAGGATTTGCAACAACCAGTTATGATATAATTAAGCACACTTGGGGGAAAATCTTACATGTTTTTTAAATTGAAAGTTATTCATATCGATATTTAAACCAAGATAACTGTGTAAACTTAGAGCCATATTTCTGAGATTATTCCAGCCGTCCAGCAAAATTTCTTCGATAGTGCTTGGAACTTAAGAGGGAAAACTGACTCTGCAGATCTTTTATGCACCTTTGAAGTAGGTTTCGGAATAAATCATTTCTTGAGTTTCCACATGCGTCTAAATTTCCAAAACAAAATGAACCACCAAGGTGTTATGTATATTTTCCTTTCTTCCGGTTTCCGTATTGATATTATGACGACATTCGTGTGAAGGTCCTTGGTTAACCTAAATTAAAATCCCGCAGGGTTAATTAAGGTTACGAGGCTCGAAACTAAATATCATGCCGTAAGTTAAACAATAATATCTGCCATATCTATATTATATTTAATTTGACTGGATAACTATTCATTTCTTTCTTTTGGCATCCACAGTGTTTCCTAAGTCTTTCAATTTTACTAAAATTTCCGTTAATGAGCACACAAACAGTTAACTAGGAATAGAATATTTTTCGGCACTATATCCTGTAACAAGATCATGTTGATTATTTATAAATCAAATTAGATGTTATTTTATTTCCTTTCCACTTATTTTTATTACTGTAAATTTCGCTGCGAGGCTTGAGCGTAAAAAGGAGGTGCTCATGGCGTGTTTTCACCGGAAAATTACATTTTAGCGTCGAAATGCAAGGTAAGGCCATAAGGAGAAGTGGGGAAACCAATATCGGAATTATTAAAATAATTTTATCAAATTAAAAGTAAGCTCGAAATTTTAGAGGTAGAATATTTTTACTTACGAGCATGACGATATTTATGTTTTGATTCACCCACAGGAAATATTTCACTTATGATCGCCTAACTGATAATCTGATGTTTACCAATGAAATTCCGTTTAATACCAACACGCTAAAAACTATCCTATGGTATTTCAACCCTTTCATTATACTGTAATTTCTAATTTATCATTCTCTTCCAGTTTATGTGGAGATAAAAAGACTAAAAATGCAAGCTTTCAAATTCACGACGGCCTTCTAATTTAAGACTCTTCTCATTTATTGGCTTGAATTGCCAATTGAATTGAAGAACCCAGTAGTATTTAATAATCTCCTCCAAATTTTGTTATCATTTCCAGTTCCCTCCCCTCTACGTTAACTATGCATCACGTAATTCCCAATTAGTAAAAACGCTCACTAGTAGCTGAGCTTTTTTGCCTTCTATTTCATGTCTTCATAATTTTGCGTCATCGCCATTTGGTCGCCAGCTAATCTGAGTGCGCGCAGCACTCAGCATTGCGAAATTCTGTGCGCTGTCAGTTATTCTCTTCTCTGGTAGTAGTGTTGGGGTTTTAGGGTGCATCGACAACTACGGTCATTTTGCACTACGGTCAAACTTTTAAAAACTCAATATAATTTTAATAAATATAAAAATAACTAAATATATAAATATTTAAAACAAAAAGCATTAAAAAATAAAGAGAACACATCTAAAGTCTCCTCATTATGCCAGTTTCCCTTAAAAGTTGTAAAACTCTATTTCAAAAGTTGGGATCATCCCCTAAAATATTATTTAAATCTCTCCCTATCTCTCTATATCTTTATCTGGTCCTTAGACATTTATTGTACTGTGTCTGGATGTGTTTCACCGTCAGGGGCAGGTCACAAACATTGGAGCGAGGTTGCACTTTTTCCTCCGTGAAGAGGTACGGCTGCGTGAGGGCATCGTCAAGCGCGTGATCGTGACCTCTTCCCTCCAATTTTTCCGGATGGAAGAGGTCCATGCCGAAATGGCCGATTTTATGGCCCTATGATAGTTTATTATTCTGCAAGGACCGCTAAGTTTACTTCCACTGGTTTAAAACCGAATTCCGCAAGGCGGCCTTTTTATCCTCCACAGGTACCACCTTGGAATCGGTCTCGAGTTTGCACAGGACTTCCTTCGTTGCTTTGTCAACTTTTTCATTGCCAGCTATTCCCACATTACCAGAAGTCCATATGAAGGATACCCTGCTTCCCTTTCTCTGAAGGGATAAGAGGGTATAATGGATCTCATGAGCTATCGGGTGCATTGGTGAGAAGATCGATATGGATTTTAAGGCGCTCAACGAGTCCGAACAGATGAGGCAAGAGCCGTTATTTTCTTTTATTTCTTTTAGTTCCATCCTGATAGCTGACAGAACGGCTGTGAATATACTGAAAGCGTGCTCAGTTTTTCCCTCAAGACTTCATGGGAGCGGGAGATTACCCCACAAGAACATGCGGATTCCGACTTATACCCATCGCTGTAGGCAGGTGCGAAGTCGAAGTGCGATCCGAGGAAGGCCCTAAAGAGTCGCTGGTATTCCAACTGGGTTGTGAACGCTTTAGGATGCACGTGTGACATGGTCTGAATATAAGGCTTTGGCACAAACCAAGGCGGATATTTAGGGCAAAAGACCGGGCATACTTCGGGAAAGGTAAAATTATATTCATGGACAAAATCATTTATAGGCTAGGGGCCTAGTGGCCCTTCTCCGCCTGTTAAATAAGTCTAAAAAACGTGGGTTATAAAGAATGTTAAAACATGGGTGATTCGTCAGGGATAAAACTTTACAGGCATAATCACCCATCACAAAGGTACTGCGGATTTCCAACGAAGGCTCCCCTGCGTCAGCAAGTAGGCTTGGGACTGGGCTGGTTCTAAATTCCCCAGGGGCCAACCGTATCCTGGCATTGTGGACACATGTAAGGGGTCTCAAATAAGATTCTCGTCCTGACGGGTATAACCGTAGTCCTATTTCGCATGGAGCAAGGCTCGATACAATAAACGTATGGTAGTGCATTGTGCTCCCTACGTAGAGTGAGTAAAAAACCTAGAAACATTGAACGTTTGACGATACCTCTCGCATAACACGCGGATATGCACCCGCCTGTTTAGTTTTTGATTAAGGATCATATCCAGAAAGCGGACGGACTCAACAAATGGAAGATTCCTGCCCAGCAGGCTTAAAGTCGGTGGTATGTGGTGGTATATGATTATGCTGTGGTATGTGATTAGCGCCCTGTATTTTCTCCTCGCTTCCATGCATGGGATTTTTTCCAGCGTCTTTATCTTCATGACCTTCCTTTCCTCTTTCATCTCCGGACAATCACAGAAGTACACTGGGTGTGCACCCTCGCAATTGACACAAAAAGGTTCCAAGGGGCACTATTTACCCTCGTGCGTGTCCTTGCCACAGCGCAGGTGGGTGGCCTTGCCCTCACATCGCGACGCGACATAGCTGAAGCGTTAGCATTGAAAACAATACACTGGGTTCGGTATGAACGGCCGAATGGGAACTGATTCATACCCAACGACAACCTTGAGGGGAGCCATTGCCTCGAAAACATCAATATCATGGAGGTGCTGTTGAATCTTTCTCCGCTGGTTAGTCGACGACCATCAATCACCCCCTGAGAGAACATCTCTCTCTTGATTTCGTCGACTTCCTCGTATAGGAGGTCATAATGACTTATGACTCCCCGACGAGTGCGGTGCACCTCCACCTCTATCGGAATGTCATGGAGCATTCCCATTACCAATATGTTTTCATTCATGGTCTCGATGAGCAGTGTACCATCCCTCCGTTTCTTCACGCTCTTTGGGTCACCAGGTTACGGTCTGCGACAGCACTCTCCGTATAAAGGAAAGGAGACACCTTTTTCAAGGTCTCAACTTTCTTGGCACAGGACATAATCAAGTACCGCTTACATGCGACATAACAATTATCTCCCCGCCCGTCTCCGCACGGGATCTTTTAGGTGGTGGCAAGGCTGTTCCCTCCATAGTATTAAATGTTTCATCCCTCGGCATCCCCACCCACTATGGAGCCACACATTCGGGACGGCGCTCCGCTGAACCGGAGCGGTCGCCAGGGCTAACTCAAGGGATAAAGCGCATCAGGAGTGGCTGTCTGTTTCGGGTTGGATCTTCGATGCAAGGGCCCACCAAAGCCCATACATCTCCAACCTCCCTACGTAGACCCCCACAACCTTGGCACTCGCCACCGGAGCGAAAACACGACGGAAACCGATTGACCGGGAGTTGCTAGCTCCCGGCCTCCCGTATACACGAAATCCGGGGCCGAAGAGGGTTATTGCTCCCCGGTCCATAAGGGGTATCCGAAACCCTGCTGGGAACCAGAAAGCTCAACCTCCAGCATCTTGTTATCTCCCTTAAATGTCTCCAGACACGGCAAACACCTGGGCGGATCGCAGGCGAGATGGTATGGCCGCACACAGAAAGTGGATCCACCGCACTCTCCAGACGCATCCCTTGCTGGCTGGGGGTTTTCTCCCCGCCCTTTAGTCGCCTCTTGCGACAAGCAGGGATACTGCGGGAGTATTCTCTATCCCCCTATTCGCAATGGTATTCTGTTCGCTATATGATTTTTTCTCTACATGTTCTCCATGTGTCACTTCCGTTCTCACGTTATTAAGCTTGTTATAAAAACAGGAAAGATTATAGGCATCCTTGTTTTTGTCCTTCTCTCACTCGAAGCCTGCTGTAATATAATTTTCTGGACCTTATGTGTTTATTAGAATGGCTGGGCAATTTCGTGTTCGTAGTATATGTGGTGTCCCAAGAATAAGATTAAATCATTAACTCTTTAATGTCTATGTACTTAGGGTATTCCTCTTGATTTGCTGGTACTCTTTTTCATTGAATTATCTTGCATAGAATAGGTGGTCAGTGGTTGACCTTCCAACCCTGAAATCACTTTGCTTTTAAGTTTCTTGGTCTATACTATACTCATTGAATAATTTGTGAATTACGCGTTTTTACCATATGCTCATATGACAGGGACTTCTCATCAAAGGGCTTATTAATGACAGTGTAAATAAAAGATATTTACTTTTAATTTGGGACTTTTTCACCGTTTATGTGTATATATATATATATATATATATATATATATATATATATATATATATATAAATATATTCCATAAATATATATCATATGTATACCATAAAAAAACCATAAACACAGTAATCAACCCGAGGGGTCGGTTTGGTATGTCATGGTATAGCTCACCCAGCACTAAGCCCTATACGGCGTGTGAAAATTCCCACGTCAGGGTAGGGGGGCCAGTTCCTTTCCCTGTGCCGGTTATGGTTCCCCAGGAAGATCTGGTATCCGAAAAATCACATAGCTTGGGTGGAGCTGCAGGTGCCCACAGTGCCTTGCCCGGGAATCGAACCCGAGGCCCTCCGGTCATCAGTCCAACACTCTACCCCCTGGACTACCACGACCATATATATGCGTGTGTGTGTTTGTATAATTGTATTTATACATTATATATATATATATACATACACAAGGATGTATGTATATATATGTATATATATATTGGGTGGAGCTGCAGGTGCCCACAGTGCCTTGCCCGGGAATCGAACCCGAGGCCCTCCGGTCATCAGTCCAACACTCTACCCCCTGGACTACCACGACCATATATATGCGTGTGTGTGTTTGTATAATTGTATTTATACATTATATATATATATATACATACACAAGGATGTATGTATATATATGTATATATATATATATATATATATAGGATGTATATACCGTACTATCTCGATCCTTGTGTATATATATATATATATATACATACACAAGGATCGAGATAGTGCGGTAGCTATCGAACTGGCTTTCCACCCAGAGGGCCCGGGTTCGAATCTTTTTCAGTGGTATCTCGATCCCAACTTAAGGTGCTTTTTGGAGGACACTTAGAGTGAGTACGCAGTCTGTCGGATGGACGTTAAGCTGCGGACCCCTTGGCGCCTTTGGTTAAGAATAGGCTAATGCCGACGCCGGGTTTCTCTCCACCCTTTATCCTTTCCTGTTCATCCCTAATGGCACAAATTCGCTTAGCTGTCGGTCGCCTCCCGAAAATACTACTACCATCTGTTACCCTTCAAGCTAACGAAATGATAAAGGTGAAAATTTCATGTATAAAAATTTTATGACATACCTGTACATTAATAATTCTTTATTAATATTATTAGACATGAAAAACCAATACATTGCCGTTTGTTTCAGTGCTCACTGTCACCGTGTTATGGTGTTGTCTTGAACTGCCCCCCTCGGCATCTCTATTTTTGAACTCCATTATTTGGCATTTGACGTGAGTTGGAATGTGAATAGATGCATTCAAGCACTCACTCGTAATAAGCCCATTGTGAATTCGAGCAATTTTCTGAATCCTACTCTTCACAAATGTCTCATGAAATTGTCAAAAACTCCAAATCGTGATATCGGGAATTCGTATGAATTTTCCGGAGAATTCTCCAGGCATGTCAGGGAAATTCGTCTGAAACTTGTTCAGGGCCAAAGTATTTTACCCTTTTACGTCCACTCCGGAAGGTAGACATGGCGAGAGAATTGCCAGTTCTGGGTGAAACTACAAATTTACCTCGGACGTGAAATGGATGGACAAATCGATTATTCTAACGCGGGTATTATTCATTATAAAGTAATTCTAACACCCATCTTAATTCCCTAACCATTGTTATAATGAAACCTAAATCGATTACATTCTAATAATTATTAATTCAGTCACCACTTTGGGATTCCCGGTAGTCTTTCATAAAAATTAGAGATTACAGAGTTTTGATGATCAGAGATATAAGTTTTATCTGTTACCTCATCATTTTGATTTATCGATTGGTTTGTAGCGGTTCTTCAGGCTAGCCTTTTCTTTGCCAGACTTTTTAGTTTACATAGTTCTTCCCACTGCGGTCTTTTATCACCATATTCTCGTAATTTATCCTTGACCTTCCTCCCTAATTCATCCTCTTGCTTCTTTATTCATTTGCAGTCTTCAATTAGCTCTTGTATTTCATGATATATCCTCAGTTTTTATCCTTATTTTTGAAAATGGTTTTCCAATATTTTCTCTCTTCATCCAATTGTTGAAATAGCTCGTCAATGATTATTATTCTAGCTATTTTATTTCATTCAGTTTTTCGTATATTTATATTTAATGTACTGCAAATCATAGTTCTTTTTACCTTTTTAGTTTAAGTGTACTCCTTTTTGGTTATTTCAAAACAAGAACGAAATGAAGTTTAGGAAGTAAAATTTACCAAATGAATTTGAGCAAACCAGGAGTGCATAAAGGTGAGTTCGAGTTCATGATCTGATTCATAATCAAGTAACATTACCATACCTGGAGATCGTCGTGAGTTCATCAAAGTAATGAAACGAGTTAAATTTACCCCCTCAAAGCAGTTCGATGCAAGCACAAGAACTAAAAAGAAATTAAAAGACTAAGATTTCAAAGGAAATATATTCATCTCTCAAAAAAAACCTACAGGGTTCGTCCGGAAAATAAGTGTACTGACTCCTGGGCTGGGCGCGCCGCTCCAGGCGCGCCCAGCACCGCTCTGACGGGCTGCGATTGGAGGGGGGTATGTTGGCAAGCGACGCTGAAAAAGGCAGTCGGCTCTGAGCTGTGGTGTAGTGAGGAGCTCTGTTAACGCGAACCTCCACGCTCGACCCACGTCACGGAACGCGATGCCGAAGTTTTTGGAGCAGCGTTATTCCATCAAATTTGCGGTAAAGCTTGGGAAATCGTCTACCGAAACTGTCGGTATGATTAACCAGGCTTACGGGGAGTCAGCCATGTCCAGAAACATGATCTTTCGGTGGCACAAGATGTTCGTGGAGGGCAGAGAAGACGTCGACGACGAGTCTTCGAGAGGTTCCCGATGATGCCTTCGCGGGAGCGTTCCAGGAATGGGAACGCCGCTGGAACAAGTGTATCGACTCACAAGGGTCCTATTTTGAGGAATATTAGCTTAAGATATGTAAAAGTGTAATAAATTTTTTTTCCTGAGCTCAGTACACTTATTTTCCGGACGAACCCTGTATATTTCGCAGAAAGTGATGATACCAAGCGTAGCTTATAGTGGCGTTAACACATTTGTGTGTTTTGACGACTCTGGCATCCCCGTCATTTGACATACTTCACGCACGGAATGAAGAAATGGATATGCCCCGAGCAGTTCTATTTTCTGTGCAAATGAGTCCTTGTAAAATGTCTGCAGCCTTTACCCATATGAACTGCAAGGTATATAGCGTCACTTGTTCCCCAACTCAATGCGAACTCGATGTAGATTCTCATGAGGTGGAATAATACGCACAGGGAGATGATGAAGATAAATAAAAGTAGGAATATAGTTGTTTTTATAAAAACAAAAAGTAGGTCACAACATTTGGTTACAAGGACTTGTATCTCCCGGGATTTCCTCGGGGCGAGAGAGGGCATTTCCGAGTACGCCCTCGGAAGGGATTCCTAGCGGCATCCACTTATGGTCCGAGTCTGGAATGGGGCGATGGGGATCAAAGCGCGTAGTCTCAGAGATCAAATGTGCTGTGTGTGGCGATTCCTATTTCTAGGTTATCATGCATAAGGGCATAATATTTTATTCCTGCCTCAAATGTGATTCATATTCTATAAGAGCATTTGATCTAGCATTACCGTAAGGGTTTCATATGCACAAAATTCGTTCCAAACCTAACATTATTGAACGCAATCTTTACTATAATTAATCGCTAGCTTTTGTCATGGTGCTGAGAACGTGGAAATTTTCTTCATATAATAATAATAGCAGCAGAAATTTGCCTTGATACAATTCTCAGTAGAATCAGCCAGAATCACCATATGAATCTGAAGATTATACATACATGTATATTCAGCAACAACAGCAGGGGGAAAAAGTACTAAAAGCGAAGAAAAAGGGATACTACAGCGAAGTGACTAAACGAAAAAACGGGTGGCAAAAAAATAAAATGGATTAGTGTAAGTGAACATGACTGAATAAATAGCATTATTAGGAAAAAAATATTTTATTAATTGGAGACATTCTGTAATCCAAGATATGAAACTGAAGGCCATTATAAAGTCAAGGGAAGAGGATAGAAATTACTAGGATAAGGGTACGTAAACTGTAGAGCAGGTAATAAAGTGATCAATTAGGAAGCAGGCAATAGAAGGCGTATGCCCAAGGAATCATTAAGATATAAAGAGATTGAAAATAAAATAATAGTTTAGAGAGCAGCTACAAAGCAACCATAGAAAATGATAAACAAACATTAAGTTTATTCATCGCATCACAATTTCCCAATGCCTATCCGAGGGGCACTATGTGAGTAAAATGTCCGCTGAAGAGTGCCCCCGTTTTACCTACTCTACATGATACCCTGAAAGGCACCAATAGGATGTGTTTGCGAATGGGGAGATTTTAAACACTGTCATGGTAAATAATTTTTAACTGAATAGCATATGAAATAAGGGGGTTTAATAGGATTACCTTCAGTACAAATTGACTCAGCATTCATGGCGGTATTTAATTTCTAGTTAGCATTCTATCTATCCTGCCCCACCCTCCCTATAGTCCTAACGTCAGCCCAGAATGGAACCTGTTTTTTGTCCATAGAATCCAATCAGCCGTGACGAAGACCTTACGAGGTATCCCGGAAGACGCCTTCCATGGCGCGTACCGCTCACGGCAGAGTCGCTGGAAAAATAAGTAGAGGACAGTTCTTTGAAGAATGTTAAGTGTTTGTGCAAATCTGTTCAGTGAATTACTGGAAAAAAAGAACTGTACTACTTTTGGAACGCACCCTGAATAGAGTAATAATGTATGAGATAAATCAAATAACATGAAAAATGGAAATAAAATGTGGAATATTTTTGAAGAATCTTACGGCATCAGGTTATCGCAATTTAACATATTTTTCAACACAAGTTACTATATTTTTTTCTTATTTGTAACCTCCGTAATTCCTTGTATAAACAATCTTCCATTTAATTGCTTAGCCGAACCGATCTGAAATTTACCAGCTGGAAGGTCAATTTTGGCCAGAACTCTGAACGGTCAATTCCAATCCTAAAAAAATAGAAAATCAGTGGTATTTGAGGATCTTATTTTGATTCAACAGTGCAAAACTGGTGCTTAATATCGTCATTAAATGATGGAGAAGGGAGTAACAGATTAAATAGGGGTGAATACCATTCGGTGGTTAGAAAAGGGGTTTGGGGTACGCGTGATGACAATAGTGAACTGAAATCACTCATAGAAAGAAGTATAAATTACAACCAATATGATAATACTTGTTTCAAGAACTTTGAGAAGGCGTTTGACGAATGGAATTTAGGAGAGTGACTGAACGAAGTTTAGGATGTCGGAGTGGACTGGTCGGGAAGTTAAATCCGTCTGAGACTGCATTGGTGCGTGTGGCGAATGGAGAGCGGGAATGTGGAATGTTAAGCAGGGAGTGAGGGAGGACTGTCCCGTAGCTCCCGCGCCTTTCAACGAATACGCGGAGGAGACGGTAAGAGGGACAAGAAACGGCTGGAGGATTCAACGAAAGTATTTTTTTAAGGTAATCTACCGGTTAAGGTAGGTTTCTTTTTTTTTTTGGATGGACACAACTACCAAACAAATATTTTATTACTCCTAACAAAACACAAAATCCATCATCCTACTCTATATCAGGTCCCTCTTCATCTCTGAGTACATGAAATCAGATTTCCAGATAATGAAACTTTACTTGACTTGGTAGCCATTTGTCAAGACCGCATTTCAAAGTCAATGTGACAAGTATGCGGTGAGAATCAATAATAAGAAAACGAAGCTAATGGACTTGAGAAATATGCAGGCTAAAGTAAACATTAAAACTGAAGGTTTAAATTTAATTAAAACTAAAATAAGACTAGGTAAAAAGTTTAAATACTTTGGCATTGTTTTTGAAAAATTTAAAAAGTGATGAGGGTATCAAAAGATGAATTTCGGTAACTCAAGAAAATTGTACAGGGAAGAGGGAGAAGGGATAGAGTCAAACTAAAACTTTTAATTCTACCTATAAAATAAACTTTAGAAAATTTGGAATTACCAAGTTTTATTTAGACGTTATTCGTCGTGGAGCAATTCCACAATGATAAGCCCGAAAAGATTAATCATCGGAGGGAGAATATTTGAATAAAAGGTTAGCGAAAACTTTGATTCGAATCGTAGTTTTTTACACCGGAATATTTTCTCATTCAGACAATAGGATTAAAGTAGATCGGAAGCTAATGTGTACTTGGGAACGAAATAGAGAAGAACATGCTCTCTCGGCGGCTATTATTCTCTCAGTGGCGCCAGATATTTCAACAGAAAGCATACAATTGGCCGGATGTTCTGGAAGGGACTGGTGGAGTCCCAACGCTTCCCTTCTTAGCTTCCATTGCCCCATGAACGCCGTGTCCTCCAAACCTCATTTATACGTATACATTTTCCTTCAGTCCATCTAATCTGTTGTGCTCCACCATTTTCCTCAAAATTTTCCTCTCCCAGTTTTCATTCACGTTATCCTAACTCTACTGACTGAGTCGTTCTTTTCCTTTAGTTCATACCCTTCTCAATTAGCGTGCATAACTCTTCCAATTCATAGTACCAGTATTATTTTTCATTTTACTTCTCTCCACCTTCTTCTTTAGAAAAATATTGTCCATTTTTATACAGCTACAAGTAAATTATAAATATGTTGCATTTAGATTTAATTTTGTGATAATAATTTCAAAGTCAGAATTTTAAAATGAGTGCTATAATAAGTTCAGGACTGCTGCGGTTTGATTTTCACTAATATTTGATGCGTGTTTATTTGTTACACCTTTCGCCCACCAAAGGAATTTTCAGTTTTCCCGCATGAATATGAGGTATAGTAATTGTAAAAGTAAAGTCATAGTAATTGTGGCTCAGATCCATGGCAATATTTATTACAGAGCACGTATTATTCCATTATGATGATCAGTGCTATTCAATACTGATAGCAATTAAAAAATTTAAATTTTTTTTATTTTTTTTAAATATACCAGTCTTCTCATCAATTGCAAAATATTTTTGATAACATAATAAGTGAATAATTTTTCCCAGCCTAAAGAATCGTTTTTCATAACAATGAACTCTCTTGAAGGAGATATTTCCGTGCTCTCAAT
This sequence comes from Hetaerina americana, assembly GCF_022747635.1. Classification (NCBI taxonomy): domain Eukaryota; kingdom Metazoa; phylum Arthropoda; class Insecta; order Odonata; family Calopterygidae; genus Hetaerina; species Hetaerina americana. The sequence continues at coordinate 2,664,987 of NW_027286292.1, read as the reverse complement.
TGTTGACTTGAATCAAACTTTTTACGATTTTATAGGATTGACCGTATTTAATGAAAATGAACTACGTTCCAGGAGGCATAGCATCAGTTTTTTGTGGCCATTCATTGGTGACTGCTACTTCCTGTGAGAGCCTTGCTCCCTGTACAGTTTGTGGAGAGGGTGAGAGAGTGATGGCTAGTGTGGGTGGGCGGATGGGTGGGTGAAAGGAGAAGGCCGGGCGGGGTGCTATCGTTTGTGTAGCAGGTGTCGAGGGCGTCTGTTTGCAAGAGTGAGGTCTTCGTGGCAATCCCATTCCTGCCGGGCACCCTCTCACTCACCCTTCCGGCAACACCCTCACTCTCCCGTACACCTTCCCCCTCCCCGTCCGAAATGCAGCCCACCCACAAATCCTCTGGGTAGAGGGACATTGTCCACAGACATTCTGCCCTCTTTGTTCACCAGATAGCAGCTCATTGGAATGCGAAGGAAAATATGCAGGTGGGTGACGCCCACCGGGATATCGAGTTGAAGGTCAAAGAGATGGTCATGGGAAGGGGCCCACACACTCGTGTCGCTTGGTTGTTTTCAACGGCATCTCGGTTGCTGAAGTTTCCTTTATAGGACATGCAGCTTTGAAATTATTATGTGTCACAGGAATCACGTATTTTACTAAGTTGGCATGGGCATTTTAGTAGCGTGGAAAATATGATGGACTAGCATTTAACTCTGGTATTGCAAAACCTTATCGAGATGGAGACTAGAAGTCTCAGTCTTTAATTTTAGCTAGGAGATGTATTTGTATGGAGGTTTCTCCGGCGAATTACGCTGTTGTGTCGTCCAATGTGCTTTATGAAAGCAGTCCTAGTCAAACTGGGCCTAATGGGATGCGATGAATCGCCGGATATAAGGGCTGCTCAGTGGTTCTCCTCATTTGTTATCTGTCACGTAAGATCGGATGCAATTTTCGGCGCTCTTAACTGGGTTTACGATCATCCGAGTAACTCTTCTGGTAATATTAACATTAAAACTCATCCGAGTACCCTTTCGGTAACATTAACATCATCATCTTCGATCGGAAAATTGACTTTTTTCTGAATTTATTATGACATATCACCTGTCCTCCGTAAATACTAGCATTCATATTATTAATGCTTAATATAATATGTTCGATTCTCTGTCATTTTCTGCATTCCTTCCAATTCTACAGTTTTATTAAAAATTTAGAGCTATTTTTTTAATGGTGTACATTTATTATCTTGGAGGTGGAAGAGCATGCCCCAACATACACGTAGGTAAAAAAATCTTTACTAGGCATTCAATGAATATTTGATAATATATCGAACGTTATTCGGGAAAGTCGTTCTGACATCTTCAACTTTTGAAAGCTAAAATATTAACATCTTTTTGTCGACGAAACTGTTGCAGCAAAGTTGGTTTGATTATATGCTGATTTAAATCGCCAGTAGGAGAAGTTTCTTTATATGCTACTCTTGAGTGTCAAAAGATCCATGTTTTTCATTTAAAATTATTTAAACCTTACCCTATTTCTCAAGTTTTTTCAAGCACCAATCTTTGGGTATTAATACACATTACTATGCTATTCTTTCGGATATGGTATGGCACTTTTTTTTATTTTCAGTGATCACTCAATTACGAGCATTGAGTATTTTCGTTTGCACATTCACGATTTTTGCATGCTATTATTTTTATGAAATCATATTTTTCCCTAAGTAAATGCTTTGGCAAATACTTTGAAGATAGAAGCTGTGAATCTCATAATGTAATAACAATTTCATCGTGAATCTCCTTGAAAAACCTTCCTAGCTCCTCTGCAACAGCATACTTTTACGTCTGGCCTCCGAAACAGTGAGGGCGCATTTTTATTGCTAATCTTTTCAAGTGAACCAAAAAGAGAACTGATTTTCTACAGATTTTCCATGTTCCACTTTCTGATGAGGTAACTCACGAAACACCGTAGTATCCATGATGTTTCGTTGTCGACCTCCAATAAATTATTTCATGGAATCTGTGGCAAATTTTTGGCGAAATCTATAAAATTCAGGGGATTTAATTGTTGAATTTTGCTCGCCACCTTGAATAGCAAACAGTCCACCCTGCAGTGCGAAAACAAAAGTGTATGAACTTGTGTCCAACTAATCCTTCAGCAGATTTAGACAACCTTGTTGGAACTCATACTACAGTTCATAGGTTTTTTATCCTATTCAGAAATGTGAATTCTCTCGCAGTCTCAACAACAGTCTTCATCAGGCCAACGTGAGGCGTGTTTTAGTGAGCTCACGCCAAAATTTGACCATCCAAACTCCTCAAATGACCTGTGTCTACCTTCAACGTTTCGTTACTTCCAAGAACGATCAAACGATAAAAGAGTGAGTTCCCTTACCTTCGTAAATGAGGTGGCCCATCTTCTCCGATTAAAAGGTCATCATTCCGGCGATATATTTATCAATAAGTGATAGAGAAAGACGGAATATAGTAACCATAAGCACAAGGAACGCAAAAGGGAGGCCAAAGAGGCGTTTTCAGAGTTTTGAATGTGGAACGAGGAGCGGAATCGTGGGGATACTTTGGACAGAAACAATTATGCTGTCTTTCTTCCAAATTTCAAGAATTGCTTTTATCAAGGTAAGATATTATACAGATGGGGGGGGGCGTGGGCTATCAACGGAAGAATGCAATTTCTAAGTACTCTAATAATGGTGCCTTAACTGTTCTTTCTCCTACCCTCACTTCCTTGCATACACATTATTTTATTTAGAAGCGTTTAATTAAGCAAATTAACTAAGTGAATTGGCACAACAAATTGGCCTAAATATGTATTTAAAATTTTGTATTAACCACCTCTGTATCCGTTGCCACGCAGCTCCCCGGTGGCTTGCAGGGCATCATATAGATGTAGATATCGCATCACCAATCCTTCCTCTAGTCACTGTTTATTGTGTATACCTCGCCACAGTAACACAATCTCAGAATTGAGAAAAAAGTCAAATATCAAAATATCAGTTATATACCCCTCCAATTATGTATCAATTAGTAAATATCCCTCCTCGATTAAGGTTCATTATCCAGGCGTTTGACCCAAAATGTTCTGTGCTTTGCTTTAGTACTATGATGTACATTTCCTCATGGCATAGGGCCAAGGAAGCCCTCGTACCATGATGATAAGTACACGCTTTTTCACATCATGCATGGATTTTCATAATTTTATTTTACGTCGTGTATTGCAAAGCCTTAAATAAGCATTCTAATTTTATTTCAATAATTTCAAGCAATATTTACAAAACTCATATACACTAAAAGGCTCTAAGATTGCCCAACGGTAGCGAGTCCGACAACGAAGCCAAAGATTGCAGATGTTAACCTGCATCTGCACAATGCCCCGTGAGCCGCCGCAAAGACGTGAGGGGATCTCAGGTCACCAACTATGCTTGCACAATCGCAATCATGTTACCTCTACACAAATATTAGTTCGATCGTGCACTAGAAAGTTTTAATCACACAAAACAAAGTACTTATATCCAATAAAATTCAATCACAGGATACGTATATTCTAATCATACAGTAGAACTGTTAAAAAGATGGGTCTAGTAAATAAAAAGAATAACATGCAGGGGAAACGTACAATACATCGCCAAATACCAAAGACTACCAATTATAATTATATCAAACGTGATTGCTGTCATATCTATTTTAACCTCTAATGGTTCAAGGAAAAAACGACACTTGGGAGTTATTCGTTTTACCTGATTTTATGTTGGCTAATTTATCAATCATTTTATGTAGATCGGGGCTTGTAAGATTTTCATAAGGTCCTCAGATAAGTAACCTGTCTCAAATTGACGCAGTAAATTTAACCTGTATTTAAGTGTATGGTCAACTAGTGGCTCCCATTAATTTTTCCAATAGTGTCGTGGCACCTCTACCTTGTTCATAACAACTTTTCAAAAACCTAGCTGCTCTACGTTACACTCGATCTAGTTCCAAAATTTAGTCTATGTCCTGAGGGTTCCATAAAATTACAGCATATTCAAGGTGGGGTCTAAGTAACATGAAGTAACAAAGCTTCTTGACCCTTTCATTACGATTCCCAAGTATTCCTTCAATTAATCCTTACTTCTTATTAGCTATTTAGCAAATTTCACGAATGTGCTTTCCCCAGGGCATATATATAGTAGTAATCGCTATACCCAAGTATTTTAGCTCTACTAATTCCATTACTTATTCCAACACTGTTTCTTCATATGATAACCGCATCTTCGTTAATTTTCAATTGTATATTTCCCCAATACGGTCGCTCCATAAACCTCTTCATGGAAATCTCATTCGAGGAGGCCCCATTTCATTTCCTTTATATCATTTATGCCTTATAATTTCTAATTTTCCTCCTTCTCTAATCAGCTAATCTTGATCATTATTGGCCACATTCTAGTTGGCGCTTTCGAAATATTCTCCATTTCAGGCGGCCTTTGCCGTAGAAGTGATAAGAAAAATCCTAAGATGCATATCCTTATAGCAGCTTTGCGAGTTGCGAGAAAACTAAGGCGCAGAGAAAGGCCGTCGTCGGCTGTTGACTGTATTGAAGTGGAGTGAAACGGAACGGGGAGCAGATGAGGGACAATATGAAAGGTTAAAACGGTAACTTATCAAAAATTAAGTTTTCAGTCGAGAATTCTAAATTCCTACAGCGTGGTTTCACGTTGCGTTGCTCTTCATAAGTATTCCCACAATATTTCTAGAGCATTCCCCCACGTTTAACTTGAATGAACTATGTTCAAGTTACAAATTATGAACTGCAAATCGGTGACTGTAATTATATTGTCGGCATTTCCCCCTATTTAAATACGGGGATACAGTAGAACTGTTAAAAATATTTGCGTTAACTCTTACGCAACAAATGACAGTATGAGGAGTAATATCGATCCTCGATTGTTTTCTTCTTTAAAGTCAGCAATGGCACTTTGCGTCGGTAGAGACGTATGGGCATCAAAGGCGTCTGTTTCGGTCCCGTTTAACGCGGTTAGAGCCATAAAGGGACTGATTCCCCAGACGTTTCTCCTCTCTTGGAATCTCAAAAAAAAACCTTCGTCGGGGACGTAGTACATTCTACCAACTTTATTACTCTGTCCATCCTCCCGAACTTGACGTTATATTGTCGCTAATAATTGCAGGTAGTGACTCTCCGTTCGTTTAATGGGAGATTTAGCTTCGACTTGCTCCGATATGGTATTCTTTTTGATCAGTGAGGAAACAAACTAAAGGAATGTGACAAGCCGGGTCTTCTTCCGTTTTTTTTAATGGCTAGTGATGGATTTTTAGTGTAGCAAGGGATCAGGTGGGTCCACGTGGGTGCCTGAAATGATCCGGTCGTAGGCGACTGGCGCTATTGAGTGGGGGGTGGGCGGAGGGGAGCTAGAACGGGATCAGGTGGGTGAGAGGGTCGACTTCCAAAGGAAGGAGTAGTAGGCGGGAGGGAGTGGGAGAGGAAAAGTGGCTTTGCTGGGCAGTTGGTAGGAGGGGATATGGAATGTGGCCCGGGGGAGTAGAGTAGGCAATGAGGGCACAGACCCCTAAGGTTGATTGAGGTTTGGATGAAGATCAGGTGGTCTAGAGGAAGCAATGTAAAAGATTAAGAAAAATCGATGGTGATGTGGTAATGGGAAACATGGTGTTGACGATTTATCCTTGTCCTTGAAATGGAAAAAGGTTAAAGAGAATAAATATAAACAAATGAAAAATTAATAAAGATTAATAAATGCTTCTTTTGATTCTTCATCTACCTCGTACTTGGGTATTACCCTTAGACCAATAATCAATAATGATAAAGTGCTATCTCTATTTCTTTCCCCACGATTATTTCGCCAAAGGTTTCCATTCTTCTCTTCATGCAGGAATTCTCTGATACCAATTTACAGCATACGCTCTTTATTAACGTTTTCCCCTATAATATTTCTTAAGTACAAGACTGATACGTCTTCCCTTACTGTATGCCCTTTATTGTGTTTCCTATTGCATCCCCAGAAGGCCTCCTTATACGTCGCCCAATAAAGCCTCTCCCTTTGCTCTCTTTCTCCTTTGTGTTTCACGACGCCCCTGTCCTATGACATGTCTTCATTTAGTGATCGACAAAATATTTGTGCATCGTGCAATTGAACAAATTCTTCAAAACATTATTTTCGTCCTTGTCGTTCGTATCTAATATTCGTAATCCTCCGAATGTGAGTAAGCGGTCGTCATAGTAAATTAAACAATGATAATGGGCGTGGTTAAAGACGGGAAGTCAATAGAACTTATTAAAAGCATACAATGGTCAAAGAAAACCAGGATAAAATTATCTACTTCACAAGACAGAGGAGCATAGCGGTTAGGAATGGTATTCCATTAATGCACGTGCTTTTTAACGCAGGAAATACGAGTAATATCGGCATAGAAGATATGGCGGTAGATATTGGAGTAGGCGAGTTTTTTGTGAAGATGTAAATAAAAGAATTATGAAAACATTGATATAGAGTGGCTTTAACAAAGTGTTGAATGACTCCCGAAACTATAATGTGAAGGAAACCATGTGACCTTAGCTCAGTGTCTATTGCGATATATATATGTATATATAAATATAAATATATATATATATATATATATATATATATATATATATATATATATATATATAGCTGGTGAAGTGTAGGTATTGCTGATGGTGGGTGGCTGTGATATGTTCTGAAGTGGTGAATTTGTTATTGTGAAGTGACATGCCTGTGTCAATAAACGTGACGATGGAGTTAGAAATGGAAGAAATGAATTGAAAAAGAATGTGAAGTGATGAAAATGAAAAAGAGCTGTCACCCTTTTCTCACCAAACGCTCGATTCCTAACTCTCTTTCTAACTTCGGACATCGGATTTGCAACACCGCAGCCACCCTCAACGAATACCTCCAATATCTACACCATGAACACCACAAACTTGGTTGCCCAGAAAAGCTCCTACAGAATAAAATCCATCGCTCCACCCGACCTCAGACACCACAGGAAAACAACCTCACAACTGGCGTAGGACTCTACCTTTGCACCACCTGTTTCCCCGGATCCCACAGGCAAAACTTTTCTTGCAGAACTGTTGCCTATTTTACACGACAATGACGCTACCTCATCCCTACTGCCCAAATGCCCCTTTAACATACAGGGTTCGTCCGGAAAATAAGTGTACTGACTACTGATTTTTTCCCGCCGCTCCAGGCGCGCCCAGCACCGCTCTGACGGGCTGCGATTGGAGGGGGGTATGTTGGCAAGCGACGCTGAAAAAGGCAGTCGGCTCTGAGCTGTGGTGTAGTGAGGAGCTCTGTTAACGCGAACCTCCACGCTCGACCCACGTCACGGAACGCGATGCCGAAGCAGCGTTATTCCATCAAATTTGCGGTAAAGATTGGGAAATCGTCTACCGAAACTGTCGGTATGATTAACCAGGCTTACGGGGAGTCAGCCATGTCCAGAAACATGATCTTTCGGTGGCACAAGATGTTCGTGGAGGGCAGAGAAGACGTCGACGACGAGTCTTCGAGAGGTTCCCGATGATGCCTTCACGGGAGCGTTCCAGGAATGGGAACGCCGCTGGAACAAGTGTATCGACTCACAAGGGTCCTATTTTGAGGAATATTAGCTTAAGATATGTAAAAGTGTAATAATTTCTTTTTCCTGAGCTTAGTACACTTATTTTCCGGACGAACCCTGTACAGACGATCGGCAAATCTTAAAAACCTTCTGAGATTTTTTAACTAACACTAACCCTTTTGGCACCCCCCGTGACAAATTTCCTCATATTTTCCCCTTGCAACCGCCCCCGATGTAAAACATATTTGCTTATCTCATCTGCTCCATTCTTCCAACACCTCCTAATTGCCCCCTCACAACGCCTCTCGAAAAACCTTATCTATATTTTGTAATGCAAGCAATGCACTGCATTACCCCTTATCCATTCGAATGAACAATCATCGCTACTCTCTTCTCTTCATATTCCTTTGAACGCAAATTTCCACAGCCATTCCTTCGACCAGTGTTTCTTCCTAACAATCCTAAAATCCTTACTCGATTCAGCCACAAATGTAGAAGTGAGAAGCGAATCCGCATTTATGCTGGATTTCCGACCCTCCGAAATTCCCACCCTTAACCGCCATCTTTATATCCTCTCCAAGCATATCATGCACCTTCCCCCACAGGCCACATAGTCCCATTCCGAGACCTTCCAGTTTGCCCGGAAGAAGGCCTCAGAGAAGGCCGAAAGCTCAAACAATCTAAAATAAAGGTGTCCTTTTACGTGTGATCTATTTTATTATGTGTTCTATTGTGCCAAATTTTATATGTTTTATAGCTTTCGGGGGTAGTTCTACATCATACACACACACATATATTATATATATATATATATATATATATATATATATATATATATATATATATATATACTCATATGTACAGAAACAGATATAAGGAAAAGGGATAGGAACACACATAAAGGACGAACACAATAGAGGTGGGGAAGGCGGAATCGAACGGATCAAGGAAATATTTTTACTCTTGTGATCCGTTCGATTCCGCCTTCCCCACCTCTATTGTGTTCGTCCTTTATGTGTGTTCCTATCCCTTTTCCTTATATCTGTTTCTGTACATATGAGTATTTATTCGCCGTTTGGCGGGATTTCGTGTTTGAATGTGTATATATATATATATATATATATATATATATATATATATATATATATATATATATATATATATATATATATATAATCTACCGGTTAAGTTAGGTTTTTGGATGGACACAACTACCAAATTAATATTTTATTACTCCTAACAAAACACAAAATCCGGAATCCTACTCTACATCAGGACCCTCTTCGTCTTTGAGTACTTCCTTCCTCCCTTCATCCCGTCCAACATCCCTATCCTGTACCTTCCTTTCCTCGTTTGCCTATCATTCTCAACTCTATTACAGTCTTCAACATCCAACTACCGGTCAATATCCCCTTCATCCAGTTTTCCTGCCTCCATAGGATTTCTCCCAACAAACCCCTCTCTTCGCCCACCATACCAAGAACTTCTTCATTTGTTTTCTTCTCTGTCCATTTCACCTTCTCCATTCTTCTCCACACCCACATTTCAAAAGCCTCCAGTCTACGTCTATCCTCCTACTTCAATGACCACGTTTCCGCGCTGTACACAACTTCGCTCCACAACAAAGTTTGAGTCTTTTCTTAATATCTTTACTCAAGGCCCCTGTCATCAACTCCCTCCTCCTTGTGAAAGCCTCTTTGCCTGGCGCAATTCTTCTCCTTACGTCCCTAGTACTTTGACCGTGTTGGTCCAAAAAACTTCCAAGATACGTGAACTGTTCTACCTGCTCTATTTTTTGCCCTCCTATTTTAATGTTTAGCTTAGCCTCTTTCTTTCTAGAAAATCGCATAACCTTTGTTTTAATAATATTGATTCTCATCCCATACCTGTCGCACTGAATTTTCAATTCACTCAACAATGCTTGCAACCCCGTGGCTGACTGACAAACTAAAGCTTGGTCATTAGCGAACCTAACCGATTTTACGGATTCCCCGCCCACTTTCATTCCTACCTCGAGTTCCTCCCATGCCGTGTTTATCATCTCCTCTCCAAAAAGGTGAACAGCAACGGTGATAATGGGCAATCCTTCCTTACACCTCTTCCCAACACTGACCATCCAAACTGCCTGTTCCCCACTCGCACCTGAGCAGTCTGAGACATGTACAAATTACGTATTAGCCTCCTTTCCCTCAAATCTATTCCTATTTTCTGCAATATACTGATTTTTTTCCAAATTCACTCTATCAAACGCTTTTTCGGAATCTACGAAACAGGCAAATACCTCCTGGTTGTGTTCTATATTCCTCTCGATTAATAATCTCATTACTGCAATGGCATCACGCGTACCTCTCCCCTTCCTAAACCCAAACTGGTCATCCCCCAAGTAATCATTTTCCCTACTCTCTATCCTTATGTTAATGATCCTGAGAACAACTTAAGCTGCGTGGGATATCAAACTTATCTTCCTGTAGTCCTCACATGATGTAGTCTTTACCTTTTTCGGAATAAGAACTGACACTGATCTCACAAAGTCTTCCAGCCAGATTCCATCCTCATAAATACTACGAATCAGCCCATATAGCCTATTCCTCCCACATTTTCCTAAACATTTCAGTAGTTCCGCAGGAATGTTATCCTCCCCCACGGCCTTATTTAGTTTCATCTCCCTTAATGCCCTTTCTATCTCATCATCAAGTATGCCTGGACCTAAGCCAGCTTCCTCTAAGTCATGTTCCTTTTCTATGTCTAACTTTGTTGGTCTAAGTTCCTTACTATACAGTCCTTCATGTATTCCTTTCATCTCTCTTGGATCTTTCCTGTTTCAACTATTATCTTACCCGCCTTATCTCTAACTGTTAGCATAGATCTTCCTTTCTTACTTCCCGATAACGATTTAACTTTGGTGTACAGCGCACCGATTTCACCCTTCCTCTGCAGACTTTCCATATCCTCGCACTGCGTCTTCCCCCATGCTTCTTTTGCTTTATTTTTTCCCGCCTCAATTTATTGTTTAATTCTTTGTACTTCATTTTGCCTAACTCTGTATTTACATTCTTCCATTTTCTCCGCTCATCCATCTTTGTAATCATCTTATTCGTGATCCATGGTTCCCTAGTCCTTTTTACGTTAACGGTTCCAATAGTGTCTTTTGCGGCTTTTGTTAACCCTTTTTGATAATAAATATATGTATATATGTATATATGTATATATATATATATATATATATATATCTTCGAAATCAAAAAGTCAAAACCAAATATGTGAGTCAATTTATTTATGCATTTATTTATTTATTGTTAAATAATAAGTATGTATAAAGGAATAATGTTAAATGAGTAAAGGAGGAGAAAAATAATTCGGGCTTTCAACGGAGTAAATAGTTGTCATGATTAATATTTGGAGTTGTTTGGGTCTCTAGTGTAATTTTTAGCGATATTAAGAACTGCATTTTCCGAATAAATACACGGTATTGTGTAATAGTTTCTCTGAGTTCATCAGAGACAACTGCACAGAAAGAAACTGATAATGGTATTATTTTTCTTTTCAAAGTAAAATCTTCTGAATTCGTATTTTCCACGTGAATATTGGGAAATAATTAGTTCATTCGATTAATAAGGTAAATGAATGCGTAGCATTAAGCCGTACTAAACAATAAGTTATTCAGAAAATACATGCACATGACGGCAACAAACCCGTTCCTGAGGCGGTATTCAAATTCAAATTCTTCATTTTGCAAGAACATTATCTCTTACTCAAGTATTAATTCAACCCAGTCAATATTAACATTGTAACCATAAAAATGGGCGATATTTAGATAATTCCACTAGTAGGCGTATCTTTTTTCTGAAAAATAAAAAAATTCTTTTTTTTCTCGTTTTCTGGTGTGCCTCATTTATTTTCCAGTAATTTACCTTGGTTTTCAGTAATATTTATCAAACTCCAAGCACTAACTATTTCTTCGCTAGTGAATACTTGAGCAAAATTGTGGTAATGTCATTGACCTGCAAGTAGAAGTGACATGTCAAAGATTTTGTTCCAGAGAACGTACTAGGTCCAGGGTTTTGAAAAATATCATAATCCAAGGGAAATAATGCGATCTCCCAAACACTTTAAACGCCATACCATTCACTACTGCTTCAAAGCGATTAGCAGGCTATTTGTGCAGGGTTTTAACCTCGTTTTGTTTACTTTTTGACTCTTTTTTTGGGCAATGGCGGCATTTTATACTTTACACATCCATTCTAATGATGGCCATTATTCAAAATTTCCGGAGTTACGCGAACACGTGTTGAGAACCAGAAAACTCCGGGTGTATATTTCTGTTGATTGGTAGAAATGATATGATAGGTAGGTTTGAACTATTTAGGCCTATTTCTATGTACATTTTCCCATTCTCACCCAATAAAACATTCTTAATTTTTAATAAGATATATATTCATAAAGAGAATAACGAATTTCTAGTTAAGAGTAAGATAAATGTCATTCAGTTATTAGAAAGTGGTTGGTAGAATAATATTTAATTGAGACTACTGTTTGCTTTAATATCCAGTCCATTTTCTCTAATGACTGTTGCTACCGCTGGAAATACTAGTTTTTATACGATTAAATGTATATTATTTTTGGAATTTGAAATACAATGATAGACCAAATTCTTCCCTTCCTTACTCCGCCACCCTAACCTAATATAAGCTACGAGGGTGTTTCAATAAGTACCCGTGTTAGAAATGAATAACCCATTTTTTCAAAAACATTTTTTTATTTTTCAACATAGTCCTCATTTAGAAAGATACACTTCTCCCAACGTTCCGGCCATTTTTTAACCCCTCCAAAAATAGGATTTGTTGAATTCTCCAAAATACGCCTCTGTCTCGGCGATAACTTCCTCGTTTGATCTACATTTTTTTCCCGCGAGCCATTTCTACATGTTAGGGAAAAGAAAAAGTCGCAGGGAGCCAGATCGGGTGAATACGGGGGGTGCGGCAGCAATTCATAACGTAATTCATGCAGTTTTCGGCGACAACTCCTCATCAGCTTGTTGCCCACCGTGAGCAATCGCGGCACTCATCGGGCCGACAATTTTTTCATCGCCAACTTATCATGTAAAATATTAATTGCCGTTCCGGTCGAGACACACACGGCCTCTGCTACTTCGCGCACTTTCGTTCGTCGATCAGCGAGAATCAGGGCGCGGACGTTTTGAATGATTTCCTCGGTAACCACGTCTGCCGGTCGCTCCTCATCATAAACAGATGTTGGTTCACGTTTGAATTCGTTGAAACAATATCTAACTGTGGTCGTAGATTGCGAAGTGTCCCCATAAACAGCATCCAACTTTGCTTTTATCTCCTCGCATTTCTTCCCATCCAAAAACAAAAAGCGAATTACCCAACGATACTGCTCCTTTTCCATCTTGGCGAAAATCACGAAACACGTCTTACTCGAATGGCTGCCAAATCCAAACTAAACTAACCTTTAAATCAGTCTGAAATTTGTTTGACCGTCGTTTGACAGATGGCAGCACACGATGATAACATAAAATTCCCTCAGGAACGCCCTTTGTCGTCAAACACGGGTACTTATTGAACCTCCCTCGTATTTTCTTTCAGATGAGTTGCTTCGCACGACTTGAAGCTATCCCTAAAAAACGGATTTTTTACTAATTCATTTTAAACAGAGTATGTATAAAAATCCACCCTGGTGGGAGGATTCGGGAAGGTCCTTAAGGGTACGCATGCAAGCTTCTTTGACGGCACCTAGTGTCCCTTGGTGGTGTCCTTTCAGGGAGAATTTCACTTTTGAGAATAAGAAATAGTTTGCTGGTGAAAAGTCGAGCCGCATGAGGGTTGGGGAATCGTCACGATACCATTTTTTTCAGATAGTCGTCAGATAGTTACCTTGGAACAGGTGTGGCCGTGATGCAATTCACAATATCCGGCGATGGCTGGTCTCAACCTGATGACCCTTCTCCTCAGTCATTTTAGCACTTCTAGGTAAAAAGGACCATGCCTGGTTGGACCATTGCCTGCCCCTAAGGTACGAATTCGTGGTGGACAACCCACTTAGCGTCGAAGAAAACGATGAGCATGCTTTCACTCGAAATTAGCTCATTCGAGCCTTTTTTGGACGAGTCGATGCAGCAGTGCGCCATTCGGAATTTCGCCGATTTGTTTCCCGGTCGTATTTGTATATTAAACTTTTGTCTTTCATGATAACGTTGCCCAAAATGTTGGGGCCTTCTTCAACGCGTACCAAAAGGTTTTCGCAAGCAGACACCCGACTCTGCTTGAAACCTTCGGGACCAGTTTAGCGTAGAACTTTCGCATCGCCAAAATTTAGGTGATAATGGTGTACCCTGTCATTTTATGTAAATGCTGGTTTCCTTGCATATTCTGTCATTGATTCTCATAAAATTAAATGGGATTCTATGACGCCAGTGGCAGTTATGGATGGCGTACATCGCATAAGCTAACCCCATAATGGAAACAGACGTAGTAATATTCTGAGGTGTGAGAGGTGAGCACGGAAAGAAACATGAATTATTAAATGAAAAACTACCACAGCAATGAGTACTCAATACGAATGTGAAAAGGTTGAAATGGAATCAGCAAGAAAGGGACACGGTATACAACGTGTGATCAAAAAAAGACCGGACTGATTTTATTCTGCGCAAAACGTCCGACAGATCGAAATGAGACACAGTGCGCCATCTAGCGACACATCTGGCGACTAAAACGAGGGGTGTTGTGTTTATTTACGTCGAGTCGTTACGCAGCAGCAGCGGTCTTAACCTGGTCGTCGTCGCGTGCAACGGCAGCAATGAAGGCGATAGAGAAACAGCGTGAAATTTTGTTTCAAACTTGGAAAAACTGGTGCGGAGACATTTGGAATGATTCAGCAAGCCTTTTTTAATGAAGCTATGAGTCGAAGCCAGTGTTTTGATTGGTACAGTCGTTTTTAATCGGGCAGAACCTCGGCAGATGAAGATTCGCGAACGGGGCGGCCTTCAACTTTGACAGACCCCAGCCATGCCAATTTGGTGCAGGCCAATCGCCGTTTAACTGTTAGGGAGATAGTCGAGGAAGTGAACGTTGGTTCTGGATCCTATCAGACAATTTTGACAGATATTTTGAGCATGACGCGCGTCGCATCAAAATTCGTCCTGCGGGTGTTGACTGATGAACAGAGACAAAAACGTGTGGACATTTTTCAGGAACTCCTGGATCGAGCCAATCCCGACCCAGAGTTTCTTAAAACCTTCTTTCTGTTTCCAAAGTTAAAATCAACATTGAAAGGGTGCCGATTCGACTCTATTGCTGACATAAAAACTAATTGTACGGCGGAACTGAAGAGGATCCCTAAGGCGGCTTACCAGGCAGGCTTCGAGAGCTGGAAGAAACGTAGGCAAAGGTGTGTCGTCAGCCAAGGCTGGTACTTGGAGGGCGACAAGTTCGATTAAGCTGTATCCGTCGAAATAAGCAAGTTATAAAATCAGTCCTGTCTTTTTTTTATCACACCTTGTACGTATTAGTCAACCAGCAATGAGTAAGCTGTGCTGAAGTGATTTTGAAATTAAATATTATTGATTGATTACGCTCTTTTGATTATTTGGGTGTGTGGATTAAACACTATATATCTATCGTTGAGTCCTCTGCAAAAGTTATGGACGGTCGGTAGGAAAATAATGTTTTCAAATCATGCAAGAATGGATGCAAAAAATGTGAAAGACGCCAAGGGAATAATAAAAATGACTGAAACAGAATAAATTCAGTGAGATTAATAAGTGCATAAGAAGTAGTTTTGGGAATAGAGGGAAAAGGTGAAGAAAGGTGAGAACAAAAGAATTATCGCGAATAATGATAAAATGTATAATATTTTCTAATGTGGATTTGAAGTTAAATCATATTAAAGAGAACATTTTGAGTTATTTTTAGATGAAAGAAGACAATTGGCTTTTCCGTATAAAGTACGTAGCTTTAATACGGCCTAGATTTCGTTACAGCGTAACATCTTCAGGTCCTGAAGATGTTACGCTATAACGAAGTCTAGGTCGTATTAAAACTATTTCGTTTTAAATATTTTAGTGTGAAAACTATTTTAAGTTAAACAGCCAAATTATGCATGCGTTAGCTGGGGTCAGTAGGGAATGACGTTTCAATGGCTCCTCTGAAGTCCTTGAGATGCAAATCATTTTCTCGGTGCCTGCCAGCTTTCGTCGGCATAATGAAATTAGTGTTCATTCTGATTACCGAAGTTTAAGCCAAATGATGACACTGGGGCTTTTTGCTTTAGAGGTATAATCACTTTAAAATTCGGATAAAATTTCAAGCCATAGTTTCATTGGTACCTTTCATTGAAGTCAGACGAATGCCTTCGCCGGGCTTCTTTCCCTCCTTTTTTGCCACCTAAACCCGTACCTTTTCTTCAGGTTCCGAGACGTGCTGAGCACAAATGAATAACAGGATTAAACAGCATTGAAAAGTATGCCATAGAGCTTTAACCAGCGCGAATGATAAAATAGGCGCTTGCCAAACCATATACGTTGCAAATTTACAAAATATATTGTTCAATGGTTTGCTCTTCTTCCCGCTGCCAACAGTGAAACACCTGGCCAGTCACGAAGATTTTATGAGAGTCTTTTCTTAAGCTTTAACACATAAAGACGTTTTTCCGATCTTACTTAGTTTTGTAACTTAATTTGTGGCCAGGTGATATTTTCTCTTTTTTAAATACAACTAAAATACCCCTTGCTATACGAGTTCGTCTTTCACTGCGCTCTTGCTGCTTACAATAGTTAAAAGGTTGTAACTTCAAGGTATTTTTACGCACAAACCAGAAATGAAGATTATTTAATTCTTGAAAACAACCATCAAACACTCGAACATTAATTTTCATCTTGTAAATATACTCCAATGGGAGTTCTGGATACAAAAAAGACATCCGTAGCAGAGAAAATTGTATTAAGCTACCGCATATTTCTCTTTCTTAAGTGCCATCTCCTTAAAACTCCGTAGAGTTTGATCCTTACGCGTGTGCTTCAAATATTAATGCAATCAGTGAAGAATTCCAGTCACTCCCTTCAAGTCAATTGGGTTAAGCAGTTGATTTATTTGTTTCAGGCTTTCGTCATGTATTGCAGCTCATCAGACAGGCATCAGGCAGGCAGGCATATGCAGTCAGTGAAGTTGAATACTTATTTGAAAGGATACTCTATTCATAGACAAAAGAAATGAGCATGTTACAAAATCAGTGAACCATGCGTGTTTAGTACAACAAACAGCATTCTCGTTTTTTATTCATTTTCATATAAGCCTGCACACTCTTCACACGCATGTTATTTTCATTAAAAATGGCTAAAAATGATTCTTGGCATTTTTGAATAATTCATTATTATGCTTAGATGCTTATTTAAAATTAACTTATAAATGTCGGCAGAATGATTATTTATAATCATATATATTTCAATTAAATATTCCTACTGCATTCTCACTCCTCGCTTATAAAACCCCAGTTATAGCAGGCAAGGGACAACTTTCTTTGTTGGCAAGAGATGTTCACACCAGAGTGAACTTATAAACCTTGCATTTTCGAAGTATTCTTGAGGTTATTCAATTAAGTGAACTTGATTTCTCGAGCGTGACTTCAGTGATTGAGTGTTTATGGATAAATTAATATTCCATAGTAGATGTGTCAAAATTTTAGAGTGTAATTTTATTGTTTAACAACCATAGTCGGTGCACTCACAAGACTGCCATAAAATACTTTGACAAAAGTTGAATTTTAACTGTGCCTTGTCAAAGTAATACCTTGCAATCAATTCCCTCAATCGGTGTTTGTGTATTGAAAATAATACGGTTACCTATAAAAACAGCATAATATTTTTGTGAAAGTCCAATTTGCCGTCAATTAATTACAAAATCTGTTGCTTAGTGAAGCGAGATGAAGTGGGGAGCATTAACTAGTTACGTTTTTAATGAAACCTTTACAACCTTACAAACCTCTCATTTTCAGTGACATCAAATGACAAACAATCTGAGCGAGAACATAATAAAGCTCTTGAAACTCACAGCAGGGAGCTCCTCAACACTTTATTGCTTGGATGATAAAAAAACAAAATATTCTTTTCTGGTACAGGTTCCAAATAAATTGCAGTCGTTTTCTACCAATCTAAACGCACTATTACGGCAAGAATCCAGGGAGTTTTTTAAATACACTAAAGCCGAATTTTCAAAAATAACTGCTAGCGTTGTTAAACCGTGTAACGAGAAGGCATCCAAGGTTAAAATTGGCATGCCAAGGAAATTAACATCCCTCTTCTTTAAATTATTATTTCAGCACGGTCTTCAAATTAATAATTGAATTGTTTCATATAGCAGGTAAGGGCTGGGTTTATATTTGATTATGACATTTCACTCATCGGCGTGACATGTGAAATCTCATAATTGCTTCATCCATATCTGTTCAAAGAATGAAAAATTTTGATTTGATTGAAAAAATATGTGCACTGGGTTCATCGTAGAAAATCGAACACTCGGAAGAAGAAAGTTTTTGGTGGTCAGAGTGCTGGAAACAAAAATGAGGACAACTGACTTCCATGAGATAATGACTTATTTCATGCACGAGCAACCACTTTACTACGACTTTTCTACTAATTATGCGGGTGAGAGTTCATTCGTTTGGCGGATTCTCCCCAGGGTTTCCAACGGGTGAAGTTCCGCATTGCTCCCAAACTTGTAACGGATGGCTCGTCCATCATCTTCAAGGATTAGGGCAGGGATTCAGCCCTGAAGACGATGGACGAGCCGTCTGTTGAAACGTCAGCAGCAATATGGAACTTATCCCGGTGGAAACCCCTGGAAGAATTCACCATGAACATACGCTGGGATAGCATTAGATCTTTGTCCAGTCAACACTTAAGAATGAGGGAATACTTGGTTGAGAAAGACAATGAGTGTGGAAAGTTTAAGCAGCACATAACTGTTAAGATTACTAGATCATACATTATTGCAAACAAACTACATAAAACTGTACGCTAGCGAGAATTCTTGACCGCCTAATATCTCAGAACTTTTCTTTGAATATTTCTCTCTTAATATTGTTGCTAAAAATACCCTGTGGGTAGCGTAGCCGGTGATCGGTTGTTTGAATCCTTTTGAAATATATTTCAGCTTCAGAAGGCTACGGGTAGGAATGAATATATGAAAGAAATCAGAGGAGCTTCCATATGAATTCCTAATTAAATACCTTCCATTTCCTTTCGTTCCGGAAGTATCACTTACCCCGAGCACATCATTGATCACTAACAACCTTATCACCCGCCTCCTACCATAATTTATCAGCCATTGTAGGTCAATGCCATTATTCAATACAAAAAGTTTTTGTTTTCCATCGCGTGTCAAAATATTTTTTCTCCTTACATAGAACAAAAAACTAACCCTTAAATTAAGTTTCGCCCACTTGGAGTTACCTCCCAAGGAAATTCGGTTGGCTATCGTATTTTTATGATTTTTAATCGAACAGTGAACCATAGACTACTTTGTTATCGAGAATCTCATGCAAAACAAATTGATTAGCAGCCCATGGGAATGGTAAGTAGGTATGGCTTCCGAATACCTCTTATGAATTCTGAAATTATTAGCAGGTCCTGTCAGCCGAAATTCCATTCTTGGGGGAAACGGTCCCATTAATAAATCACAACATATTTTTATTCGACCATTTTAAAATCACGGCGGTCACATTACGCATGTATAAAGTGGATCGGACAACACAATTTGAAAAGGCCCAGGTTGAATTGATAATGAAACAACCTCAATGATATACGTTTAGCGCGATTACATTTTATAGCCTTTGTTGAATAGGTAGCCTACTGTCCAAACCAAATATTGGGCAAAAAGATTGCTCTAACCCCCTCCATTTCAGAATGAAGGCTCAATATCTTCTGCAGCAAAAATAAATACGCCTTGTCCGACAAAAGGGAAGCAAACGCCGAGCTTCACAATTAGCAGACGCCAGTTTCCGGAGAGATGCACCAAAATAATAAGTATCGGAGTCGGTGGTCTCTGAAGGATGAGTTAATATAAAAATTATCCAGAAATCAACGAGATGGAAACGTGAAAGAGGAAAGGCATGGCCAGGTGCCGGTAAGGGTGACTGCTCCCTTGTAATGCAAAAATGGTGATTTTGACACGCCTCCCCCTCGCATGCGATAGTTTTAGTAGTTTTAGAAGGATTTTTTTCCACTCAAGGCGATCGACTGCACCTCACCACGACTAGGGGAGTGTCTACTAACTTATGCTACTCTCATTTGTCTCGGCTCATAACATTCCCTCTCCAATCTGTGAACATCTTTAAGGATTGGAATGCGATCCTGGGATACTAGAACGGCCTCTCGCAACGGATTTCGGTAGATTTCTCTAGCAGATAACGCCACTTGAAGAATTCCATTCCAGCTTCCACCTCGTGAGAGAATGCTTTATGTGTCCGTTTGCCTTGGAAATCCTCTTCGGGAGTCTTCTGTCCCCACGATCCTCGCCTTTAAAACACTCTCCATGTCCGACGTACTTACGGACACCGGAGGGCGGAGAGCCGCCGTGGCGGCGGGCGACGGGTGGGGCGGGAGCGCAGGCGGGGGCGGTATATGAAGGAGAAGGGGAGCGGGAACGAGAGGACCACTTAAAATTCAGCCAAGCTCCCTCCCAAAGATGAGTGCGCCCTCCAGAGAGCGGCGTCGAAGCCCTCCCGTGGGAATCGGGGAGCACGTGTGTCGATCGGCTAAGCCCTCCCGTGCCATGCGATGATCCCTCCGACACTCCCCACCCCGACCCTTCCCCGCATCACGAACCCCCCAACCCAACTCACCCCACTACATCCACTCATCTCTCCCCTCGGACACCCCGGGTCGATTTGCTTCCTTTGGAGACCTACGTTAGGCTCCAAACCGGAGGCCGCCTATATCTCGTGGCCATCAGTGCCGATCCCCGCAAGGGAGAGGAGCAACTGCTTGGACACTTGGAACCCTGAAACACGTGTCACCATACCATTCTCTTCCCTTCCATTGGTAGGGGAGGTGATCCTGTCGCCCGCCGCCGCAGCCTCGACTGCCGACTCAACCCCTCCGGTATCGTGCTCATCCGCTCATCGCCTCCTCAGAGTCCATCTGATGAGTGGGTGGTGGTGGTTCCCATGTTCGTGATAGAGTAATATCGGGTGGGCATATCCTTCTAAAAGTGTGTTCATTATGAAGTACATCTGCACAGGCATCTACGCATCGCTGATGGCACCGTTACCGGGAGTTGGTCATGCCTTTTCTCTTTCGTGTTTCCGTCTCGATAATCCTCGCACGATTTTTATGCCTTATTCCTCTTCAAATTTCAGCGAAATTTCTGACATTCTTCGTTGAGGTCCTCCAGAAACTGGAATGAAGTAATTGTGACGTTCAGCGTGAGTTAAATACACGAGCAAAAGAGACCTTGCTAAGGTTTCAACGCCTTTCAAATGTGTATTGTAAGCAGGTCAAAACGCGAGTTTTCATACCCTTAGCTGAATTTCATTGACAAAGTAATGCATTTCTGTTGCCCCAAAATTCCTAATTTTTGCAATCAAAACTAAAAACATTATTTCCAATGAGGTTCAAGTATAAATAAAATGAAAATAAAGGATACATTAATTGAATAAATAAATGACGGATAAAAATTTTTAATAATCCTATAATACTCATGAGGGCGTGGTTCTCCAGATAATGGAGCGTTGAATGTTGGTAACGCCTCTGGCCTGATTCACCCAAGCTGTATTATTTTTCGGATATCAGATCTTCTTAGGAAACCGCAGGTGTCACAGGGAAAGAAACTGGCCACCTTATCTTGATGTGCGAATGTCACACGTCGCTGGGCTAAATGTTAGGTGGGCTCTACCCATACTTATCAAGCCAACCTTCGGGTTGAATACTGTGGCTTTGTATGAACCATAATAACTTAATAATGATATAGATAGGGAGAGTGAAGAGTACATCTCGAGTACATGACCGGAATAGTAAACTTACTTTGGTGTTTAGGTTCAGTCGATTTTTTTTGCTTTTATATGGCTTACATCTTTTGTGCAGAAGGATGCATTTAAGCCAAGCTCTCGGTTCGAATATTCACTACCCCATTTTTTTCATTCCATGTAATGACGCTCTTCACTTCAATGCTCTCAAGCTTCGCTTTCGCGATAATAGTTGGAGGGTGCCTTAGTTCCCTCAATAGCGAGATAGAGAAACATTGAAACAATTTAAAACGAACAATTGATTACAAGCAATAAAACAGCATGTCTCGCGGGATAGATAATTTTCCTGCATAACTATTCACGGATTAAGCACGAGAGTAGTTTTTATGGGGTCATATAGTATGAGGAACTTGGCTTGAAGATTTCGTTAGTTCAATATCAATTGCCATCCGTAAAAAGGGAAAAGCAGCCGCATGAGAAAATATGATATCGCACGCAGTTAAGATTAGGAGGGCACAAAATAATTGAGACGAAGACAAATGTTTGCATAAAGTAAGATCAATTTGGGAAAAGTAAAGTAGGCTGATGTTATGGCAAATGTGTGGTCACCGATGGAAACTCGTATACGAAGGAATGCTACCAGTTTGTATTCACCTGCGTTTTGGAATTTGAGAAGGCGTGCGACAGCATTAAGTTTGCAAAATATATGACTGTATTTGATTAAGATAGACCGAGGGAAAGTTGAATTAATTGAGATTATTAATATGCGCATGCCCTAGATTGAGCAGGAGCTTCTAGAAGGTGAAGAGTCGGGAGGAGCAGTTCGTGGAAAGGGGAAAGGAAAGATTATTATTTCCCCCGCCTCTTAACGTGTACGTGGAGAAAAGTTAAGCTTGGTAATGATAAAGAAAGGAATGCACTAGGCTTGAAACTAATTAAGATGAAATTTCGGGCAATCAGGCTTTGGTGTCCCAGTGAATTATGAAGCCAGTGCGATAGGCACGCGGTGAGAATCAGTGATGAGAAGACGGAGGTAAAATGGTTCTCAGAGAATAGGAAGGCATTTAATCGGATGGTTGACGGTAAACTAGAGCAGTTAGCAAAGTTTATCGACTTAGCAAGTGTTTTAGAAGAAGATCACCAAAATATTAAGGGCAAAAGCAAGAAGTAGATTCTTTAAGTTAAATTTTACCAATAAGGGGGAATTTGTGTCAAGAAATCCGAGTGAATAGGTAAATTAAATCTTATTCACTTCTTTAGGATAAAATCAGCAAAAGTTGAACAGAGGAAACGGGAAAATACTCACGTAATTGAAAGAAAGGTTAAAACTAAGAAGTACTTAACTTGGTAGGGGGGGAAGTTTATGAGACATTTGAAGAAGTTAGAACAAAAGGGTGCAGGAGGTACTGAGAAGAAGTAAGATACTGATAGCAGTCATAGAGGGAAAAATTAAGGGTAATTGTATTAAAGAGATGAAAATAATAGTCATTTAATCGAAATCAAGGGAAGCAGAATGTACTTGTAATGACAAGCGCGCATGAAATGTTAAATCGAATATTTTTCAATTTACAATGTTCATTGCAATAAACATCCTCAGCATACCATAAATATGCAGAAATTGTGTATAATTGTTTGATAACCTATGATTTAAGCAAAAAAGTACTGAAAATATAATAAAAAAGGAAGGTTGTACCTTATCCAGTCAATTCGATTTTGGTATACTGGAAACTAATGGTAATGTTTAATATCTGTGGCCCGTTTTATTTTTAGTTAGGTTGATGCCTTTTAAAGAGGTCTTTATGGCTACTTTTTATTCAATTTCCGTCATATTTCAGGCTACATATATGTATTATTATCGTAATATGGCATAATTTTCTTGTCAGATTACTATCCCTCACGTTAGAAATAATATGGCTATACTTTTGCATCTTAGATGAAAATAGGAATCTGCTGTATTTATGAATATATCGAATAGGAAGACATAAATGGGAAGTTAAAAGGCATGCTTTGGTAATATGGTACCGTGTAATAATTAATTTCACCAATTGAAAATTGCTTTGCATTTTGTTTCCTTTCTACATTTTAAATTTTGTGATATCGAGTTTTAAAATGCCTACTTCATTTCTATTTTACATATCTATTGTACCCTCAGTAAGATATTAACATAAAAACCCACCTACAAAAATGAATCTTTTGCCAGTCAGGCTTCGACCCAATGATCCAGGGGAATATTCTGGATCGGATAACATCCGTATCGCTTCATTGAGTACATTTCATGTTTCATTGTATTCATTTTTTCATCCCTACCTATCCTCAATTATATTTTATTAAATTATTGGTTACGTTGAATGCTTTCAGTGTTCTCATTGATTTGTTTTCAATTTTGAAACATCATGGATAGGTCCGAGTATATGGACCTCAAACAACTCAAAATCGAAAAAGAATGTTTCCGAAATACTGTATCCTCTCCATATGCAACATTGAGCGCAGAAATGTTTGCCTATTGGCAGGTTTCAGCCATTCCAATAAAGTGTATTCAAACATTTTAATTATCCAATATTTTCATTGGAAGTGACGAACTTGAAACACTTCCGGCTTCACGAGTTGAATTTGATCCTTAGGACCCCCTGCTCACTCAATCTGTTTGCTCTATTATCCGAGGCGCGTATTGGACCGAAGGGAGTTCACGCCGATAGACGCACACAAGCTCTCTTCCACCTCCACTCCCCCCCCCTTTCCGCCCCCTTCCCCCTCGATTAATCTCGTCCGCCGCCGCCGCCATCAGCAGCGGAGCGGCAACCAGCTGCAGACATGACAGGCCCCCGGCGGCCGCACCCCCCAAAACCGCACTCGAATGCTCCGGTGATACCGAAGCGCGGTCGACTCGGCACCCAACTCCCGCCTCCACCCTAGTGGCCTCGCCGTAGCTCTACCCTCCCCCCCCTCCCGCCGGCCTCGCCCTCCTGACCCGCCCGCCTGCCCGCCGCGGCCCTGTCATTCCCTCCCTCCCGTAAACCACGTGCAATCCACCCATGCTGTAAATGCGCCATCGTTTGCAGACGCCCGTGAAGCCCTGGATCCCCACTTTGAATGCTGTGCTCGGAGACGGTCTAGGACATGCGTCCCCGGTGGCCGCGATGACTGCCACCCCCTATACACTCCCCCAAGGGCAATATTTCCTCCCGGGAAGAGGGGCAAATTCATTTTTATCTCTATTACTGTTGCTCTCACGAGATTATATACAATAGTTTGACTCTCTTTGATTTTGCATGAAAAGTATCCACGTGAAACTAGCCGTAGAAAAAGACGCTCTAACGAGAACTGTATCGGTGTGCCCAAAGGATCGGTTTTTTCCATCCTAATTATGCGTAGGTTTATTCATTCAAGGTATTCTACCTATTTATGGTAGGGCCTTGGAAGATCTCTAAAGGCCAGAACCTTCTACGCATTACAAGAATCCCTTTCTTCGACCAACATTATTTCCTTCTCCATTGCTTCGTAACTCCAACATCTACATCTACATCTACTTAATATCCCCAAGCCGCCGCAAGGGCGTGTGGCGGGGGGTGTTAGGACACCACCCGTAGTTTATAAAAGAAAAAAACCGCATGCAAGAACCACAAATTCATGCATCCACAAAAAAACGTGGCATACATTCATGCAAGAACACTTACACTCCACACACATGCAAGCACTCAAACTACCAACTAACATACACATGCACCTGGAAGTATACCTTCTATCTTTGCAATGTTTAATTTTGTCCCGGCACGTAAATTCAATGTTTTTGATATTTCTAAAGTGACTTCGGTTCCTTGCTATTATGATTTCTGATTGTTCGAGGAAAAAATGAGTATTTGTATCTATCTGTACTGGAATCTATCTCCCTTATTTTATCTTTGTGGTCTGATCTACCTAAGTAGTGTGGGGCCATTATAATTCCTTCAGTGCCATAGTTAAACTCGTTTGTTCTGAACCTTTCTAAAAGTCTAAGCCTCGCTTGTTCTCTCCGCACTTCAAGTGGTTCCCAGCCTAATTCCCCTAAGAGACCTGTCACACTTGTGTTCTTATCATAACAATTTTTAACGAATCTAGCGGATTTTCTCTGGACTTTATCTAATTCTTTTTGCCAAATTTTCTCCCAAGGATCCCAAATACTTGCGGCATATTCCAAATGAGGTCTAACTAGAGAAAAATAACACCTGTCGTTAACTTTTTCATTACATTTCGCCACCATTTCCCCACCAACTCCTGCGTGAATTCGTTCTGTCTAAAAAACCCTATTCTCTTATATCATCTCTCCGCTAGCCTAACCTTTTCCATTATATCGCGGCCGTTAAAATCCAACTAATTTTCAAATTTTCCTCCACCCACCCTATCTGACTTAGATTGCTCCCAATAACTTCCTTTCTTCGTTCCCAATATTTCAGCGTTCAGCGTTTGTCATACTCTCTGTCCAACTTATTCAATTTATTTCTCCGAACGATGCAACACCCACATCTCTAAAGCCTTCAAACTACACTTATTAGCCTCCTGCCTCAAGAAACAAGTTTCAGATTCATCGGGCGCTATTTTCCATATTAAAGGCTTTACTGATACTTTCTTCATATATTTACTTAGTCTGCCGTGCATATGGTCATTGTATTTTCATAAATAATCATGAATTGTTGTTAGAAAAGCTGTCACCACTCGAAACTTACAGCAAAAAAATATTTTTATCAATGGATCATGATGAATGTTTTCTATCTGCTTTAATACGTACAAGATATATTGAATAATTTATTGACATAGATTTGGAAAAGTTTAACGTTTCAAATACAAATTTCACCGACTAAAATATTGAAACTTTAAATGTATTAAATGATGGCACTCAGAAAGTTGAAAAATAGAGTTTTAAATGAAAAAATGTTTTGTTTATGGAATTAAATGTGTCTCAGGAATTCATAGAGATTTTGATGCGCTGAGTATTCATACCCAGCACATCAAAATCTCCTCAATCAGAGCCCATGGTATACAAGTCTTATTTGCCAGTTGCACTGGGGTTTCGTGTCCATTTTCTAATATTTGCTCTTGAAATGTCGAGGAAACCATTCAAAGAAACAAGTTTAAACATAGATCATGAACTAACTCGATTGGTATTTAATATACAACACGACCTCGGTGGATACTTGCCTTGGGTTGATGAGTTGAGCAGAGCGAGGTTAGGTCGCTTGGACGTCGGATTCTTAATTGTTTACCAATAAATTCATGGTTCGGAGACCCCGAGTTTATCACTAATTATGACCGTCAATGTAGCGGACCCAGAAAAGTGGTTAAAGGGTTTGTTGGTGGAAAAAAGTATGTTTAATTTTACCCATAAAAAGATCAGAATATGCAGGAGCCATACGCGTGCCCATTGCAGTGCCTTTTATTTGCAAATACACATATTTTTTTTTCGTTGAATGGGAAAGCATTTTTGGTAAGGACGAGTTGGGTCAGTTCGATGAGGAAATTTGTGGATGGGGTGTGTGGTGTGGCTCGTAGGGAGAGGTCATATTTCAGGGTTTGTAAGCCTTCTTTGTGGGGAATAGAGGTGTAGAGAGATGTAACGTCTATTGTGGCCATGAGAATGGTCGTGTTGCGAGGAATTGGGATTGAGTGTAGACGTTCCAGAATGTGGCACGAATTATTCATGTAAGAAGGGAGTGAAGTGGCTATGGGTTGAAGTTTGTGGTCCATTAATGCGGAGATTAGTTCAGTGGATGAGTTGATGCAGGAGACAATTTCTCACATTTCAACCGACAATTTCTTGATAAATCTAATTATTTTAGGTGGTCTAGAATAAATTAAAAAAGTTGAGTTTAAAAGTTTTGCTCTTTCGGGAAACGTGAAGAGTGTTTCTGTAAAAGCTTTTATTCTAATGAAAGTTTACACGCAAAAGTGGCCTCTAATTATTTAACCTGTTTCGAAGAATCCAATGCGCTTCTCTTTGTTTTATATAGTATTTAGAATATGTAGGTTTGTAAAAGAAAATTTTTTAAGACAAATTTACAAAGATTCAATCTTCATTTTTTACATAGAAAGGGGAAGTCTTAGGAGAAATTTACAGCACTTGGAGGATAGCGTGAAATTGAAATTGTCCGGTGAGGGTAAACTGGGGAGGAACTGAGAGGGGATTCGGACAGATCTACGAGGTGGAAGAGATATATTTTACTGCTAGGATCTCGATGAATGGAAGTCTCTGCCTTTATCTCCTTCAACTAAATTTATTTAACATGATAACTTCCTAGGCATGCCTCTTTAGACTAGATCACATGATACCGCACAGCTCTGTGCGATAATTCACTAGCGCTCTTCTCAGCTGGGTATTCTTAATCGGCTTCCATACCATCTAAGCTCAGATAACTGAGTACTTTCATGTCCTAATGTCATGCTCCGTTCGGTCTAAGAACAAAAAGAGTTTAAATAATGGGTGCTAATATTTACTGAACTTTTCATTTGCTTTTAATTTTCATAAAAATAAAGTAATATATATGTTTAGTTGTGGCTCTGATCGACTGGGCTGTGGCAAGTTTTGCAATTTTCGTAAATGCTAGCTCTGCAGATGTTTCCTCTTTCTTGGCTGTAAAAGGATGTTACTTTTATGTTCCTTTGGCAGAACTTGCTAAAATTCTTTTAAAGCATAATTCTATATACGTTGCCAATGGCAGCATTGTAAAATTGGAAATAAAATGTTACAATAGTTACAAACTAAACCATGTAAAACCCCTTTGAGTACCATTTTGGACCACTGGGTTACGTCAAAGAGGCCGTGACGACATGCATGAACGAGATTCCCGGCGACGCTTTCCAGGAAGCGTACCAGAAGCGTGGCAGAGGCGTTGACCTCGGTGTGCTGATGCACAATGGTTATGTTTTAAAAAATTTTAGTAATTTGTTCTTGGAATTGCAATAAAGTTTTCCCCTGATTTATTCAACTTATTTTTGGAAGAGACCATGTATATATATATATATATATATATATATATATATATATATATATATATATATATATATATATATATATATATACATTCAAACACGAAATCCCGCCAAACGGCGAATAAATACTCATATATACAGAAACAGATATAAGGAAAAGGGATAGGAACACGTATAAAGGACGAACACAATAGAGGTGGGGAAGGCGGAATCGAACGGATCACAAGAGTAAAAATATCTCCTCAACCGGGACTCGAACACCGGATCTTTCCACTTGCCGGGCGGATGCTCTTAACCACTTGAGCTATCGAGGATATGTAATTTACCCTGAGATCCGTGGGTCTTATATGTCGCCAAGCGCCCCAATTCTTTAGCCAAGAGATGGCGTCAGGGGGCTGTTTCACCCACCAAAGGAGAAATAGACAATACACAAGAGGAAAGGAAGATGGTTAGAATTCATACAACATCATACAGGAAAAGAACAGTGCGTTTCGTGGCACGCATAGCCAGAAGAAAGAGATGAGCCACATTGGCCAAATACACATTCAAACACGAAATCCCGCCAAACGGCGAATAAATACTCATATATACAGAAACAGATATAAGGAAAAGGGATAGGAACACGTATAAAGGTCTGTTTCTGTATATATGAGTATATATATATATATATATATATATATATATATATATATATATATATATATATATATATATTTATATATATATATATATATATTTATATATATTTATATATATTCTTGAAGAATATATATATATTCAAATGAAGTATGTATATATATATATATATATATATATATATATATATATATATATACACACACTTCAAATGAAGGCTACTAATGTACAGCGCAGAAACTTGTTCACGGAAGCAGGATGATAGACGTAGTTTTGAGGCTTTTGAAATGTGGGTGTGGAGAAGGATGGAGAATGTTAAACAAACCGAAATGAAAACAAACGAGGAAGTGTTGCGCAAGGAGCAATTAGGTATGGTGGGAAAGGAGAGGGGATTGTTGTGAGAAATCCTAAGGAGGCAGAATAAATGGATGATACGCATATTAAACGTCACTGGGATATTGAAGACTGTAATAGAGGGAAGAAAGTTAGGCAATCAAGGAAAGGGTAGGAACAAGATAGGGATGTTGGATGGTGGGATGGTGGATC
Source organism: Hetaerina americana (assembly GCF_022747635.1). Lineage (NCBI taxonomy): Eukaryota > Metazoa > Arthropoda > Insecta > Odonata > Calopterygidae > Hetaerina > Hetaerina americana. The sequence goes on along the minus strand of NW_027286292.1, from coordinate 2,635,269 downwards.
GCGGGGTGCCAGGTGCATGAAGAAATAGAGTGAGGCATGTAGAATGCCTGGTGACCTACCAACCCCGGCCACAAGTCTTTACGACAGCTTGCAGGGTATTGTTTAGATGCAGATGTAGATGTATGAAGGACGTACGCCTCTTCCTAACACTGCCCGTCCGGACTTTCCGTCCCCCACTCGCACCTGAGCGGTCTGAGATATGTACAGGTTGCGGATTAGCCTCCTGTCCCTCCAATCCAGTCCTATTTTCTGCAATACACGAGTACTCATTAGTTTTCCCAATTCACTCAATCAAACGCCTTTTTGAAATCTACGAAACAGGAAAATACGAACTGATTATATTCTATATTCCCCTAAATTAATGATATCGTATCGTTACTGTAATGGCATCACGCGTGCCTCTCCCCTCCCTAAACCCAAACCGATTATCTCCTAAGCAATCAATCATTTCCCCTGCTGTCTGAGAATCACTTTAGCTGCGTGGAAAATCAAACTTATTGTTCTGTAATCCTCACATGGTGTAGCCTTCACCTTTTTTGTAATAGCAACCAACACTGATCTCACGAAGTCATCCGGCTAGATTCCTTCCTCATAGATCAGACCATGTAGACTTTCCCTCCCACTATTTCCTAAACTTTTAGTAGTCCTGCAGGAATGTTGCCTAGCCTTACGACCTTCTTTGATTACATCATCCTTAATGCCCTATTTATCTCATCGCCGAGTATGCCAGGGCCGAAGTTATCTTCCTCTACGTCATGTTTTCTTTCTATGCCTAACCTTGGCCTAATTTCTTTGCCATACAGTTCTTCTATATATTCCATCAATATCTATTGGATCATTACTGAGTCATATATTATCTTACCTAACTTATCTCTGACAGCTAGCACAGACCTTCTCTTCTTACTTCCCGATAGTGTTTTATCCTTGCTGCATAACTAACCTTGCGCCTCGTTTTCACCACTGCTCTGCAAACTTTCCATATCCTCGCACTGCGTCTACCACCATGCTTCTTTTGCTTTATGTGTTGCCCACCTCAATTTTTTATTGAACTCTTTATACATCCTTTAGCCAAACTCTGTGTTTAAATTCTTCCATCTCCTTCTCTGATCTATCCTTCTAATTGTCTAATCCGTGATCCATGGTTTCCTTGTTCTTTTTCCATAAACGGTGGCTATTGTTTATTTTGCGGCTTTCGATTTCACTTTTTTGGTACATACCCAGTTTTCCAAAATAGTACTGAGCTCTTTTCCCTCATTCATGATTTTCTCTACAGCCTGCAGATACATCTTCCTTGGCAATGCAGTTAATGCTTCTACATTTAATTTGCCATCCCGCCGCCTCTTCCTTTTCTTTTTGAAACGAACGTTACACCTCATATCAACTAAATTTTCATCAGAGTCCGACTCCGCTCCGGGGTAGCTGTGCGAATTAATCTCACTGTTCTTACATCTGTGCCTAACCATAATATAATCTATGTGATACCTTTCTGAGTCGCCTGACATTTTTCCTGTATAACTACGCCTGTTGTGGTGTCTAAACCAAGGGTTGGTGAAAACTAACCCCTGTCTTCTACAGAACTCAATTGCTTTCTCCCGGCGGTCATTCCTCGTACCTAAACCGTAGTCCCCCAACTCATCACCATCTCTTCCCTCAGTTATCGTCGCATTCCAATACCCAATCACTATGAAATGTTTCCCTGTAGGAATATAGGTGTTTATGTCCTACAACTGATCGTGATATCATATCGACTACATCACCCTTATGAATGCTTGGTGGCCAGTATACTTGAACAATGCCATAGTTCGTCGGTTCTGCTTCTGCCTCTACTAGTAATATTCTATCCGTTGCAGGCTCTATTTTGAACACGCTTCTTACTACCTTTTTATTCGATATTATGGCAACCCCTGGTTGGCTCTCGTCCCCTCCGCTGTACATTAGTCTATAAATATCACCCAAGGAAACCCTGATATCCTTTATCTTACCCCTCACAGCTCTAAAACATCTATATTTCCTCTCTCAAAATCTTGCTTTATATTCTCTCATTTTCTTAACCTCATCATTGTTTTAATATTCAAAGTTCCCATGCTAACTAGTTCGGCCTTCTTATTCTGAGTATTTTTTCTGCTGCTGTCGGTTTCACTTTGCAATGGTTTCGTGAGATGACGACCACGGAAGCCTTGCCCCTCCTACTGCTGGGCACGACACACGGCCGATTGGGCCGAGCCCCTTAGTTGCCAAGATTCATATTCTCTGTAGTATCCATCATTTAAATCTTGGGAATGATAATTGAGGTGGTTTCTAGTTTCCTTCCTCAACAGTGTTTTTAACGTGACACCATCACTCAATGGCCACCCCACTGGGGTCAGACGCCTTTGCAGCCGCCTCATTGTGGAACAGACGCTGCGCGGACTACCTTTCGTCTGGATCCTAAACTTCGAACTATCTGGCATGGCACCCGACCAGGAGCCATTATCATTGCTCCCGCCAGTACAGCTATAGGAGTCATCGAAACGCCCAAGTCCTTCCACCACGCATAGGTTGTACTCCATGGGGGAGATATACACACGCACGCACGCACACACACACACACACACACACACATATATATATATATATATATATATATATATATATATATATATACATATATAAACCCACACACACACGGAGGTGGTCTGAAAAGTTTCCGACCTCCAAAATTTCAGAAAAAATATCTTGTATCTTTGTTAGGACGGAAACTATTCAGACTACCCATGTATGTGTGTGTGTAAATATATATAGTAGTAGTTTTGAGGGGAGGCGACCGACAGCTAAGGTCATTTGCGCCATAGGGGATGGACAGGAAAGGATGAAGGGTGGAGAGAAACCCGGCGTCGGCATTAGCCTACTCTTTACGAAAGGCGCCAAGGGGTCCGCGGCTTAACGTCCCATCCGACGGACGGCGTACTCACTCAAAGTGCCCTCCACAAAGCACCTCAAGTAGGGATCGAGACACCTCTGAAAAATATTCAACACCGCCGGGATTTGAACCCGCGCCCTCAGGGTGGGAAGCCAGTACGTTAGCCCCCGCACCATCTCGATCCCCCCGTAAATATATATATACACACACGCACATATATATATATATATACATATAGTATGTAGCGCCAGCGAACAAAACACAGAGAAACACCAATGAAACTCACACGTAGTCCGAATTTTCGGTGGCCAAACCACTCCCTCCAGGGAGAAAAGGAAATAAGCACTTCTCAGCTCCTTGATAACATAGACAACTGGCTAAGAAGCAATAGCCAACTCAAGTTACTATTGAGGAACACATCACCCTCACCAATCTTGGCATGGACACAATATATTTCCAATTTAATCAAAATTACTATGAAAAAATGCAAGTTACATAGATGGGTAATCCCTTTTTATGCTTTGTCGCCAACATTTTTCTTCACTATTTTGAAAATGAATGTAGGCACACTCGATTACTTCCCCAAAGCATGAGTCAGGTATGTGGATGGCATTTTTACCATTTTCGGCACTAGCAACTGCTACTCGTAAAAATTCATCACGAAACAGATTAATTAATAGAAACAATTAAATTCACCCACGAGGTTGAACAAGGTTACGCACTGGCAATACTAGTCGTAAGAAACGGCGGGACAGCCAAACTTGGCATATAAGAAACAAACGCACACGGAAAACTACGTAAAAGCTGACTCATGTCACCCTTTTCCACTAAAGATGTCGGCCTTCAACTGTTTGAGAATTAGTACGCTCATTGTCCACAAAACTACGATAAGACAAAGAATTAAATACACTTCACTCACACAATTGAATAATATCCCGAAAATAATTCCTTTCCATTCTGTTTCCACCCAAACTTACTAAAGGCCTCCATAACATGTCCAAACTAGTGGACCCTACTATCAGTATCAGAAACCCAAGCACCCTTCGAAACTGACAAGGTAATGCAACAAAAACAAAACCCCCTTATTACAAAATTTCGGAATTAACGAGGTGAAGTGCAGCACTTGACACACAGACAACAGACAATACCAACACAAGGTTTAAGGAACACTTGACACACTTTAAAAAAGGCTGTTTTGAAAAATCGGCCGACGCAAAACACATTTATGACTCTTCCCACCCTATTACAATCAAAGATTTGTCCCTAATTTGGCAATTAGGCACACCCAATCTCGACGCCAACGAGAGCTTGCTCAGTTACAAAATTATGAACAACGAGCTGGGAATCATCGGCAGGCCCTTATTTAACTTGGTTTCCAAGTTTAAAAGCACAAAGGTTACACACTGCAATAGAAATCATATCTAAATCACTGCCCCTTCCCTCCCGACTCCTAGTGTGGGGAGGAAAGGGGAAACCTTCCCCCACCCCAAGAAACCTGTCCCCCGCTTCCTCCTCCGCCCCCTGGGACATATTAACTTGACCACGGACAGTACTTCGATGCTGTTGTTTCCCCCGGTGTCAAATTCTCGCTCTCGTTGATGGTCTCCTAATTGACCGAAATATCAGTATAGGTTTCTTAAAAATCAATATTGGCTATACGATTGGCGCCTTAAAAAGAAAGGGATTAAAGGAGAACTTTTTTATGAAGCGAAGTTTATGTATAGGACTTAAGAACTTGGTCGTTCAGGCCATAGATGAAGTACAGATTGGGGTCTTAAGAGATGTGAATGTGAAGAAAAATGGGATTATATCGATAAAAATCAACAGAGAGCAGTAAAAGCAGATGCATTACCGAAGAATGGACTGATTTGAAAGAAGGAATATTGGGTAAGCAATGTAGAGGGAGAAAAAGATTAGCCACGTTAGACGGAGAGATACAGTCGGAAAACATGCGAATTTAAGAAATTTTTCGTCTGAAATTTAAGATATCATTGTAATTTTATCATGCTAGATGGAATAAAGAAGTGCGGCACTGCTTATTCCCTGGTTAAAACATTACCTACAACGGTATGTTAGTGATAATAATTTCGTCTTCTCACCCACTCTGCAACGAGAAAAAACATATTGTAGTTAATTTGTGACAATATATAGAAATAGTTGACTGTGAATATATATCCTTGACATTATTTGAGCGTATGAGTGATAATTATTGATTTTTTTAATATGGGAATACTAACATATTTCAAAAAGTTTTATCCATTGTCTATTTTTGCGCCAATAACACTTTATCAATATTTTTTTCCTCCGGGGTTAGAACATGTGTAGACAAATATTCAATGAATGTCAAAAATTTTTTTTTCATTTACAACTCTAAAAACTTTCAATTTATTACAGCGTGCCTAAGCTTCATTCGTGATTACCATTAGATGTTATTAAAAAAATGCGGACTTTAACATCAAAGGAAATGGAGTTATTAACGGTTTAAAAAATGACCTTGGAATTGATTATTTACTAAAATTTGAGCGCATTCGTTTCAGAATAGTGAGATCTTTGACAAAATGGAAAATGTAATATTTCAAGCCTCCAAGCACCAGCACGCTCAAACACTATCACCGAGGCCGGCACATATATTTCTAGAAACTAATCCAAGCTATTGTATTATAATACTAGACCTCTCAATATGACCTATGGGCTAAGGGTTGGCCGTGAAGAAAAAGATGCTCAATTGAATGGAAGATAAAAACAATATGGAAAAGGGATGAGTCTGGCATTTTTTAGTTTCTTTATTTACGTAGCTATATAATAATCTAATTTTTTTAAACAAATACTTATAAGAACTATTCGACCGTTTGAAACAGCCCACAAGTGCGCGTGTTTCAGGCAACATATTTGGTTTTGATATTGCCGCAAGAGTGAATATGTGTCCCTGATGCAATCTAAAAGCGACATGGATGATCGCATAAACCACATGCATGTATGTAGTATTCATCATTCAGTTGTTTTTTTTTAATTTAGAAGATTTTAATTTGAAATACTTTTAAGTGTACACTAAGTACAAGTGACTTAATCTTTTATTTACCTATTCTCAAAGTTATTAATTTTAACATTCGGAAGTTAGTACTCCGACAGAACTCCAGTAAAATATATGCGGATTTGAATATTCTTTAGCATTAAATTTTCCTCCAAAAAGGAACATTTAATCGTTTTCCACTGATAATTAACGTAGATGTTCGTACAGGGTTGTCAGTGTACGGTCATTCAATGTAATATTTGATTATTTTAAAATTAATTTTTCTTAAAAATTATTGAATATACTCCATCTCCGAATCGCTTTATCCTGGGGTGAAATTAGGAAAAGAATTCCTCCTGCATCACAACCTTCATTTCCCAAACTAAATTAAGCAGTAGTCATCGTACAAAGAGTTTACATTCGAGCATCGAGTGACGTCCACCTTCGCCGAAAGCCGTTATTCAGAGGTCGTGCTATAATGGAATTAATACAGACATTCAGAGAGCAAATTTCACCGACATCTTTTTGTATCAATTAAAACAAACAAACGTCGCAGATTACTGCAAATGACAATCAGTGTCTTTGAAACTACAAATTGCACATTCAACATCGGGATTTCGATATTGTTCAACGAGGGGACACGACTGCACGATGCATAATTGATAGGGTAAAGCATGAAAGAGTGGGCATCCGATGGCATAGCAATTACGGCCGGGGATCCATCTCCCTCGACCCCTCCCACAGACGCCTCTTCCCCCCCCCTCCCACCTTTCCGACCGCCTCCCCCTTCTCCCACCTCCCGCCCCTTGCACCATTTTCACCGTGCGCGCCCCAAACGTCCCCCCACTCCCTAAGGGGCCCTCTTCAAACCGCCCGGCCGAGACCCACCCCCACACCGCCCCCGCCCGCACCCTCCGGCCTCGTCACCCCCACTGGGAGGAGTCACCCATCGATCCTAATGCAATTTGTCACACTGCCGGTCGTCGGGCTTAGCAGAGGCGATGAGAGGAGGCGGAGGTGGGGGCGGGGGTGGTTTGGGGAGGGGAGGCGGGAAACTGGTGATGGGGAGCGGAACGGGGAGGGTACGTGTTGGAGCGGCCGGGACCGCGGAAGAGAGGAGAAGAGATGGAGAGAGAGAGGGAGAGAAGGCAGGCAGGCGGCAATTCGATTTCCCTTCCGAAGAATGGGATCCTAATGGGGGGCGTATTGAACCGTTTGCGAGTCCCATCCCCCTCGGCCGCCCCCCCAGCGGCTCCACCCCCACCCTCCCCACTCCTGCAATTCCGCTTCCCCACCCATCCACCCACGCCGGCCCACCGCCCAATTCCTCGCCCGCCGATGTAAAAATAAACAACCCGTTGGGAGAGAGGGGGTGGGGTTGCTCCCAACTCAATTCCCACTCTCTCCACCCTCATCGTACCTCACCCCCCACCCCCGGGACAACCCGTCCAATCCGCTCCATCTTCCACCGATCCCGTTCGCCCCGACCAACGCGGAATGGGGCTCGGGAAGCATTCTGGGCGCATTTGACGGAGGTCTCGGCGTTTCGGCAGAGCTAGGGGGAGGGCTGGGGGGGGGGGGGGTCGTCGCAGGTTTGGTGTGTGTGTTGAAGGGCAGGTGCGCGGGGTTTGGGGGGGTGCAAGAGTGGGGGGTCTCGGCCGCATTTTCTTCTATTCTTTACAGAGTCGTTCTGAGATCACGGGGGTGGCAGCCTTTTCAAAACTTATCGCTCTACTACCCTGTCCCCTCGCTCCCCGCCGCAAACGTTCTGGGCGGTCTTCGTCTGGAGTTGTGCGATGATCGTCGCGTGGTCCACCCCGGAGTCCGTCTTCTCCTTCCAATGACCATTTGGAAATGTGGCGGTCGCAAATAGGTCTGCTAATAAAAAATAACCCCAGTGCTGCTGGCGAATAAAAATATTCCTCTTGTTTTCGAGGGAGTACGTGCACCATTTACCCTGGCGGCATTCTGGGAAGCGTAAATATATTTTTTTAAGTGTTTGGCCGGTTGAAAATTATAGCTTGTATAAGATTTATAAAAATCAGGACTAGAGTTTAAACTATTACATGCAAATATAAAATACGAACTCCGTAGAAAATATATATATAGCTTTCTGGGTACGTGTGTGCCTCTGATTTTTTCATGGAAGTAGCATTCTTTCTGTAGCTTCTAAATAATTACATTTGAAGCCACGTTTCAACCATCGGTAGGGGGTTTCATCAGAATTAAATGCTTATGAATTTTATTTAAAAATATTATAAGACCTATTATTTTTTTAGAAGAAGCGTGAAATTTAAATGGATTGACTTATTTGGGAAAGCTCAATTTTTCCATAGCTTTCACATCCGAATGATTATTGTAAACAAGTTTTATATCAGAAAAATAAAATTCTCTGAAAATCTGTGAAGCGAAATTAAAAAGCTTGATAAAATTAGAAAGTCTTAAAGATCTATTTTTCAGGGCCGCAGAGTCATTTTAAGTACTGCCATAAAAAACTAGCCACTTCATTTTATTTACCCAATAGGTGGAGGTTGCAATTTTCTCAATAAATATTGAAAACGTTCTAAATTTTAATTTAGGGAGAGTATGACGACATGAGCGTCCGATTGTCCACCGTCCCGCTTAAATGGTGTAACGACTACAGTCTCTCCTTTTGGAATTCTTTTTCTTGAGATAAAACTATTTCACGAAAATCCTATGGGGAAACTTATAAATTCCGTTCAGGACCAACCACAAATTGCTTAATAACATCGATGGGCGTGATGCTTTTAAACTATTATTGTCAAGGAAAGCTTGATTGCTTCATGATTGCCATGGTGCGAGCATGAGAGGATTTCTAACTTCCTCGCCGGACAACAGATGCATATCTTTTATCCAATTTCCAAACCTGCTCCTATTGAATAATAAGGAGCCCTTGCGAAGGGTGTCCTCCCGGGTGCCCTCCCGGGGAAACCCCAACAATGAGACGTCCTTTAAACAGTCTCCACCTTGAGCATGACGTCCCTCGGTGCTCGAGGGAATCATTGTTAAAAGGGGGAGGAGCAGTTTTGGGCCAATTAGTAATCCAGGGGTGAGGCTGGCAGTCGGGCGACTCGGAGCGGAGCACTCCACCCCCGCCTGCTTCCACGCAACGCTCTTTGACGATTTCGACCCTCCCCCCCCCCCGCTCACAACCATCCCCCTCCCCCAGCGCCCAAACCACTTCCCCCCACCTCTGCCCTACCGAGTCTCCTGCCCGCGGTCTCACGGGAACCGTGGCTACAGCACCAAGACCACATCTCCCATACCGCTTCTTCCCGCCCTGCCCCATTCCACACAGGCACTCACCACGCCTGCAGGAATCCTACAGTTAGGTAGGCGGGAGGTGGAAGGCGGAGAGTGGAAGGGGGGAGATTGAGGTTCCCTACGGGCAAGGAAGCCTTCGGGTCCTCCTAGGCGGCCTGGGATTAGTTTGCATCTCATCAAGATGCCCTATATGACTACAATGGGAGTTTAAATTCGTTTACGTCGGAAAATTGAACCTTTCATCACCCCTACGACAGACACCCTCCGCCAATTCATTCTCTCCCCTCGTCCGAGCCCCCGCCCCCGGTATCTCCTTGATTCTCCACTTCTTCTTCCTCTCTCTCCTTCCCTTCTGTCGCTCTCCGTCCTACCCTCTTCCCTCTCGTCCTTGGGACCCAGAAAATGAACCCGTTGCTACCAACGCCGATCTGAACCATGGGAGTGTGTTAACATTATTGCCCTGTCAAATGTTCGCGGTGGAGATCCACCCGGGTAAGGAAATATGTGGTGATTATGTACCATTACTTGGAATTATTGAGAGACTTTTTGTTTTCATTGCGATGACTTTCCGAAAATTAACTTTGCTAATTCGTTGAATTCTAAAAAAAATAATTTTACTTGATTCCGTTTTCCTCCTTTCGCCGACACGCATAGTCATTTAACCAACATTACTATTTTATTCTGTTGGATTCAACAAAATTTATTTTAAATTCATGACACTTACGTTCTTCGAAGCGGACAGCGGAAAAAAATCACAGCGATCGACCCATAAGGTCAGTTTTAAGAGAAGAGGGCTCAAATAGTCTCACCATATCCAGGGAAATAACAAAGTTATAGATACATGTCAATCAGAGTGCGAGGGGGGGAATATCTTCCTCTAAAAATTTATTTCCTGAAAAAATATTATTACATTTACAAATAAAAAGAGACGTTTCAGGCGTCATGCGGTGGAATATCATGATTAATTAAAAATTGGCAATTTTCCAAAAATAAAATTTAATACGAGTGGCTTCTATGTTGCTACATCATCATTAGGTGCATCAATTTAACCACATATCAATCAGAGTGCGAGAGGGTATGCTTGTAGTTTGTAGTAGTTTGTAATCATTCAACCTTGTGAGAGAAAATCATACTTATTTTTCTGAGATGAAACTGTGAGGATAAGAATTTTTTAAATCGTATTAAAACTCATTGACAACAAAAGAAAAAGGGAAATATGTCCATAATTAACTACATCGCTCCCATCTCAGTGTGAATTACGAGTTGTGACGAAAGACAACAGCCATAAAGGGTGGAAAGTAAAAACTTGGTCGTGATCTGATTCATTTGGAGTAGTAAATAGCATAATTCTTCGGCACACATTTTAAAAATAAAAACCTACATAGGATTTGGCCTCGATTTAGAATCGCTTTTAGGGGATTTGTTCGAAGCAAGATCCTCACCATGGGACAAACTAGAATTCCGATACACTTTCGAACAATTGAGACTAAGCGTTAAAAACTTCTATTTTAATAGCACGTGCTTCTTGTAAGCAGTTTTCAATGTTCACCAAAGAGTTTTCAAATACTTAAGAGAACACTCGGAACTTGATCCATTAGTTTTGGTGTTATGATCCATATTTAAGAGAACGCCTGACCTGTTTTTATCATCACATCCTTTTTAATGTTAATTAATAGGTTGACCAATGAGCGTGCTGATCAACAGTCTTAGGTATCACGGTTATCACACGCCCCGTATGACAAACATGATACCTTTCAGACGCAATTATTCTTTCCCAATGCGCCAGCATTCACTCCGCCTTAAACTGGAATAAATTGATTTGAGTCAGAAATGCTTAAGCCCCCACCATCGCTTGTCATGAGCACGAGAAGTGTGAAGAGTAAAGTAGAAGAGTGAAGTAAATATTTTATGCTTGCAAACTGACTTAGATATTAATAGTCCGGCAGGCAGAACATTTCGTCATCATTGGTGGTAAGCTATGCTGGGAGAGAGTATAATTGAATTTCAAACTTAAATTCCGTCCTGAAGACATTTAATGGCAAAATGATGGAGAAAAATTGGATAGTTTGTAGTAGCAGTATGTTTAGGTGGATTTCTACTTTCTTGTGATCAATGATGAGCAAACTTCCTAAGCATCCCTTCCTGGTAATGAGAAAGTAACCATAAATGTGACGCATTTGTTCAGAATTTAACATTTTGATTAAACGAAGAAAAAATTGAGGAAAAAGCCAGCATAATCTACGAGAGCTTAATTCATTAACCCTCGGCAGAACCTAACTTTATCTTCGTCGACGAAATCAGGCCAAGCATCAACCCAACCCAAAGTAAAATCATCATTTGCTCACGTAGCCCTCTTGAAAGGGTCTGGAACTCTATTAAACCTGTCTTGTTACATTGCATGCATTACAATTGCGATTTTTATTTGAAAATTCCTGCGGAATATTTGTAAAATGAATACCCGCTAGCTGGCCCACTCCATGACCTAACAAATATGCCAAAATCTCTTACATATTCTTGTATCCTATCGAGGGATCCGGGTTCTAATCCCAGGCAAGGCAAAAGAATTTTACGCTCTGGAATCGTTGCATTGTTATTCACATTAGCGGAAGACTCCGTCAAAAAGTACCGTCGCCGCATATCTCCCGCAGTTTCGTGGATCTTATATTCTATGCTCTACTCTCTGCGATACATCAACCGTAGTAGTTTTTTTTAAGGGAGGCGATCGGCAGCTAAGGTTATTTGTGCCGTTAGGGATGGAGAGGAATGGATAAAGGATGGAGGGAAACCCGGCGTCGGCATTAGCCTACTGTTATCGAAAGGCCCGAAGGGGTCCGCTGCTTAACGTCCCATCCGATCGACGGCGTACTAACTCAAAGTGTACTCCAAGAAGCACTTCGAGTTGGGATCGAGATACTACTCAAAAGTATCTGCCGCCTCTGGGATTTGAACCCGGGTCCTCTGGGTGGGAAGCCAGCGCGTCAGCCAACGCACATCCCGATCCCCTATATCAACCTTATAATGTACCTCAGAGCGATAGAAAGGACAGGTTTCAGGTCAAAGAAGTCCACTCCTATATTCCGAGAGAATTTCCCCATTCTACGAGTATCAATAATGCTTTCATTAAGACTCCAAGACAAACTACCCCGGGCAACACGTGGCACTATTGAGCGAATGGATAACACTATTGAGACGTAAACTGGTCAGATTCACCTTGTCTCTGCATTCACATTGGCGAAAGAACACAAAATATCTTCGGATCCTTGTCAAGAAGTGTCGTTAGTCCCTAAATGGGTTAACATTTGTAGCATGCTGGATCCATCTTTCCGTACGGCCACCTTCACCGCCTTCTTCGCCTGAGGAACCCTGCTCCCCCCCATTATGAGGACCACGATCCAGTATCACCCTCCCGTTGGACCCTTCGTAGCAGAGTAGACATAAAACGCCGAACCTTTGAGCTGCATATTTCTACAACTCCCACTCTTTCCAAACAATGACGATTTCGCTTTGGTGGTGCCCTTGGGGCGGGGGTCTCTTTCCTCTTTCATCCAGCCACTCTCTGCGATCCGGCGAGACCATGCAGCAACGCTTGTACAACTAGCCCTTGTGTGCGGGAATAAATACTCATCAAGTTTTTACCACAAACCGAACCTGCATATTGCATATTGTGCCTTGTTTTTTCTTATGTATAAATAAATATATAATCCAGGGTCCGTACAACATGTATCGGAACTGTTTTCCAAAAATCAAAATTTATTGCAGTTATTATTACATTCACTTCATAATCTTCAAAATACATTCCTTCCGCATCGATACACTTAGTTCGGCGCGTCTACGACTCGTCGAAAGTCCGCTGGAAGTCGGTTTCCGTAATACTGTTGAGAACCATTGTCGTCGCCGCTAGATCCGTGTCGATGGAGTCGAACTGATATCCATTGAGCTTCTTTGGGGCTACCCTTTGAGGTAATTACGTTGTCGAGAAAATCCTGGGTTAGTCATCACCAATACTTGGTTTAGGCACCATAAAAGACGCAGGTATACATGGAAAATGCCAGGTGACTCAGAGAGGCATCAGCTAGATTATATCTTGGTTAGAAAAAGGTTTAGGAACAGTGTGATTAATTCGCAAAGATTCCCGGGAGCGGATGCGGACTCTGACCACAATTTAGTTGTTATGAAATGTAGCCTCCGTTTCAAAAAGATAAAGCAGCGGTGGCGGGTTAGAAAATGGAATGTGAAGCATTAAATGGATTGAAAAGGAAGGAGTACCAAGAGGCTGTAGAGGAAATCATGGAGGATGGTAAAGAGCTAAGAACTATCGAAGAAAAACGGGAAAGTATCAAAGAAGGGTTGTCTAAAGCCGCAAGAGAAAATATTGGAACCGTTAACGCTAAAAGGACTAGGAAAACAAGGATCACGGGGGAGATGACTACAAAGATGGACGAGAGGAGAAAATGGAAGAATGTAAATACAGAGTTAGGCAAAATGAAGTACAAAGAATTAAACAATAAATTGAGGTGGGCAAACAATAGGGCAAGGGAAGTGGGGTGGAAGACGCAGTGCGAGGATATGGAAATTTTGCAGAGGAAGGGTGAAATTGATGCGCTAAATATCAAAGATCAATCTTTATCGGGAAGTAAGAAAGGGAGATTTATGCTAAGAGTTAGAGAGAAAGCGAGTAAGATAATAGTTGACACAGGAAAGATCCAAGAGAGATGGAAGGAATATATAAAAGAACTCTATAGTAAAGAACATCGACCAACAAAGTTAGACATTGAAAAAGAATATCACGTAGAGGATGATAGCTTAGGTCCAGGCATACTAGACGATGAGGGTATTAAGGGAAATGAAACTAAATAAGGCCGTGGGGGGGATAACATTCATGCGGAACTACTGAAATGTTTAGGAAAATGTGGGAGGTAGAGGCTATATGGGCTTATTCGTGGTATCTATGAGGAAGGAATCTGGCCGGAAGACTTTGTGAGATCAGCGTTAGTTCCTATTCCGAAAAAGGTGAAGGCTACATCATGTGAGGACTCCAAGACAATAATTTTGATATCCCACGCAGCTTTAGTTGTTCTCAGGATCATACGCAAAAGGATAGAGTGTAGGGCTAATGATTACTTAGGGGATGATCAGTTTTGGTTTAGGAAGGAGAGAGGTACGTGTGATGCCATTGCAGTAATGAGATTATTAATCGAGAGGAATATAGAATTCAACCAGGAGGTATTTGCCTGTTTCGGAGATCTCGAAAAAGCGTTTGATAGAGTAAATTAGGAAAAACTAATGTGTATATTGCAGAAAATAGGTATAGATTGGGGGGATAGGAGGCTAATCCGCAACCTGTACCTGTCTCAGACTGCTCAGGTGCGGGTGGGGAACGGGGACTCCGGATGGGCAATGTTAGGAAGAGGTGTAAGTCAGGGTTGCCCATTATCACCGTTGCTGTTGAACCTGTGTGTAGAGGAAATGATTAAAGAGGCATGGGAAGAACTGGAGGTAGGAATGAAAGTGGGCGGAGAATCCGCAAAATCAGTTAGGTTTGCTGTTGACCAAGCTTTAGTTTGTCAGTCAGCCACGGGGTTGCAAGCATTGCTGAGTGCATTGGAAATTCAGTGCGACAGGAATGGGATGAGAATCAATATTAATAAAACAAAGATTATGCGATTTTCTAGAAAGAAAAAGGCTATGCTAAACATTAAAATAGGAGGGCAAAAACTAGAGCAGGTAGAACAGTTTACGTATCTCGGTAGTGTTTTGGACCAACACGGTCAAAGTAGTAGGGACGTAAGGGGAAGATTTGCGCTAGGCAAAGAGGCTTTCACAAGGAGGAGGGAGTTGATCACAGGGACGTTGAGTATGGATATTAAGAAAAGACTTGTAAAACTTAGATATGGAGCGTAGCTATGTACGGTGCGGAAACGTGGTCATTGAAGAAGGAGGATAGACGTAGACTGGAGACTTTTGAAATGTGGGTTTGGCGAAGAATGGAGAAGGTGAAATGGACAGAGAAGAAAACAAATGAAGTCCTGGGTATAGTGGGCGAAGAAAGAGATTGTTGGCAGAAATGCTATGGAGGCAGGAAAAGTGGATGAAGAGGGTATTGACCGGCAAGGGGATGTTGAGGGCTGTAATAGGGGGGAGAATGTTAGGCAAACGAGGAAAGGGAAGGAAAGGATGTTGGACGGGATGAAGGAAGGAAGAAAGTATTCAGAGATGAAGAGGGACTTGATGTAGAGTAGGATACTGGATTTTGCTAGGAGTCACATAATATTTATTTAGGAGCTGTGTCCATCCAATAACCTACCTTAACCGGTAGATTACCTAATGATTATATATATATATATATATATATATATATATATACATGTATATTAGTTTATGATATATAAAGTTTATGGAGAATGTTATGAAGTTCCCTTACTCAAACTGACTTCAGCTCTCAAGTATTCGTTCGCCCTAAAACGTTCTCTCTCAACTTCCCTTTCTTTATTCGCGTTCATTCGCACCTACTGATTGCCTTCACCCTCGTCACTTCCTCTGGCGGTCCCCGCGCAGGTAAGTATCAAGAAAAACTTTGATGGTCTGGTGTTTAGTATCTCGTATTCCACTAAGAGAGATTTTGACTTGCTCGCAGCCTACTCCTTCTGATTGTTCATTTTGAATTATACTTTCAGAAAAGTATTCATCTCAGGGCAACCTTATTTATTCATTTAAATCAACGAATTATCATCCTAAGGTTTACGTCTGAGGTCGTAATTATTACATATCAATTATTTTGGTCAAATTAGCGTTTAGATTTGCAATGTAATAAGTGACTAGAAATTAACTTAGGTTCGTTGGTTATGTTGGCTGTTTGCTTGGTTTAATGGTATATGTGGAAGGCGAGAAAAAACTACCATAATAATGAAAATACTATTTTTCCTTTTTTGAAAAATGTAGCCAATTTCATATCTTTTATTAGGCTTTAAATATTATTTTTTTATTTGAGCCTTAGCGTCAATACCGCTCCAAAATATTGGATTCCAAAATTGAAAAGAGATGGATTTTGTGGTATTAGGCTCAACTCAACGAAGCTTCATTTTAATTTTGAAAAATAAAAACTTCGTAACTTACACTGAATTTCATTTAAAACGACCGGTTTTTTTCGTAGTCTACAGCACGTGAAGACCGGTTTCGTCGAACAGTTGACCTCATCAGAATCGACGACACCGATAGTCAAATAAAATTTACTGGTACCTACAAAATTTTTAATTTTCAAAATTCTTGTCGCAAAGATTATCCTGCCTTCATTCTTTTCTCTATTTAGCGTAATTCGTTTTAAATTTTTATCGCACGCCATATCTGTGGAAAGTAATCTCACTTCACCTGATCCCATATCCCTGCTGGCGACGGAAGTCCCCCCATCTCCTCACTTGTTATCCCCGTGCCGCCGTCGGCTAACACACTCACTTCTCCCTTTCTCCACTCATCCCATTGCCGATGGCAAGGCTGAAGCCCCATCTCATCCCCACACTACAATAGGGGATTCCTCGTCAATTAGATTGGCCCCCATTCGCGCAATCGGTTTAGCTGAGAGTCCAAGCAATGGATCGATTTTAATTGATCCAGTAACCCTCTACCTTATTTTGCTCGTCGTCATTACTGTCGCACCGTCTCGTTCAGCGCCTTTCCGCCTATTCTCAACTCCTTCACCCCTCACTACTCCGTTTCCAGCCCTCTCCCATTCAACTCCCCTCCTCGCCCTCTCTCTTAAGTCCATTCCCTCCCCCGCCGCTTTCCTGAACACTCCGTCTCTCCGTCATCCTCCCTCTCCCTCTTTCACTCTCAACCCTACTCACAATTCACTCCCATTGTCTCTGCCAAAGGGCGTCAATAATTAATCCCTTGTTGACTGATTTGGATTACGTCCGCTTAAAAGTCGTCAACGTT
The DNA here is from genome assembly GCF_022747635.1 of Hetaerina americana. NCBI lineage: Eukaryota > Metazoa > Arthropoda > Insecta > Odonata > Calopterygidae > Hetaerina > Hetaerina americana. The sequence goes on along the minus strand of NW_027286292.1, from coordinate 2,618,146 downwards.
TCGGGAAACCTGCCCTTCGAATATTCAGGTAACTGCCGAGCATTCAGGTAGGGAGGCCTGCCCCTAAAAAGGATCTCAACAAAATTTAAGAATTCTCCTTCTTTAATCCGTGCTGCTGTATTTTTAGAAGGCACTCGCTTGATAGGGTGAAATTTTTACAGAGCAAAGCTTGGGACGACTACACTTTTCCATATATGAGAATCAAGAATTGTTTTAGGAATAATTTCAACCAGCATACCATCAAGATCTTATTTACTAAAGAGTAGCTAATTGACATGAAAAAATCCAGCGAATATTTCAATACAGTGATCGATGAAGTCAACTCGCGGGGGGAGAATATCGATCTGAGGTCTTGATTATTTTTTAATTATTTGTGAAACTACTAGACTGACCAGGTATCTAGAAGTTGCTAGCATTCTGTCACGACGGCATTTTTTTGAGTTTACATTATATTTATTTGTGTATATAAATAAATAAATATATATATATACTTACAAATATATATATATATACACTTGTGTGTGTGTATATATATATATATATATATATATATAACTAAACAGTAATCAACGCGAAGGTCGGTTCGATAAGTGATGATAGAGGTCACTCAGTACTAAGCTGAGCGGCGTGTGAAATCCACACACCAGTGTAGGGGGGCCAGTTCCTTTCCCTCTGAGTGTCTTTATATTTTCTAGGATTGCCTCCCTAGTGGCTTATCCCAGTGCGGCCGTTTTCGTTTGAACGAATCTACTTATTGTTTTGCTGATCCACCTCTCAGCTAATTTTTTAATTTTGTTAATTTCTCTTCTAATTTTTTTTCGTTAGCGGCTTGTCACTTTCTTCTTCAGTAACAGCTCTGGGGGTCTTTTGTGTATATTCCATTTTTTGATAACTGTATTTTTTCCGATGTTTCGTAGAATTTCTTCTTCAAGCCCTTCAGGTTTTTTTGTAAAACTTAATAGCATAATTTTTAATATATTCATTAATGGGTTTTATTCCGGCTATCGAGTATAATTTTTCCACGGGGCAGTTATCTTACAAACTCAGGATCATCCTAAGCGTCTTCTTTTCGAATGTATTTAGATTAGATTTTTCTGTTCCATTCGCCATTCCAGCCCATGATGTGCTTGCGTATGTTACTATAGGTCTAATGCATGCCGTATAGATTTTAACTTTTAGTTTTTTGTCAATTTCTTTTGACCTTAGCAGGTATGAGAGGCCTGCTTTGCTACCAGCTGCTTTTAATTTAACTTTCCTGATATGTGGGGCGAAGTGTAGTGTCGCATCCAACGTGATACCATGGTAGAGCGTCGTGTCTTTCCATTCCATTGGTTCTCCTTCCACTTGTTAAGGGTTCGGATTGTCAATGGATCTTCGGGAGAAAAGTATTGCCTGCGTCTTTGTTGGGTTTAAGTCGATCCTCCATTGCCTGTACCATTCTGCTAATGTTTTTAGGGCGTCTTGTAGATATTTTACCGCAAATTTAACTTGTACGCTGCGGCAGATAATGGCCGCGTCATCAGCGAAAAGGGCGAGTATTGTATTGCCGTTATTACTTAGTTTAGGGATGTCTGCCGTAAATACCTGTAGGTTGAAGAGGAACGGACCGAGGACTGATCCCTGTGGGACTCCCGCAGAAATCATACCTTCCCTACTGAGTACATTATCCCACCTGACTTGAAAGGTGCGGTCACTAAGGTATGATTTAACAAGTTTTGTCTACCAATAAACGAAGCCCATTGCGGTCATTTTGCTAAGGAGTCCATAATGCCACACTCTGTCGAACGCCTTGGATATATCGAGGAACGCCGCGGCAGAGTGTGCTTTCCTATTAAAGCTGTCGGCGATAAATTCAACTACCCGATGCAGCTGTAGTTCCGTCCCTCTTCCCTCCCGGAAGCCAAACTGTTCTGGCGGGAGGATTCCTTTGTCTTTAGTGGTGTTTAAAAACATTAGCAGAATTAGTCTTTCCAATATTTTCCCGAGACCACAGAGGAGTGAAATTGGTCGATACTTTTCTGCCGTTAATGGGCCTTTTCCTGGTTTCGGAATACATACTATAACTGACTTCTTCCATGGTCTCGGGAAATGACTAAGTCTTACTGATGACGTGGCAATTTCAGCGAGATAAATTCCTGCGGCGTTTGGTAGGCGTTTGAGGATCTCGTTCGGTATGTTGTCATTCCCAGTGGCTTTTCTGAGCGGCAATCTTCTTATCACTGCCGCCACTTCGTCAATTTTTATTTCTGGGAAGTCGTCATCCATGATTGTTTCTGGAATACTGATTTCTCCGTCGTCATCCTGTGAGTTTGGAGTTCCTTTCCCTGTGTCGGTGTGTCGGTATATTTATATAGCAGTCTGACCTAAAGAAGGTCTCCGAGAAGGCCGAAAGCTCCGTATATATATATATATATATATATATATATATATATATATATATATATATATATATATATACACAGGGTTCGTATACGGAAAATAAGTGTACTGAGCTCAGGAAAAAAAATTTATTACACTTTTACATATCTTAAGCTAATATTCCTCAAAATAGCACCCTTGTGAGTCGATACACTTGTTCCAGCGGCGTTCCCATTCCTGGAACGCTCCCGCGAAGGCATCATCGGGAACCTCTCGAAGACTCGTCGTCGACCTCTTCTCTGCCCTCCACGAACATCTTGTGCCACCGAAAGATCATGTTTCTGGACATGGCTGACTCCCCGTAAGCCTGGTTAATCATACCGACAGTTTCGGTAGACGATTTCCCAAGCTTTACCGCAAATTTGATGGAATAACGCTGCTCCAAAAACTTCGGCATCGCGTTCCGTGACGTGGGTCGAGCGTGGAGGTTTGCGTTAACAGAGCTCCTCACTACACCACAGCTCAGAGCCGACTGCCTTTTTCAGCGTCGCTTGCCAACATACACCCCTCAAATCGCAGCCCGTCAGAGCGGTGCTGGGCGCGCCTGGAGCTGCGCGCCCAGCCCAGGAGTCAGTACACTTATTTTCCGGACGAACCCTGTATATATATATATATATATATATATATATATATATAGTACAATACACAGTAACACACAATATAGAAACACAAAAAAAGAACACTCACAAAAAAGAACACAAATTTTTTAATTGGATCTGCTTAGTCATTAAATCATATATTTCTTAGAAAATATTTTAATGGATTTTTTAGTTCTCTATAAACCTACTTCACTTGTCTACATTTCGAAGAAACGAATCTTTGCAGCAGGTTCTTTAATCACTCAGCATTGAATTTCGCAGCCTAGGAATTGAATTGAATAAATTGGCACTGGTGATCTTGATTTCGTCAATGTCCTACAAGTCAGTTTCAAGTGCAGAAAGAGGAAATAGTCGCTAGTTATAGGATCGGGACTGTCGATAGGGGTCCAAAAACGCTCGTTCACTCAGCAATTTGCTCTTTGTTTTGGTCGGTATAGATTTTCTGTAGCCACCTTGTCTAATAGTTTCCATAGCAATCGTGTGAATAGTGGGGTGTCCTACAGAGAAAAATCAATGAACTCTGAGAACAAATGGGCAATCGTTGATCATATCGCAGTTCGTGGTCCACTTGTTGAACGACATCATCGATCTGAATAGTAGGCATGCCTTTCCGCTCTTCATCATGCACATTTGCGCGGTATTTTTTGTATTTTCGACACCAATGTCTAAATTTATCTTGACTTACCACTCGTACTAAAGCACCATAAACTGGGCACAAATGCTGATGAATTTGGGCAGCAGATGGTCTTTTGCACACAAATATCGCATCATAACACGAACTTTGTTACTCTCAAGAGCAGCAATTTCCACTGACATTATCATCTACATTCACCGAAATACAAACTAATAATGAATCAAAACAATAATTTCAGTGGGTTTGGAAACAATGAATAGGTGACGTCGCGTGCGTACAACTTTTTTGTGACCCACCAATGTTAAAAAATAAAAAAACCGCCCTTCCTTTTATTTTCCTCTCAGTGGAGAATAAACGCAGTGCTATGGTCGAAATAGAATTTGGTTTGGCCCTTTACCATCGCAACCCTGACGAGTTTCTGCATTGATAATTAACTGAGAACGAAACATGGATACAATGCTACATACCATCGACAAATAAACAATCGAATCTCTAGGTGCCTAAAGGCGACTCCGAAGAAAGCGAAGGCGGTGAAATTGCCCAACAAGGGGATGCCAAGGTTTTTTGGAATGCACATGAAATTATCGACATCGATTACTTTTTAAAAGGACAAACTATAAATGGAGATTATTAGGCATCTTTTTGTCTTTAGTTGAGCGAATAAATTAAGGAACTACGTCCGCAATTGACAAAGAAAAATCTCTTACATCAGAGAATGCACGGGAGCACACCTGCGGAGTTTTTACGGCGAAATCATGGACTTATTTTCGAAATATGACAGCGTCCAATATATTCACCAGACTTTGGACTCAAAGACGTTTTATTTCTAAACTTAAAAAATAGTTCATCGGGAAATGATTTGCTTCGAACGAGGATGTCATCGCCAGCGTAGAGACCTATTTTGTGGACCTTAAAAATCCTAATTTTTGGATGGCTCGTAAAAGTTAGCGAAACGCTGAGAAAAGTGTAAAGATCTAAAATAAGAATATATTGAGAAATAAAAATAACCTACCAAAAATAAATTTGTTGCTCAATTTTTTCTAAGGACTTATCAAGCGACTCTTATGGTTGCCAAGCGCCTTTAAGAGAAGTTCTAGTTTACCCATACCTTATCATAGGTTTTGATTACAAGTTTTTTTATTCTATATGGAATGCATATATAACTCATATTTGATTCCCTTACCATTACAAGCTTCAAAATCTTTCGTTAAAAGCATGTGCGTAATTTGTAATTTATTTCACTTTTTAATTGTTATGAATAAGGTATAAAAAACCATAAACACAGTAATCAACCCTAGGGTCGATTTGGTATTTGATGATAGAGATCACCCAGTACTAAGCCCTATACGGCGTGTGAAATGCACACATCAGGGTAGGGGGGCCAGTTACCCTGTGCCGGTTATGGTTCCCCGGGAAGATCTGGTATCCGAAAACTACCATAGCTTGAGTAGAGCTGCAGGTGCCCAGAGTGCCTTGCGCGGGAATCGAACCCAGGACGCTTCGGTCAGCAGTCCAACGCTCTACCCCATAGACTAACTCGATCCATAAATAAGATTTCTCAATTCAATTTTGCATATCCTTTCTGATTATTCCTTTGATAAATAAATATGATACAATTGCAAGATATTAAAATCCATCCCGTTCCAATTAATATTAAAATCCGTCCCACGATGCTGGGGAATCAGTGTTACCTAAGAAGTGAGAAAGCAATGCTGTAATTCTTAAGAATACACAGGAAAATCCTGTGTGGCAAGCTTCAATAAAAGAAGTGGTGATTCTGGAGAAAAAAAGGGTACCATGTGTCACTCTTCTGACGGAGTAATCTGATATTATGCCATACCAAACTTATCTAAGTAGGTGAACAGTGGTGGTGATCTTTCCAGATTAATGGATTTTTATGAGATTTCGTTACTACTAAATTATGAATTTTAAGATTGAATGTTCCTCTTCAACGATTCTTCATGTGTGATCACAGTTTTTTACCTATTGACTTTTAATTGTGCCTGATCTTTAAAGGATGATTATAAAAGTTCATCAAGCGCTGAGAAATTTCAGAAGAGTTCTAGGTTTCAAAGTTAAATCTATATATTCATTAATTGAGCTTTTGTGGTAGATGGGCATGTCAAGTGTAGCGAGTCAGCCCAGCCGAAGGGAGAGTGGTTGTGGAACATTTGGGTTAGAAAATTGTGTAGGGTTTTAATTCTGGACTAGGAGGAGAGTAGTTAAGCCAAGAGGAGCATTGAAAGTGAGTTAACAACCCCTTGCTCTATATTTGGGTCGGCGGGGACGTTTTCGCGTTGAGACCTTGAGATCAGGATCTTTCAATTTCATTTTGGGAAGCACTACTCACGAGGAGATACGGGTTTGCATGCGCCTAGAAGGGCATTTTGAATTGCACCGATTTCCGGCCCCGGTGGAAACTGGGTAACGTCTTCGCCTGCCACACCAGAGGTCGCAGATTCGATTCCCGCCAAGGTGAGTATCGCCTACCCTACAGGGTCCGTAAAATAAGTATCGTGACTGGTTCACTGTAGCCTCACCTCAGGAAGATGAAGATTTTCTCGACAACGTTATTACCTCAAAGGATTTGCTCCAAAATCGAGGCGACGACAATGGCTCTCATCGGTATCCCGGAAACCGACTTCCAGCGGGCTTTTGACGAGTGCCAGATGCGCCGAACTAAGTGTATCGATGCAGGAGGAATGTATTTTAAAGATTATTAAGTGATTGTAATGATAACTGCAATAAATTTTGATTTTTGGAACCAGTCCCGATACATATTGTACGGACCCTGTATCCCTATCGCCTCCAGCTTTCGATTTGGTATTTGTAATTGTCTCTAATATATGTATGTGTATAGGTTAGAAGGAAGTCTCAGTCTCACCCATATAAAAGTTGTAAAAATAAATTAATTAAAAAATACCATTTTAAAGCGGCATTTCCTTTCACAGAGAACTTGCAACAACTCCAGTGATGGAATGTCTAATTGAAGTAACCAGCAACAGTCGAGGATGTTTGGAGCAGCATATTTCTATTCGTGCAATTTAGACGGGGTTGACACCGACGCTGACCGCACTAATGGGGCATACCTGTAGTTAGATTTCAACCGATATATATACCCCTTGGCTTTTACTCTTAAATGGGTACGGGAATTATTATGCACTAGACTGTCTCTTATTTCAGCATTTTCAGCTCTCTTTTCAAGGACTCTATGGCGATTACGCAGACATTTTGAATAGTTGGAGAGAGCCCACGAAAGAAGAGTTTAGGTCTCCTCTTGGAGGGAAATGACGTGAAGGCTGACCTACCTGCATGCAGTATAAAAACCTATGGCATATTTTCAATTACATTGCAATATCATGACATGCGTGGGCCTTGTCTTGAAGATGACGCCGTAGTAATTTTAATAATTAACGGTACAACGAGATAGTAATTTTTGATCCAGATAAAGAAATAAAACTAAATATTTATTAATTATTTTACCTTTGTACATTTCATGGACACTTTTTTTTAAACTGCGAACGGCTAATTCCGTCAAACAGTCAGCATTATCAGGTCTGCTGGACCAGTCTCATGGACTTTTTTCAGAGTTGTTAGTGTCATCAAAAATCGGAGCAGAATGGATGGCTCAATGGAAATAGGCTAGCTCTAGAGAATGGAATGATGTACTTAAGCTACTAAATTAACCAAATGTACAGAAATACAAAGATTAGATGAGGGAGACAGTTTTTAGTTTCCAGCACAATAAGGCATAAATATTTCTTCTTCCCTCGGACAATCAGGAATCAAAATAGCAAGAATTCACATTAGAAATGGCAAATAAAGTCAAATTACAAGCGAGGGCAAGATTAAACGCTGAGAAGACATCTGGTATATTTGTAAGTGCATGTGCATATGTTATTGTAAGTGCGTGTTCATGGGTTAGCAGCTAGTAAATTTATTTGCACGTATTTACGGCAAAATTTGCTTTGCATGAATATATTCGTCTGTATGGGTGTGCATTGGTATATTTTTGTTTGTTTTGCATACGGTTGCATCCTCTGGTACGGTTGGTTTCCCAGCACCCCCCGCCATACGCCCATGCGGTGGCTGGCGGATTATTGTGTAGATGTATATCGTAAAAGCAAATTAAATATAATTGTAAAAGAGAATCGTTGATCACAGCTAAACTCTAAACTGATCAACTTCGAAAGGAGTGGTAATATTTAAGGACAGAGAAAACCACGCAAAATTTAAAACCTGAAAATGGCAGGCTGAATTGACTGAATGTGATTAAAATAATTAAAAAAGGAAAGAAAAAATTGGGAATATTAAATTATGAACCCACGTTAAATAATTTGGCATACTCTTCGAAAACTTTTAGTTGATAACAGAACCGGAGGAAATGAATCCAAGATTGAGAGAGCAATATCAGCCCCATTAGAGAAGACAATTTTGAAATTCATTTTGAGTATTAAGGCGAAGCATACAATTAGACGGTGCGATTAGAAAATCTGTTTTACGGAAAGAAAATTTATTTCCGATTATTACAGAAAGAATATACCAGGGAAGGGTATGGGGAAGGAGATTTCATATTTAGGCTCGGCATTAACACAGAGGGAAGTACTGGTGCAGCCAACCTCAAAACATAAGAATCAACCATTTACCATAGGAATTAATAAAGGCTTCTGGAAATCTTGCACTTCGTCACGCCAGAGAAATAAGAAGCGTAAAGTAAAAGGTATCCAGAATAGCCCGATGGAAGGATCTCACACATCTAGGCACCAAATCTGTTCTAATTTATAAATGGTTTTTTCAGGCCGATGGTTATGAGAATCGATGTTCAGGGTAAAGAAGGAAATATTTAAAGTAGTTTAATGTGGTTTCATAGGTTAAAACAATTAATTGGATTAGCTAAAAGTAAAAGCCCTCCGAAAAAATTAGACTAAAAATATGCATGGACGTAGCTGGCTATTAAAAGAGACAAACAAATTTGAAATATTGTTGGATAGGTCTATTTCGTACGGTGAGAATAATTATTAGATGTCAGGAATAATATACCTCAGCTTTACTCTGAGGGCTAGAAGGTACGGGATTACGGAGCCATAAGGTACAGGTATATTAGGCTGTAAGTAATCCTAAAGCAAATAATGCAAGAATATAGCCAATAAAATTTTAAAATAGATACGAATAATTGTGTTCATTTAATTATATGTGATTCAGATAAAATTTACATTATGCGAGACATTTTTAAGTACTTCAAATGGTCAATTTTATTCAGCCGTACTGTACGGTACGGATCCCTGCGGAATCATCACCAGCTCGTTGCTGCTAGTTTAGAAACAATTTTCATTTGCCTACAAGCAAGGTCGCGAGAAATGGACAAGATGAGCGGACGGACGGCAAGCGTCCGGACTAGGCGGAAGGTGAGGAAGTGAGGGCGGGGATGAGGGGGGGGCGTGGTGGAGCGAAAGGGAGAGAGAGAAAGAGAGGGAGGGAGGAGTGAGTGGCATACCCATTTGCCCTGCAAACCCCTTCAGAGGGCGAGTGGAGCAAGCCCCCATTGTTCTCCCCATGTCGGCGATTTCTCGATGTTTTGTGTCAACTTTCGAGTGTGTATATGCTCTGCCGGTGCGGATGGCTTCGAGGAGCGCGGGGCGGGGGGGGAGAGAAAGGGAAGGGAGGGAGGAAGAGTGTTAGGAGGAAAAGTGGCGGACAGAAGGGGGGTGGACTGGGGGTTAGGTGGGGGGGCAGAGGGAGGGTTGGCTGCTCTCTGAGATGCTATTGTTGCGTGCGCACCACTTACTCGTGAGCCTCGGGGGGCGGAGGGAGGGAGTGGGTGCGACGAAGAAGGGGGTGTGGGGGCGTCCGGCGCTGACAGGAAAGGGGGCGGGAGGGGGAGTGAGTGTTTTGGGGCGGCGGCGGGAGAGGGCGAGCCACAAGGGGACCAGGAGGGGGGGAAGGGGGGTGGTCTCTGGCGGCGCGGTCGTGCACGCGGCCCCGCGCGCGCTATGAATTTTTAGCGGGTCGGGCGGCAGCGGTGGGAACTTGTGAGGAGGGGTGAGGGGTCTGGAGAGGGCGGGGGTCGGGCGGGGTGGTGTTTGCGGAGATGTGCTTGGGGGGTTCGTTCGTTTCCGAGGACACAGAGGGGCTGCGAGGAGGAGGGAGGGGAGCCCATGAGAGTTTTCTCGCCCTCTTTGCCGTGACGTCATCTGTACTTCACGCTCCCTCCACCTCCGCCGTTACCCCCCGGCCCGTCCACCCACTCCCCCAGCGCCCCTCCTCACATACACACACACCCGCTTCGCACCGCGGCGGCGCCCCGCCTTGAGGAAAGGAGGAATGTCGTCGCGGCGACGCTCGGGAAGTTTCCCGCGAGGCCGGGTCGCAAGGGGAGCGCGTGCATCGCCGAGTACGAAATTCCTCTTCGAAATATAATCTGTGCCATGCAGACAGCGGCATTTAAAATTTGAGAGTAACGAGTGAATATTTAATGGGCCTGAATCCGTCGTGCTGGCTATTATCAAAGCGGTATTGTCCGAGTCTTTTATTTTATCATATTTTTATCGCTACCTCATTCGTATTATTAATATTACTTTATTGGACTTAAAATGCCATTGGCTGCTTAAATGACACAGTTCAAGTATTATTAAAATGTATTCAAAGGGAATATCTTATGCAATTAAACGGAATAAAACTTAAACAATATGATGAAATAAAACTGAAAAAATATGATGAAATAAAACTCAAAATAAAAGTTATTCGTCGATTTTAAACAGTATTGTGCCAATCGAAGTACCTTTTCATTTTATTTTTTCAAGTACATTAGTAACACTTTTTTGAATGAAGCACATACTGGTGGTATTAGGTTTGTGTTTATAGATTTATGGATTTACCTATAGCAGGTAAAAACTGTCTGGTGACTCAATTTTCCTTTGTCTCCGGGTGATATTTATCGGTTGATTGGAGTATTTCGGGCAACATTCGTCGAACACTAGATTCTGGTTTAATAGAGTATCCGTGCGGGGAGTTAAACATTTTTTAGGTTTAAATTCCTAAAACATTTATATAACTACTGTAAATTCGATTTGCTATGAGGTTGTAGGCCATAGCTACAGCTATTACCTTGGGCGGAATCCGATAAACCGCGACATCAATGCACGAAAAGCATTAAATTTTATAAACTCTGGAGTATAACTCTGCAATTAACAGTTTTCGATGTTCAAAGAAACTCAAAGTTTATTCAGGCTAATTATATAAAAACTGTGGGACCTATTTCGTATTATAACGTTATAGCAGTATTATAATGCGCATGGATTATATTTCAGGAGCTGGAACTTTGAATGTGGGTTCTACGAAATTCTAAAAATTCAACTATTTCTAAGAGAATATTTGTTGGTAATGTTGTCAAATCACTTTTAATTGGAAAAATTCCATATTAGAACTTAATGCCACATTACTGCAGTCCTACCTTTTGGCACATCGCCAAAGATAAAGTTTCCCTCCAAAATTTAGGGGTTTCCAAACATTTATCTGAGGCAGATTTTCAATTCAGTCAAATAAAATATGGTATCAATAACACTATAATATTAGGAATAAGAAAGGGAATATATACCTTGATCAAAAATTTCCCGGAATTTATTCAGAAAATTAAAAATACAAGTTTATTCATCTAAATCTATATTGTCCCCTTCAAAGTAATCCCCATCGACAGCAACACACTTATGCCAGCGCTTGATCCAATCCTCGAAACATTTTTTATATTCGGTTTTCGGTATGTCCATCAGTGCTTCCTGCGATTTTTCCATTACTTCCTCTCGGCTGCTAAAACGCGTTCCCCGTAATGGTTTTTTAACTCGATTGAACAGAAAGAAGTCACAGGGAGCCAAATCAGGTGAATTCGGTGGCTGTTGGATGGTATTTGTTGCATTTTTCGTCAAAAAATTACGAATAATGATAGCACTGTGCGACGGTGCGTTATCATGGTGCAAAATCCACGAGTTTTCTGCCCACATTTCTGGTCTCTTTCGGCGAATTGCTTCACGCAAACGTCTCATATCGCCCAAATAATACTCTTTGTTTACTGTCTGGCCTTCTGGCAAAAATTCATGATGCACTACACCGTTGTAATCCATGAAAACCGTCAGCATTGCCTTCTTTTTTGACTGAAAACGACGTGGTTTTTTTGGTCTCGGCTCATTTGGTGAACGCCATTCACTTGCCTGATGTCTGGATTGCGTGTCGTACTCATAAACCCACGTCTCGTCTCCAGTAATGATCCTTTTGATGAATGTGGGATCGGATTCAGCCTCGCAAATCATGTCTTTTGCGACGTCAACACGGTCTCTTTTTTGCATGAAATTGAGGTCTTTTGGCATGCTACACGACGGAAACCCAAATCATTAACCACAATGTCTTGGGCGGATCCATAGGCAATGTTCAAGTCCTCCGCTATTTCTCTGATGGTTAATTTGCGGTTATTGACCAACATTTCTTTTACTTTATCAATTTTTTCACCGACTTTCGATGTCGATGGTCTGCCACTGCGTTCATCATCTTCGATTGACTCACGACCACTTCTGAACCGCTCGTGCCACTGGTAAACGACCGTTTTTTTTAGAGAATCGTTGCCGAAACACTTTTCCAACATTTCCAACGTCCGTGCGCCACTAAATCCGTTTTTTACGCAAAATTTAATACAAGTTTGTTGTTGCAAATTTAAATCCATTTCTGAAATTGTAAAAAATCGCCAACACACACAGAGATAGATGTACTCTTGGCTACGTAACTTTTGCAAATGTCAAGTTATGACACTAAGATTTAAAGGGAATATCAACAACAGATGTACCAATTTAACAAAAAAAACAGAACTCAAATCGGAACGATGGGAGCGCCACACGGTGGTTATTCCGGGAACTTTTTGATCAAGGTAGTATAGCACTCTATAGCACTCCAATTTCACCCTTCCCCTGTAGACTCTCCATATACTCTCCATATCATCTGTAAACAACCTCATATTATTATTTAACTCTTTAGACTTCCTTCTCCATAACTGTGTGTTTATATATTTATTTTTCCTTCTCACGTTGACAAGTACTATAGTTTTGATTTGGATATTGTTATTCCTTCATTGATATGTTCCCAATTTTCCTCTATCGTATCAAGCTCCCTTTCCTATCATGACTTTATCTGCAGCCTGCTACAGAGAAAGCCATGAGTGCCTTCCTCTTCAAACCAGTTGATGCTTCTAAGTTCCATTTCCGAAACCGGGCCAGCCCTATCTTTTTGAATCGAACGTCAGACTCCATTATTACGAAATTGTCATCCGGGTCCGCATCCGCTCCCGGTAAACTATGCGAATTAATCAAGCTGTTCCGAAATCTGTGCCTGACCAGTATATAGTTTAACTGATACCTTCCTGAGTCACCTCTCATGTATACCTATGCCTTTTGTGGTATCTTAACCAAATGTTGGCAATAATTAACCCCAGCCTCCTACAGAACTCATTTGCTTTTTCTCCGCGGTCATTCCTTGTTCCTAAACCATCCCCCCTCACTACCATCTCTCCCTTAGCCAACCGTCGCATTCCAATCCCTCACTACTATCCAATGCGTCTCTCAGGGAACATCAGCCATTATTTCCTCCAACTGATCGTAAAACCTATCCACTTCTTCCTACCTCTGATTGCTTGGAGGTTTGTAGTATACATGAACACTGACTAAGTTCGTTGGTTCTGCTATTACTTCTAGTAATAATATTATATCCGTCGCTTGCTCTATGTTTACTGCGCTTCTGCCTACCTTTTTGTTCAGTTTAAAGTTCATTTCCCTCCACGTAAAAATATCCGGGACTAAGTCACTCAGCTTGCATCTCCCGGAGATTAAATACCTCGATGGTGATACGGCCCCAATTATGGGTAGTGTCAATATTCTTCCGTCCATCTTTTAAAATCCCTACCGAGTTGTCCATTGCATGTCACGTCACAATATCTTAACGTTATACACCTCATCTCTGACCATTATGAATTTTACTCCTCTTTCTTCAACAATGTACCGTTGACTGTTAATGTTCTAATGGACTAATTTTGAATAACCATTCAGGAACATTTGTGACGCTTTTCCTGGCAATTTTCTGGGAAATTGAGGTTGACTACAGAATAATTTTCTGTTTCACCAGTGGATGAATCGATAGGGTGAACTCTTTAGTTGGTTTTTTGATGGATCGTTTTTATGTTAATATTTTCTCGACATAAACCTTACCTTACTGTATCCAATATTCTATGCAAGAGATTCATGGTATTAAATTCCCGATTAAAAATTTACCCTGAGATTAAGAGTTTAAGCAGTCTGTTTAGCTTAATGCGGAATGCGAGCAAACTCTTCTTCATATGATTTCGACAGTGCAAACTTTGATGTCTATACATTACAATTCACATGTTTTCCACATTTGTTTCCTCCGCCTGGTTCAATCAAAAATCAGTCAAGCTTATGTTCCATACCCGTCCAACCTGGAACAATTTCATCTATGAAGATAAACCCGCAAGCTGTGCCCCACATATGAACACGGGCACTTGTGCTCGAGGATGACGCCTATACGTTGAAAGTGATAGTTCCTTATTATATCGTATCATTTGAAAAGTTCTACAGTATTTCTTTAACTCCGCTTGTCAAAAAAGAAAATGTAGTGGATGGACACACTGCTATTAAACAATGTTTTCATACTTCTAGTAACATTTTGGAAGGATGATTTTTTGGAAAAAGTAAACCCCTAGCTTCGTCATTTCACAGTGCGCCTTTTTATGCCACGGGAAAGTACGATTGCTAGTTACAAGGTAGGAAAAAATATTTATTTTTAAAAATAAATCATACATTTTTTATTATTTCATTATATGGAATACGAGGAAAAAGGACGGCGCTGCAGGTAAGGTGAGTTATTTACTCTCGTAGTGGTAGTAGTATTTAGGGGAGGCGACCGACAGCTGAGGTCATTTGCGCCATAGGGGATGGACAGGGAGGATGAAGGGTGGAGAGAAACCCGGCGTCGGCATTAGCCTGCTCTTTACGAAAGGCGCCAAGTGGTCAACAGCTTAACGTCCCATCCGACGGACGGCGTGCTCACTCAAAGTGCCCTCCACAAAGCACCTCAAGTAGGGATCGAGATACCTCTGAAAAATATTCAACACCGCCGGGATTTGAACCCGGGCCCTCTGGGTGGGAAGCCAGTACGTCAGCCCCCGCACCATCTCAATCCCCATTTACTCTCATTACATTGATTTCTGGTAACTGAAGCGAGAGGACGGTCGACTAGCTGCAGATCTAGATATTTTCAGGACCATTAGGTACTGAAAAATTGGGTGTGACAAGCGCTTAACTTAAAGCGATAAATTAAGCTACTGTCTTTGTAAGAAAGCTTCGAGAACTGACAAATGACGCATTTTAAGCGGGATAGTGACTGCAGACAGATTTACAATTCTCTGCCCGGAAAGAAGGCCGCTCATACTGCTATGTTGGCTATGATACATGATTTGAAAGCATCAGATTTGTTGAGCGCACAAGATTTAAAGACTAACTGCCAACTACTAAGCCAATGCAATTGAGCGAGATGGAATCCTTTACTCTGTGTAAATAGACGATCATTTAATGATTTTCCAATATTTGTGATTTAAGCAAGGTACCACCCCGTTCAAGGGTCTGACCGACTGTTATTTAATGGTCAACGTTTAACGGCAGAGCAGGATGGACAAATCGTCTTGCCCCTTTGAAGATTTCCTTTACTTTTATTTCATTCCTATTTAAATATTAATAAGCGAAGACCAAGGTCCCTAGAAATAAAGATTTGAAATATCGTGTATTCGTCAATATTAATTTAAACGAGTACAGACTAAGTACCAGATTAAAATATAGTAACTGAAGGGATTAAAACTTTGCACCCAGAGTCAATTTAGTCGGTTGTGCTCAAGGACAAGGATAGGTTACAGCCTGTTTTGGACTCATGTGTTGCTGCCTCCAGCTATCAGCTGTTTACAACACATTTCTATTTTTCGTTTCTGATGTGGATTTGTGGTTTTAATGATTTGCCTGTTTCAGGTTCTTAAGGTTGGGAAGGTTGTTTTAGCGAATCGGGATATGGGAAGGGAGAAGTACCGGGTGTGGGCGGCGAAGTGTGGTCTTGGCATTTTTATCATAAGACCAAAAGGTATTTGAGCAGATCGGTTCCTGCGTTCGATACATTTTATTTTATTTTTATCGCTTTGTTGCTGAGAAATTTTGAGACGGGCGTCAAATGTAAGTCCTCCCGGATGTCTGTGTTCCTTGAGAATCACGGAGCCCCTGTCATACGCTGGATTATGTTGTTTTCAAAGCTTTGCATCCGGGGCAGGTAGGTTGGTGCGGCGTGTGGCCACACTGGTGTTGTATAGGTGAGCACAGGTCTCATTTTTTAGTGGTAGAATAACACTTTTGTCCTATGGGACATTTAGGCCGAGGTACATTTGCAGAGAATTCAATGCTCTGGTCGCTCCCTTTGTTTTACTGGTAGCACTTGTTCAGCCCATCGGAGTCCGGTGTGTAAAATTACGCCAGTAAATTTGGTTTTTTCCTTCTTCGGGATGGTTTCTGTGCCGAGATGGATGGGCGGTCCATTTCCGGCTTTTTCCCTCCGGGAGAGGGTCAGCTCGACCTTCCTCGGATTTGCTCCTATTTCCCTTCTTCCATCCAGTCGGAGGGAAGGTCGAGCTGGTTCTATAGCCTCGTAGCGGCCCACGTGGGGTTGGCCGCTTGGACGGCAGCTGTAGTGCCGTCCGCATACAGGTTTAGTTTCCCCCATCTGTTTGCGGCAAGTCTTTGACGGAAATTTTAAACAGGCCACGCAACAGGAATGAGTCATTTTGCACTCCTGAAATTGTTGGTTGTCGGTGCGACGAGATATTGTTCCATCCAACTTGCAATATACTTCCTGTGAGGAAGGAATGAAGGATTTTAAGTAGATATGATGAAATCGGTTGTTTCGATAGGTTTAGCAGGAGTCTCTCAGTCCAGACTTTATCGAAGGCAGCCTCTGGGTCTAGAAAGGCGACCCGTGCCACTTGGTCCTCGTTAAAACCGTTTACTATGTCCTCCGTTAGTCTTAATATTTGTGTTTGTGTTGCGGTGGTTCTAGCCCGGAAACTGGTCTGTTCTTATATCATAATATTTTCGCGGGTTATTATCTTATTTAAACTGGCTTTTATTGTCTTCTGAAATATCTCCCCAATCGTGCTAAAACAGCTATTTGGCCCGTGGGAGCTCGGGCCATTTGGTGGCTTCAGCGGCTTAAGTAACATTGTCATAATTATGCCCCCTAATTACATTGGCAGGGCCTCAAATTGTCACAAAATTAGAGGGTTAGACTGTAGATAAGATGCATTAAAGTAATCGTTTTCCCAAGTACTAACCGTGACAACAATAAAAAGGGGAACACCAAAGGAGGTCATAGAGTCGCGCTGTCGACAACAGGGGTGTACAAGATTAAACTCCGACAAAACTCTCTTTAAGTCTGGGATACTATATGACCTCGGATGCTGCCGCTGCCACGCGTGGCAGAGTTCTCCATCTTTATGATACGCCTAAAGCCACCAACGGGATGCTTGGCATGGGGTCCATCCAAACCAGGTGCGCAAGGCACGCGAACGAGAGTCGTAGTTGCGTATTGCGCGAAAAATTCCGGCAGTTACGAAACATTTCGCCGAATGATCTCCTGAGGGAGAAATTTACCGAGGGACTTCTTCGCGTGCGGGGGCAAGGGGCGGAGGAGGGCTCGGCGATAATCGCCGTGGCCGTCGAGGCCGCCTGCGTGAGATTTGTGTGGGGCCGTGGTCGGAGAAGGGTGGAGAATGGAGGTTGGGGAGAGAGAGAGAGAGAGGAAGGATGGGAGAGGCTGAGGTGGTGCGAGACAGAAATTTTTCGCTCGCAACGGAAAGCACAGTCCTTCAGTCGCCCCGTGCGAATCGATGCGAAGAACCTCCCCCACCGCGGGCACGGTAGGCGACGCGCGAAGTGGAAGGGAGACAATGGGCGAGAGGGGCGGCGGCGGCGGACGTCGATGAGGAGGTGGATGGAAGCGAAGGAGCGGGACTGCCTCGCCCCCATCGGCGGCCACCGCGTCCCAAGGCGCCCGCCCGCCCGACCGACGCACGCACGCACTCGTGCACACAAGAGAGGGCCTCGGGGTGAGGCGGCACCCAGGGGGAGGGAGGAAGTCGCCGGCGTGAATGTTTGATGCACTCGCCACTCACGCCGGTGGATGTCACTTGGGGGAGGGAGCGGGGGTAAGGGGGGTGGAAGAAAGGTGTGGTGAGAGGGGTTGAAGTCGATCGGAGGACGGTTAGGGCTGGGGAGGACTGGCTAATCCAGGGAGAGGTGCAAAAGAAAAAGTCGATAAGAGATAATTTACAAAGTATTTGTTTTCCTAATGGATGATGCGAGGATTGATTTTTAAGACAACCTCTTTTTTTTTAATGATATATTATTCAGTTTCCCGTAATGTGCGGAATTCGTTACAAATGCGATATAACTTTTGAATAAATATAATTTTTTCACAATCGCATAGTATTTTTACATTTCAGCTAATAGATACACTGATGTTTTTGGAAAAAAATATCTATTAACTGTGTATAATGTAATGTTCAGAGAATAAAATAAGGGAAAAATATTTTTTCAGCAAAATAATTTTCAAAAGACAGAATCTAAATGGAAGGGACTCATAAACTTTTCGAATTAATTACTTATTTGTCTATTAAAATATATTAATTATAATTATTCCATTTCATTAGTAAACTGTTCTCTTTTCTATTATTTGGAGATGATTCACAGAGTTTTGGTCATCCTATCAGAAGTCAAGAGAAATACGTCTGGATACGCGTCTTTTGCTGTGCAATGATTTGCATTTCATAGAGTATTTTTTATGAGAGAGGTAGAAAAAGAAATGCCCCTAAAAATTTCAATAACATTATTGACATGATTGAAACTTTTGTTTGAGTTACATTTATTGTGTAGTAAATTTGTCACACAGGCAAATAAATATAGATTATATACATGATTAATTCACAAATGTTACGAATTAAATATCACCACCCGCTTTTTATATTAGTCACAATATTCAAATGATTTTGCCAGGCAATTGCCTAAAATTTATGACCATTCGTTTCTAGAAAAGCTTGAAAGACTACCATATTGTCGGGTGCACCACCATTTTCCATTGAACGCATGTCATCTCCCACGAGGTAGGAATTAGAATAAATTGAATTGGTGACTATTTAAAGATTTTCCACATGAAAAGTAAACAAAGAGTTTGGAATCGGCTTTCAGCATAGAATAGTATATAAATTTTTTTTAATTTACAATCGATATGTATTCCGAGATCGTATTTGTAATGACCCTACCGGATGTTTGAAAAATTGACGAATGAAACGTAGTAATTTTTAAATCTGCAAGCATCTAATGTTTGCATGCCAATGGAAAATTTTGAATATTTAACAATACATTTTATTATTTTTAACTTATATTGTATTTAGGACGCCAAATTTTAACTTATTCGTACGTTTTCAGAAAGATTTAAACTATTTTCAACGGAGCTATCGTGATGTAAGTCAGGTGTTATAAAAATAATTTCCATCGCCTGAATAATGTAACATTTCAATCAGTAACTAAACTTTGAGGAAATTTAATATTCTTTTGAACGACTATTATGAAATTGCCCCCCGGCGAACATCCTAGGGATTTATTTCGAGGAACCATTTAAGTGTGGAAAAAATTTGGACAAGGTAGGCTGACGAAGGGGAAGAGGGGGTTTGTAGAATGTTCGCCTCGGCAACATTACCACACACGGCTGGGCCGGAGAGCGCGGGGCACAGGGAAGTGTCCTATCCAAGTGTCCCCCTGAATGGATGAGTGAAGAAGGAGAGATGCGGGGTTCCGGGGGTGGAGGCCACTCAGCTGAGAGGCGCCACCATGGTGCCGGGAGAGCCGCCTCGGATGGAGCGTGCGGGACGTGGGATAAGACGGACGGCTTCGTTGGCGTGCGAAATTCAATTGGCGTGAGGAGGTCGTGTTTGAGAGGAACGCCCTCGTGTGCGGGTGCGTGTTGGAAACAGTGGGGGCGGGGGAGGGTCGGGGATGGTTTGCTTTTGGGGGAAGTTTTCGGCGGAGGTGGAGGAGGAGGGATTGTTTGATCGGGCGAGCCATGCGTGGGTCGGGCGGTGTTGGGGGAATGGGAGTGGTTGGGAGGGAGGGGAGACGAGAGGCGGAGGGATGGGAGGCCATCGGAAACGAAGAGGAATGACCCCATCCGGGAGAGATTCGAGGAACAAATTCACCGAACGTTCGTTTAACCGATGGACGACTATCCCGAAGATTCGCTGTGATATCTTATTGTGCGCTATATTTACCGCTGAAACATCATACCGCTCAGACGATAAATGTATGGACCATTAGTACAGGGTCTGTCCCAAAAGTTAGATGCAAGATTTTTTAAAGTTTAGTAGATTATTAGATTTTTGGTGGTGAGTTTTTATCTCAAGGACAGTGAAAAGTAACTTTTACCTATGTGGAAGTCCTCGAATGGCTGCTGAAAAGAGTGCGATGCGTCAGAAAGGAGATCATTGAAAACTGGAACCTGCACCACAACAACGCGCGTCCCACACCGCCTTCCTCGTAGCCCGAGTACCTTGCCAAATGCACGGTGGCAACGCTGCCCCAGCCGCTCTAAATCCCCGAGGTGAATCCGCCGGAATTCTTTTTATTCCCAAGAATAAAAAGGAGCGTAAAAGGCAACCATTTTGGAACGCAAGATAACGTCAAAGAGGCCGTAACGAAGTGCCTGGACGAGGTGCCTCCCAGGAAGCGTACCGCGACTGGAAGAGGCGATGGCATCGATTTGTCGATGTAAAAGAGCGCTATGTTGAAGAAGTTTAGTGATTTGTACTTTGATCTGCAACAAAATCTTTTTCCAGATTTATTCTACTTATGTTTGACATAGAATGCATGACGCCATACATTTAAGTGAAATTCTTCAGCACTTAAGGTAATAATCAAAGGTGCCCATAACATATGGTTATATTAGTAAACTACCATAATGAAATAGATAAACATAAAAAAATTCAGATGCCTATTACTAATTTATTTCGTATCCTTCAAAATTCAATATTTTTCGGACAAATAAATTCATTCAAGCAGTCCCTGAATATAATTATTAATGATAAATTATTTTTATTTTAGAAAGAGAAATTTATTGTGTTAAATTCGTGAACATACGTAATTAATTCGGGGATTGTTTTGCTAGGTAAGGGAAAAGCTGCACTTTTCTCAGCTCTAAGACGTGTGAAAATCACAGATACGTGGGGAGGCCCGCCAGTTCTTATGCAAGTGCCACGTTGGTGGTTTCCCATGAAGTAATGGTAATTATAACATCACACCGATTAAGTATTAGTAAGAGGTTGCAGGGGAAAACCCATGACTTAAACCATGGACTCAGCAGTCAGAAACCGCACGCGCTAGGTAACCACTACTTTAAAATCCACCGTTATTCCTATAAAAAGAGACATTTCAGGCGTGATATGGTGGACTATCATGATTAATTAAATATTGGCAGTTTTCCGCAAAGTAAAATTTAATACGACTGGTTTCAATGTAATTACATCATCATCAGGTGATGATGATGTAGTTACGTTGAAACTAGCCGTATTAAATTTTATTTTGTGGAAAATTTTCAATTTTTAATTAATCGTTAACCCATTATGAGAAAAACAAATTTGCACTTTTCTACAAGTTCCCTGGTAACGTACAACGCGTTTCGGTTCATAGAACCATCATTATTTACTAGATCTGATGATGTTTCTGTGAATCGGAACGCGTTGTACGTTACCAGTAAACTTGTTGAAAAGTGCACATTTTTTTATCTCATGATGACGAACTTCCACTTCATCTCGCCTGATTCTGTTCAAGTTATCCCCATACCCCTCTGATTCGTGATTTCACTCGCAAAAGGTCTTACCATGTATTGAATTATATCCGCATCAACTAAATCATCCTCCAGGTTTATGACTAATGATCACATTTATGATTGAAAATATTTTCAGGAAATCCTGAGTAAATCAATACCCGCCAAAGGGCCCTACAGCAGGAGTAAACATCTCTCAAACACCGATAGAGGGTCGGATCTGCTCAAAATCATGTTACAACAGTTCCACAATTTTTCTAAGCCCAAAGTTGTATGAGTCTTGAATTTTCAGAAGAGTGAGATTAATTTAAATAAAACTATGAATATTTATACTCTATGATTCAGAAATAAATTATGAAGAGTTTCAGACTAAATTTAGTTGTTTGTGGACAGAATAAAGGCAACTTAGACATATCCTGAGATATCCACGTCGCTCTATAGCTGATAATTAAATGAGATATTCCTAAACGGGAGTCGGGCTTCTTAAAGAAAAGCCCTCACCGGGACAACCGGTGGGGATGCAATGGTGTTCTTGTGGATGACAATTGGCCGAGGACTAGCATCAATTTAATGGTCATCACTTTGCGCTTTATTGATGAACCTATCTACTGAAATTACGAATCGCTTGGTTAGCACCAAATAATATCTCGTGCTAGAGCTTTGTAATGTTAAAAAGTACGAGTATCATATCGCTGTATAGGCACATCCATAGTGATACCTCTGTGGTATGTATGGATGGATGTATGTAATGAAAAATGCATATATCTGGTCTGTATAATGCATCTCGTGCTCAAATGAAAGTGGAACGAGGAGCAAAGCAATTTACCATTGGTCATTCAAATTGACTCAATAAGGTTTGACGATCTGAGTAGCCGCCAAAGGAAGTGAAGGAGTGATTTGAGGAGTAGATTGGAAGGCGAAGTGATCGAGCGTGATGGGTCGCGATCCTAGAAGCCTAGATGGGTTGAAGTAAGCACCGGTGGAGGTTTCGAACGATGTGGGAGGAAGTTGGAAATGAGAAAATGGCACCCACCCTCGGCTTTTAGACGACGGCGTAAAGGGAGAGGTTCTTTTAAGGGGGTCATAGGATAGTTTGAATAGAAATATCCACTAGAAGTGTGTTTAAGAATGATGAATATATTAAAGATGGTCAATGGAATAGAAGCGAATGAATTGCAGCTTTGGTGAATGCTTTCACACGTTCTCAAATACAAAAGTAAGAAATCATTATTGCAGTTTTGTTAAGGATAGCACCATAACTATAGGCTGATAGAGGATTAAGTGAGCCATTAAAAATATACACGGATACAGCAAAAGTAGGATTTCTTGAATGTATTAAATGCCCAAAAAAATAAAAACAAAAACACTTTTTGATGAAGACACATTTGGATTTTATTATGATTTACAACCGTTTTCACTCACGAAATCTGTTCTCTCGCGAAATGGATGTTGTATCTTTTTAATTTATCTCTATGTTTCTGCATATAGCCACCGCAAAGAGGAGGCGGGAGGAAAAGACGACCGCAATCGATCCGTGCGTGGAGAGCGTGCAAATATCCGTTGAAAAGTGTGAAAAAGGCAAATCACAAAAATAATTTATAGCATTACCGTGAAGATTGTTCACCAGCACTTTATTAGTACGGTGTATATGGGTTCAAAAGAACGCGAAGAAATACCATTAGTCGAACGACGGTCGCTCGTGGCGAACGCGACAAACCAACTTGCGTTTACAAATTGAAATTTCAGGGTGACCTAAGGCTCCGAAACCTTAGGAACACAAGAACATGTGGATGAAACCATTAGTATCACATACTATATAAGTAATCACGATATCTTCTCGAGCAACACCGTTGTAAATAGTGTGAATATTTAACATTAATTATGCGTAATCGCCTAAAGTTTTTTCCCATTTTTCACTTTGAAGATTAAAATTAAGCATTCAAGTAACATTATTTCATTTCATTGGTAAAATTTAAGAAATCCCATTGCACTTACACTGCATCTATTTGCATTTGATTAAATGGTCTCCTCCGTGTAACATTTAAGATACTTTGGTTGTCCGTGGGTATAGTCCATTGCAAGCTAATTGTTGCTTCACTGCACATATTCAATTCACGGCGTAAATAATCACTTGAGTACGCTTACTGCCAAAAAAAATATTCGTACCGTTCAAATCCATTTTATTCCCGTGGAATTGACATCACGAAGCAAGAGCAGCCTCTCCGTCGATCTGCTTACACTAGCGGATTTCCCTTCAAATTTGGCCGCGTGAAATCAAATCTGCTGGTTTGATTCTCCGTGGTCGAGGTGGATGCCAGCGTCACGGGTGGTAAGGGTCGAAATCCGTTTGAATTTATCCTAATATCCATATCTCATGACGTCTGTAAATTTCAAATCCCCTCGGATAAACCTACTTCGGCACCCAACCGCCAGCCAGCAGGCCTATCGGTGGGCAGAGAATTTTTTTTTAACTGTTGGCGTATCAACACGCAAATAGAATAGTTTCGAGGCGTTTATATGTTCTTCATATAGCTATATACCTCTTAAAATAAGATTTTCTGAGTGTTTGTCGTACGGACTTAATTTAAGGTTTCCTCGAGTATTGAAAAATTGACTAAAATTACGAAAAGTGAAGAGTCAGGCGTGATGTTGTGGAATCGAGACATAATAAAAACTTCGTTGCAATTTTCCACTGTTAAAACTTTATTTCCGACATCCGAGTCATCCCCTGATGCGCATTGCAATGCAACAATTACACTGAGTAAAAAACATTCGCCTTGACCGGGATTCGGACCCTATTAAAATTTCGGAAAGAAAGAGGACTCCTCGGCCTCCGGCAACTAGCTAAAGCACTTGGTCGGACATCAACGGGTCCGGGTTCCGTTCCCCATTAGGGGAATAATTTTTACATTTTGGCATCGTGGCGTGGTACTATAAACGAATAATTTGTAGGTATACACTTTCGCTGTCCCTTCATATGACAAAGACTCGACTGTAACTATTGTGATCAAAAATGTTTTATTCTTCTTCACACTCTTCAAGTATTTTCATTGTGGGCATTAATACTTTTGATTTGTATAAGAATTTTTTATGCGTCATAATTTACTAAAAATCGATTTTTCTCATTTGCTAATAAGGATTGATGATTTTATTAAGATTACAAACTATATTGTAATTCGGCATTATTTCATCCAGCGGTGGAGTGAGCACATATTTACAGTGACTTTCTGTCTGCTATATAATACTTCGAAGGAAGAAGAGTCGATTCCAACGAGGAGAATCCACCCTAAAGCTTTATACACGCTATTAGCTTGAAAAGAATTCTATAATTTTACTGCTGTCATTCTACCATTTTTTAAGTATCTTATACCACGGCATTTAAAATCGGTATCATCGATAGCCTAGGAATAATCATCATATAAGTAAATTTACGATCTTTTCATTGGCAAAAGAAAATATTAGCACTCCCTGGTAAGAAAATTAAATAAATGTATATTGGAAATTTTCTGCAGACATACCCATATAAATAGGTCATGAAAAAATAGGTCGCGTGAATACTGAACAAAGAAGTTCCACTCCTGAGAGCACTGCTTCCCTATCCGAGGTTAAATACTTCTGGCGTCTGTACGAAGGGAAGCGTTATTAAAGACATTTATTTTACTATTTCATGGCATAATGACTCTATTATACTTGATAATACACAGAAATGTAGGAATCCCTAGCAGCATTTCCTTATGCTTTTGCACTATACTGTTCTCTATCGCAAATACTTTGCTGCCAAATGAATTCTGACAGCACTTCACTTGCAAAATTTGAAATGGAGCATTACAGCCCAGAACACTGATTGAAGGTACTAGTAACTGTGGGCAATATACCACCTACCCCGGCCGGTACTAAAATACGGTCCATTGAATCCTCTGTCCCAAGCTGCACATTTCTTGGGATGGCATACTTAATTATGTTCAATAACCCTGTAATGAGTGATTTGTTTTTATTTTTGCTTAATCATGTTGAAAACGAATAGTAAGAGATGCAGAGTATTT